>NC_041388.1:363201542-363418967 GCF_002162155.2 Triticum dicoccoides
ATTACAAGCATCTCATTTTTCCACTCATGAAAATACTCTCCATCAAGAATAGGCACTCTATGTCTAAGACTCCCTAAGGTAGACACATCCATCTTCCTCCAATGGTGATTAAACCAAGGCAATGGAGACCAAAGCTCTGATACCACTTGTAGGATCTAGAAGTAGATGTGTCTAGAGGTGGGGGGGGGGGGTGATTAGACACTTAGTGCTAAAGTTGCAATTTTTAGGCCTTTTTGGTTTGAGTGGAGTTTTAGGCACAATTTCAGCATACACAATACATATCAAGCAAGCATGCAAAGAGTATATGAGCAGCGGAATGTACAGCATGCAACTTGCAAGAATGTAAGGGGAAGGATTTGGAGAATTCAAACGCAACTGGAGACACGGATGTTTTTCCCGTGGTTCGGATAGGTGGTGCTATCCTACATCCACGTTGATGGAGACTTCAACCCACGAAGGGTAACGGTTGCGCGAGTCCACGGAGGGCTCCACCCACGAAGGGTAATGGTTGCGCGAGTCCACGGAGGGCTCCACCCACGAAGGGTCCATGAAGAAGCAACCACCCACGAAGGGTAATGGTTGCGCAAGTCCACGGAGGGCTCCACCCACGAAGGGTCCACGAAGAAGCAACCACCCACGAAGGGTCCACGAAGAAGCAACCTTGTCTATCCCACCATGGCCATCGCCCATGAAGGACTTGCCTCACTAGCGGTAGATCTTCATGAAGTAGGCGATCTCCTTGCCCTTACAAACTCCTTGGTTCAACTCCACAATCTTGTCGGAGGCTCCCAAGTAACACCTAGCCAATCTAGGAGACACCACTCTCCAAGAAGTAACAAATGGTGTGTAGGTAATGAACTCCTTGCTCTTGTGCTTCAAATGATAGTCTCCCCAACACTCAACTCTCTCTCATAGGATTTGGATCTGGTGGAAAGAAGGTTTGAGTGGAAAGCAACTTGGGGAAAGCTAGAGATCAAGATTCATATGGTAGGAATGGAATATCTTGGCCTCAACACATGAGTAGGTAGTTCTCTCTCAGAAATAGGATGCTGGAAGTGTAGGCTTAGTCTGATGGCTCTCTCTACGAATGAAGAGGTGGTGGAGGGGTATATATAGCCTCCACACAAAATCCAACCGTTACACACGATTTACCAATCTCGGTGGGACCGAATCAACAAACTCGGTCAGACCGAAATAGGAAACCTAGTGACCGTTAGAGATTTTCGGTGGGACTGACATGCAACTCGGTAGGACCGATATGGTTAGGGTTTGGGCATAACGTAATCTCGGTGAGACCGATTACACAAACTCGGTGAGACCGAGTTTGGTAATAAGCTAACTAGAGAGTTGGTCAGGCAAACTCGGTGGGACCGATTTGCTCTTTCGGTGAGACCGAAAAGCTACAAAAGGGAAACAAAGAGTTTACATTGCAATCTCAGTGGGACCGATTCGCTCTTTCGATGAGACCGAAAAGTTACGAAAGGGAAATAGAGAGTTTGCAATCCCATCTCGGTGAGACCGAGATCCCTATCGCTAGAACCGAATTGCTAGGGTTTGGCTGTGGCTTAAGACAAGTGAAACTCGGTGGCGCCGGATAGGAATAATCGGTAGGTCCGAGTTTGGCTTTCGGTTTAGGTCATATGTGGAAGTGGGAAAGTAGCTGAGGATTTTGGAGCATATCATTAAGCACATGAAGCAAGAGGCTCATTAAGCAACACCTCATCCCTCCTTGATAGTATTGGCTTTTCCTATGAACTCAATGTGATCTTGGATCACTAAAATGTAAAATGAAGAGTCTTGAGCTTGAAGCTTTAGCCAATCCTTTGTCCTTAGCATCTTGAAGGAGTTCCCACAACCTTTAGTCCATGCCACTCCATTGTTGAACTTATGTGAAACATGCTAGATAGAAATGTTAGTCCAACAAGAGATATGTTGTCATCAATTCTCAAAACCACCTAGGGAGCACTTGTGCTTTCATCTTCATCCTGCATAATACCACAGAAAAGAACATAGTGAGGATAATTACAGGTAATGATTGATCAAAATTATCACTACAGCTAGCTTGAGACTTAAATTACAGAAAAAAATCACTTACAGAAAATAGCAACTGACGATAGATTTGTCGAGTGCGTCTTGATTGTATAGCTGAAATAGTTCTGAATACTCAGTGGTCACAGCTTTCTCATGGTAGTAATGATCCTTCTTGACATTCACCATGAGGGACTCTCGATTGGAAATCTTGGTAATGTCCATGTACCATTGATGCAATTCATACATTCTCGTTGGGAGCTTATTGACCTCGTCTGGCTCGACCAAAGGTTGGCCCCGGACATATTTTCGTTTTATTTCCTCCTCTCTAGTCGGAGACATGGGCTCGATATCGAGGAGTTGTCCAACAGTGATCCCGATCATTTCAGCCTGCTCAATATGCTCCTCGGTTATTACCACATCGCCCACCCCGGGAACGTTAACGGTTTTCCCACAATAATATTGGGCGCGCCTACTCTCATGTTTTGTTGGCACAACAAGCGGGGGGATTGATTGTGCTGCCTTCTTTCTCAGTTGGGGAACGGTTTTACCGCTCCTTTTGCCAGCTGATTTGCTCGAGCTCGAGCTCGCCTCTTTCTGTAGATGTGCTCGATTTAACTTCTTGATGTGGCGCTCATAGTCTGTGTCAACAGGCTTGGGAGCTGGTGCTCTAGCTGTACGAATGAAGTGGTCAATCTTTTCCATAGGCACTTTCTCCCTTGGCGGCAGTGGCGGTTTTGGTGCAAAATGGGCTTCCACCTCGGCCTTTGATATGGCTATGTTTTTTTCCTCGGACTTGTCATAAGGCCTCTGCGGAAGAGGCGCGAGGCTTGGACCATATTGAAATCGCTTGCCTCCTCCTGTACCTCCAGTACTACCTCGACTTGTACCGCTACGCACCATAGCTGAGGCGGCTCTCTTCCATGATTGCCGAGGCGGCGAAGACGGCTGACGTGGCTGAGTTGGAGGAGGAGGAGTGGCCTGAAGTTGTGCCGGACTTGGAGGAGGAGTGGCCTGAAGCTGTGCCGAACTTGGAGGAGGAGTGGCCTGACGCTTTGCCGGACTTGGAGGAGGAGGAGTGGCCTGAACCTGTGCCGGACTTGGAGGAGGAGTGGCCTAACGCGTTGGTGGACTTGGAGGAGCAGGAGTCTGCTGACTTGGTGGCGTACTTCGACGAGGAATCGGATGACGCGGTGTCGGTGGCCTTCGAAAGATGATGCAATCCTTTCTCCATAGGATGATACGATGGTTGGCCTCTCCCAGTGTGTGCTCATCGTCACCTCCAGGAATGTCAAGCTCTAGCCCCGAATATTGGTCCACCACCTCATCAACCAAGACACGAGCATAGCCCACTAGAATCAGGTTGCAATGGAAGGTTGCCTCGGGGGGATTTGTAAAAGCAAGGGCGTCCGCCACCTTCATGGATATGTTCTTCATTTTGAAGTGTAGCTCGCAGTTAGTGTTCTCCATTGTCGGATTTCGGGTTCCGGCAGACCCTTGAGGTTCGAACACTGGGGTGCGCACAGAGATTTCGCCTCCTACCTACCTGCACCCCTCCGCCTCGCTAAGATCTAAGCTATGGGAAGAACGACACAAGAGACACAGGGTTTATACTGGTTCGGGCCACCATTGTGGTGTAATACCCTACTCCAGTGTGTGGTGTGGTGGATTGCCTCTTGGGCTTATGATGATGAACAATACAAAGAAGAACAACCTCGTGAGGGTCTGTTCTTGGCTGGGGGGGATGAACTGCTAGGGGGAGTTCAGTCACCCTTCTCTCTCTCTCGGATTTCGATCTTCTCTTCTTCGTCCTTTGCGTCTACCCCCTCGTCTCTTTTTCTCTCTCCCCCTTTGCCTCTGGGAGGCTGGTCCTATTTATAGAGGCCCCGGTCCTCTTCCCAAATATCGAGCGGGAAGGGAGCCAACAATGGCGGGCTAATTTGAAGGGGGACAGCTAGTACTAGCTATCCTGACAAAAGTAGTCTTCACCTGCACAAAGCTCTCGTGGTGTCGCCGTCTTGGGCTCCACGATGACCTCCGTCTTGCAGTCCTCCTGGTCTTGGTCTTGTTGCACCGAAATGGCAACCTTTGCCTGATGCCTCGGTACTCCACGGCTGCGCTTGCTCCCTTTGCACCAAAGAGGAAAGGAGGACACTACGCGGGCTGGCTTGCGTCACGGGCACCTCGTGAGGTACCCCGCCTTTATCTCTCCGCCTCCTCGCGAGCCAGCCTGATGAGGCCGTGCCTGAGGAAGCTCCGTGTCGTCCGCCCCGCGAGGCTTGGCCCCTCGCGAGGGTCTTGGGTCTGTGTTGATGAAGATGGGCCGTGCTGGGCCCCCTTTGAGCCACGACGCAGGCCGCAGGCAGGCAAGTCTTGGGACCCCCGTTCCCAGAATGCCGACATCCATGATGTCATCCACTAGGTAGCTATCCAGCAATGCGTCACCCAGGGTGGAACCCACGCTACTTCTTGGCATGGATGGGACGGTGCTATCCAATGGTGGATCATCCGCTAGCTGCTGAGACCCCCTTTGCTGGCTAAGTGAGTCGATCTGCTCCTGCTGCCGCTGGAATTTGACTGCCAAGTCCGCGTGCGCTGATTCTAGGCCTTGAAGGCGTTCATAGTCTAGGTTCCTCTGCTCCTCCTCCATCTTCCTCTTCTTCTCCTTCGCAATCTTCTTTCTCGCACGGGTTATGTAGTCGGTGTTCCAGTCCGAAAACCCCTCATACCATGGAATAGCGCCCATGCCTCATGTTCTTCCCAGGTGTTTAGGATTTCCCAGGGCATGCGTAAGCTCGTCGTTCTCTCTGTTGGGCTCGAACACCCCCGATCGAGCCTCTTCTATTGCAACAAGTCGCTTATCTTCGGCTCCGTCCAGACATGCCTTCTTTGAAACTTTGCCTGTCTTCGGGTCCAACTCCCCCCATACGCATAGAACCAAGTCCTGCACCTGGGGGGCCAGCTCAATGTTTCTGGAGTGACACCTGCATCCAGCATCTCTTTCTCAGACTTATCCCACTTAGGCATTCCCACCGCATAGCCACCTGGCCCCAGCTTATGGAACTTATCCTTTTTTGCGGCATTGGCCTTGTTTATTCTCGACCATTCCTTAGATAATTCAGAATCCTTGAATTTCACGAAATCGTCCCAATGAGCACTTTGCTTCTCTAGTGTTCCCTCGAATACTGGAGTCTTCCTTCCTCCCATGACGTACTTGGCCCATTCACGAATCTTGTGGTTCTTGAATGCAACCGCCATCTTCCTAAGAGCAGCGTCCTTGACTTTCTCCACATCTGCATCTGTGAAATGATCTGGTAGGGTGAAATGTTGCATGAGCGTTTCCCAAAGCAGAAGTTTTTGTCTGTCGTCGAGAAAAGTAACTCCTGGACATGGCTTTGCTGGCTCTCTCCATTCTTGAAGGGAGATCGGGAGTTGGTCTTCACAAGAACTCCGCACTGACGAATGAACTTGTCCGCAATCTTCTTAGGCGCTAATGGTTCGCCATTAGGTTTGATGGCCTCGATATTGTACTTTACGCCCTCCTTCAACTTTTTGTTCGGGCCTCGTTTCCTGTTGCCTGAAGATTTGCTTGATCTGGATGGCTGAAAGAAGAAAGATCGATTCATTAATATATCTTCAAGTCATTTAAAACATGTGATGATCACCAGATGCCTGCTTATATAAATATATATATCTCGCCGGTCTTTGTTGTTTCAAGATCAACATTTTCTTCGTCATGTTCATAGTTCATGACTTCATCAAGTCGGTCGTCGCGATCGAATATCATATCACCCTCCCCGGTGTTGTTTAGATATTCGGAGCCATCATAATCTTCTTCATTCTGATCATCATCTAGCCCGCGAGGATTACGTATGATATTGAACAGGGCCTCTTCTCCCTCTCTACCGGTATTGTCCACCATAGGTTTTGTTTAACTAATCCAAAAGAAATATATTCAAATTACAATGCATGGATGCAATCAATTAATAAGGAAAAACTGAATCAATCATAGTACATAATAAGCATCATCGAATATAATCTCGAATACGCCGTCTCGAATAATAGACATAATCTCGAATACGCCGTCTCGGATAATATATATAATCTCAAATATTATATATCGAATACATCACTATCTAGCTAGCTAGCTAATAAAGATCGAATACTAGAGAGTAATCTAGGCGGTGGACAACCAAAGTGAAGGAACCATCACTGGATCATAGCTCGGGTGATCTCCCCAAAGAACCTGCCAGGTATTGGAGAACCTGGAGTCCATAGCAGCCATGTAGCGATGGACGTGCTCGTCCTCCTCCCTGACACGACGATATACCACCTCTAGTGAGGCCGACTCCCTCTGCACCGAAAGTGGCCCACACGAACGCCACCAAAGGAGATGAGGGTCGAATACGGGACCTGGGGCCGGGTTCCTCCCCAAGCGTCACGCCCCTGAAGGTAGCACCTCCCAGTGCCAGCCCGGCGGAGCCCAGTCCTGGACATGGGTCCTCTGAAGCAGGACGACGTCGCGAACGGGTCGACGGCGAGGATGCGGGCCAGGCATCGTCGACAACAAATACTATATGCCGCAAAAGTAAAGTAACATTTTTTAAATGATGGATTGTGATTTCATATATGCAAATTCTAAATTTTATAACTAAAACTAACATTTCTAATATTTCTATAACTAAAACTAACATTTCTAATATTTCTATAACTAGAAAACATTTCTATATAACTAACATTTCTATATAACTAACATTTGTAATATAACTAACATTTCTATATAACTAACATTTCTAATATTTCTATATAACTAACATTTCTATATAACTAACATTTCTATAACTAAAACTAACATTTCTAATAATTCTATAACCAAAAAAACAGAAAGATTGCTAACAATTCTATAACAATGTGTGTGTGTGTGTGTGGTTGGCGGCCAGGGCAGGAGCTCACCGGTGAGGCGCGACGACGGTGGGCGGCGACATGGACGGGGACGGAGACGGAGACGGAGACAGAGAAGGCAACGGGGACGGGGCGGCGATGACGGGGACGGGGACGGGCCGGGCGGGGACGACGGGAGGACGGGGCGGGGCGCGGCGACGGGGCGCGGCGCGGCGACGGGGACGACGGGGACGGCGACGGCAACGGATGACAACGGGGGCGGCGACGAGGGGCGGCAGTGACGGGGCAGAGGAGAAAGAAGCAGGGAGAGATGAGAAACTGACAATTTTTTGAAGTGTTTTCTTATATAGAACCCACCTTTAGTACCGGTTGGAGCCACCAACCGGTACTAAAGGTCTGTTTTGGCCAGGCGAAGCGGCGGGAACCGCACCCCCTTTAGTACCGGGTCATGGTGCCAACCGGTACTAAAGGGCCTCCCTTTAGTACCGGTTGGAGCCACAACCCGGTACTAAAGGGTGTGCGCTGCCAGGCGAGGGGCGCAAAAGTTTAGTCCCACCTCGCTAGCCGAGGGGCACTCGCACCTGCTTATAAGCCCCGTCGTCGCTGCTGTCTCGAGCTCCTCTCTTAAGCAAGCCTTCTGGGCCTACCTCTGCGGCAATGCCCTATTGGGCCTACTGGGCTAGCGGGCCTGCATCCTGGCCCAACTAGAATTTCGGTTTCTAGTCGTATGCAGGCCGCTGTGGCCCAGTAGGTGGGCTTTTTTCTTATTTTTTTGCTTTATTTATTTTTGTTTTATTTATTTTTGATTTGTTTTTTGCTGTATTTAGAGTTTCTTTGTGAATATTTTTGCTTTAGGTACAAAAAATTACAAACTTTCTCTTAGTACCGGTAGTTTACAAATTTGAATAGTTTAAATTTTGAATTATTTGAAATTTGTGTGAATCATTAGTTTGTGAATAACTTAACTTTGAAAATAGATTTTTCAGTGATTCTTTTTTCTTATGTTTAATATTAGTGTGTTTTATCATTATATTCAATTTGGTAATGCTTAAGTTATTTAAAAAATGAAATGCCTTTGTAACGGATGAGTTTTCGTCCGAAACCCTGATACTTCGAAAGAGATTGTCCATTTTGTACACGAAGTGCATCCAGTTTTTGCGGTAACCCTCTCTACTTTTTTGCACATGCTATGTGGGTGAAATTATGATACAATGCCAACTTTCAACCTTTTCTGAGTTCATTTGAAATGCTTTTCAATTTCAGGGTCATTTAGCTGAAAAATCAGTAAATGCATGAAAGAATTTGCTTGCACATAAAATTTCTTCGCGTTTCAAATGCCAAAACACATAACTAGCTACCCTAACTATTACAGAGATTCCCTCCTGGGTGTGAAACACAGAAGAAAGTGATGATAGTGAAGCTGATCACATCCCAGATCTTTGGGTGTGAAACTTTTTCTTCGCGTGTGTCACTTTGCGCCGTAGCCATGGAAAATCTTCATCATTTAACTGGATGCTCTGGTCAATATTCACTGTGAATGGAGAAATTTTATCAAACTTTTCATAATCTCCTGACATGTCTGTCTTGTCATCCACTCCCATGATGTTTCTCTTCCCAGAAAGAACAATGTGCCACTTTGTCTCATCGTACGATGCATTCGCTTCCTTATCTTTTCTTTTTCTCGGCTTGGTAGACATGTCCTTCACATAGAAAACCCGTGCCATATCATTGGCTAGGACGAATGGTTCGTCTGCATACGCAAGATTGTTGAGATCCACTGTTGTCATTCCGTACTGCGGGTCTTCCGTTACCCCGCCTCATGTCATATTGACCCATTTGCACCGAAACAAGGGGACCTTCAAACCACGTCGACAGCCAGGTTCCCATATGTCCTGTATATAACCATAATATGTTTCCTTTCCCGTCTTGGTTTCTGCATCAAAGCGGACACCACTGTTTTGGTTGGTGCTCTTCTTATCTTGGGCGATCATGTAAAATGTATTACCATTTATCTCGTACCCTTTGAAAGTCATTATATTCGAAGATGGTAACTGGGACAACAAGTACAGGTCATCTTCAATAGAGGCATCATGCATGGTACGTGTCTGCAACCAGCTGGCGAAACTCCTGCTTTGTTCACGTGTAATCCAGTCATCAGACCGCTCCGGGTGTTTGGAGCGTAGCAAATTCTTGTGTTCATCCATATACGGAGCCACCAAGGCGGAATTCTGTAGAACTGTGTATTGTGCTTCAGTGAGAGAATGTCCGTCCATACATATTATTTGTTCCCCTCCTAGCGTGCCTTTTCCATCCAGTCCGCCCTTATGCCGCGATTCAGGAACACCAATCGGCTTAAGGTCAGGAATAAAGTCAATACAAAACTCAATGACCTCCTCATTTTAATGGCCCTTGGAGATGCTTCCTTCTGGCCTAGCACGGTTATGAACATATTTCTTGAAGACTCCCATGAACCTCTCAAAGGGGAACATATTGTGTAGAAATACAGGACCCAAAATGTTAATCTCTTCACATAGGTGAACTAGGACGTGCGTCATGATGTTGAAGAAGGATGGTGGGATCACCAACTCGAAACTGACAAGACATTGCACCAAATCATTCTCTAACCTTGGTATGATTTCTGGATCGATTACCTTCTGAGAGATTGCATTGAGGAATGCACATAGCTTCACAATGGCTAATCGAATGTTTTCCGTTAGAAGCCCCCTCAATGCAACCGGAAGTAGTTGCATCATAATCACGTGGCAGTCATGAGACTTTAGGTTCTGGAACTTTTTCTCTGCCATGTTTATTATTCCCTTTATATTCGACGAGAAGCCAGACGGTACCTTAATACTGAGCATGCATTCAAAGAAGATTTCCTTCTCTTCTTTGGTAAGAGCGTAGCTTGCATGACCCTGATGCATGCCGTCTTTTCCGTGCATACGTTGCTGGTCCTCCCATGCCTCAGGTGTATCTTGTGTATTCCCATACACGCCCAAGAAGCCAAGCAGGGTCACACAAAGATTCTTCATCATGTGCATCACGTCGATTGCGGAGCGGACCTCTAGGTCTTTCAAATAGGGCAGGTCCCAAAATATAGATTTCTTCTTCCACATGGGTGCGCGTCCGTCAGCATCATTCGGAACAGGTTATGCACCAGGACCCTTTCCAAAGACCACCTTCAAATCCTTGACCATATCATGTACATCAGCACCAGTACGGTGGCGAGGCTTCGTCCGGTGATCCGCCTCACCTTTGAAATGCTTGCCTTTCTTTCTTACGGGATGCTTGCTCAGAAGGTATCGACGATGTCCCACGTACACATTCTTCTTACAATTAGCCAAATATATACTGTCGGTATCGTCCAAACAGTGCGTGCATGCGCGATATCCCTTGTTTGTCTGTCCTAAAAGGTTACTGAGAGCAGGCCAATCATTGATCGTCACGAACAGCAACGCCTTTAGGTCAAATTCTCCCCCCATGTGCTCATCCCACGCACGTACACCTGTTCCATTCCACAGTTGTAAGAGTTCTTAAACTAATGGCCTTAGGTACACATTAATGTCATTGCCGGATTGCTTAGGGCCTTGGATGAGCACTGGCATCATAATGAACTTCCGCTTCATGCACAACCAAGGAGGAAGGTTATACAAACATAGAGTCACAGGCCAGGTGCTATGGTTGCTGCTCTGCTCCCCAAAAGGATTAATGCCATCTGCGCTTAGACCAAACCATACGTTCCTTGCGTCATCTGCAAACTCCTTCCCATACTTTCTTTTGATTTTTCTCCACTGCGACCCATCAGTGGGTACTCTCAACTTTCTGTCTTTCTTACGGTCTTCTCTGTGCCATCGCATCGCCTTGGCATGCTCTTTGTTTTGGAACAAACGTTTCAACCGTGGTATTATAGGAGCATACCACATCACCTTGGCAGGAATCTTCTTCCTGGGGCGCTCGCCCTCGACATCACCAGGGTCATCACGGCTGATCTTATAGTGAAATGCACCGCATACTGGGCAAGCGTTCAAATCCTCGTACTCACCGCGGTAGAGGATGCAATCATTATGGCATGCATGTATCTTCTGCACCTCTAACCCTAGAGGGCAGACAGCCTTCTTTGCTTCGTACGTACTCTCGGGCAATTCATTGTCCTTTGGAAGCATATTCTTTATCATTACCAGCAACTTTCCAAATCCCTTGTTAGATACACCATTCTCTGCCTTCCATTGTAGCAATTCCAGTGTGGTGCCCAGCTTTTTCTTGTCACCTACGCAATTCAGGTACAACAATTTTTTGTGATCCTCTAACATGCGCTGCAACTTCTTCTTCTCCAAATCGCTTGCGCAGTTTCTCTTTGCATCGGCAATGGCCCGACCTGGATCATCAATGGGCTCATCCGATGCCTCTTCTTCAGCTTCTTCCCGCATTGCCAGCTCAGCTTCTTCTCGCATTACCGGCTCAACTTCTTCCCTCATTGTTGTATCATCGTATTCAGGGAACCCATGGCTAGGATAGCTATCGTCGTCTTCTTCTTCTTCATTGTCTTCCATCATAACCCCTCTTTCTCCATGCTTGGTCCAAACATGATAGTGGGGCATGAAACCGGACTCAAACAGGTGGACGTGAATGGTTCTTGACGTAGAGTAATTGTGACCATTCTTACAGCCAGCACATGGACAAGGCATAAAACCATCCGCCCGCTTGTTTGCCTCAGTCGCAAGCAGAAAAGTACGCACGCCATTAATGAACTCGGGAGAGCATCGGTCTTCGTACATCCATTGCCGGCTCATCTTCAATACACATCACCGAAAACACCAAATTAATACAATACATAAAGTTCATACATAAAGAGCATACAACACTTAAATGCAACAAACAAATAATTCTCTAGCTAAAGAATTTAAATGCAACAACAAATGTGATCAAGATCGCAACTAAGGTAACAATTGGTCCAACAACATAATGATACTAAGCCTCACTATGAATGGCATATTTTCTAATCTTTCTAATCTTCAAGCGCATTTTCTCCATCTTAATCTTGTGATCATCGACGACATCGGCAACATGCAACTCCAGTTCCATCTTCTCCCCCTCAATTCTTTTCAATTTTTCCTTCAAATCCTCGTTTTCTCTTTCAACTAAATTTAACCTCTCGACAATAGGGCCGGTTGGAATTTCCGGTTCAACTACCTCCTACATACAAATATCTATGTTAACTTGATGGGCATAATTTGTCATAAACACGAAATGCAATGAATAGTCTTAAAAGAGAGTATACTACATCTGAATCATAACCCGGACGAGGGCCGACGAGGATGGATATCAAAACCATGGCACTATGTATAACAAACAACGTATGGGTAAGATAATTATACGAGTAACTATATATCCAAATCACACAAACATCAATTATTTATATAAAACTTCATGAACAAGAGGCTCACCACAAGGTGGTACCGGCGATGGGACGTTGCGAGCGATCGACGGTGGTTACGATGGAGATTTAGAAGGTACTAAGTAAACCACACCTACATATGCAAACTAAGTGTTATTTTTGACCTCAAATTGCATATAAATCAAATACTAGCACATATATATAATTCCTCCCAAATTACTAAACTCAAAAATCAATCACTATATAAAGCATTGCATGAGCTAATCTAGCAATGAGAGATGAAAGGACAAAGTTGCTAACCTTTGTGATCATTTGAATGGATGGGGGCCTTCAAATCTTGACAAATTTTGGGCAAAATATGTGATGAGCTTGAGAGGAAGAGGGAAAAGAACAGAGAGGAGAGGGGAAAGGGGAAGAACAGAGAGAGCTCAGGTGGACAAAGGGTCTATGTAGGACGACCTTTAGTACCGGTTCGTGATACGACCCGGTACTAAAGGTGCTGGAGGGGCCCCGAACTGACAACATCCTGCCACCACTCACTTTAGTACCGGTTCGTGGCACGAACCGATGCTAAAGGTTCGCCACGAACCGGTACTAATGAGAGCGGCCGGCTAGCCGTTGGAACCGGCACTAATGCACACATTAGTGCCGGCTCAAATTCAAACCGGCACTAATGTGCTTCACATTTGACCCTTTTCCTACTAGTGCTAGCCTGCTTCTTGGCGTCTGTGGACACCTCTTCTGTAGCATAGCGGGCAAGGTTCTTAACTCTCTACTGTCAGCATCAACAGCCATCTTATGCTTGGTGAAACTACAGAACTCTTCTCTCTTGCGGTCAATGAGAGCCTGAGGAATGTGATGCTCGCGAAAAGCCTTAGTGAAATCTCTCCAGGCGGGTATCTGGCCAGCTAGAAGCATAGTCTCATAGTTCTGCCACCAAAGACTAGCAGGACCTTCCAGATGATAAGAAGCGTAGGTGACCTTGTCACTTTCAGCTATGTTCGCAGAACGCTGCTTGTGAGTGATACTACGAAGCCAGTCATCTGCATCGAGTGGTTCAATGGAATGATGTAAGGTAGGTCGTTTCAGACCAATGAAATCATAGATGGTCGCTGACTCTTTGCACTGGGGTGCGGTGTTCTCCTCTATACGTGCTAACAAGCGGTTAGACTCACGCTTGTTCCTCTCCATCTCTAACATGAACTCTTCCAATGAAGACTGGTCGGGAGGATCCTCATCCCTACCATCTCTGTGGTTTCGACTACGAGCAACAGAACTTGGGTTAACCGGCAACATCCTGAAGAATGAAACCAAGGAAAACAAGGATGGATTCAGCACCAACTATAGGATGCAGAAGGTAGCACAAGAAATTAGTATCTCTCGAACTCCTAGGACAATTCCGGCAGCATAACGGCAGTAAAATGCTCAAAATGAGACATTCTGCAAAAGACGGGGTAGCACCAAACTCAACATCATCACTCAAGGTTCTGAGATATTACTAAACAGGCTACACCGGAGGTACTCGAACTAGGATATGACTCAGATCAACCAATCCTTAGAGACTACGGAGTAGTAACACGTGATCCTGATAGACGGAAGAGTAAACCTAGTTCCTTAACCCCGTAGGAAAGATAGGATGACCTAGATCAGAAGGCATGAAGTATAAGGAGTAAAAAGAGCCTTACGTTCCCTTCCACAATCAATTCCCTATATAGCTAAAGAATTTCTAGACCCAACTTCGACCAGGTTGGCTTGGTAGTCCTATAGGCAGTTAGGCTCTAATACCAAAGCTGTCGGGACCCCGATTCTAAGTCACACCGATCTAGCATGTAACACCTCATATCATTTTGTGGCCTCAAGCACGGTATTCCCAAGGGTGTCGCCTTACCATGGCCCGAGACCGTTTGCGCCTTTTGGCTCACGTATATAGACAGAGAACCCAGGCCGACATGACTAGTCGTGAACCCAAAGTGGCACTAACTTACGGGGACATGCATACATGAATCAACATCGAGCATGTCGGTCAGCAGCATGCAAATCCGGGCTATAGCACTGGGCTAACATGACTCCGGATGTCACCGCGTGACATTACCCCAAAGGGACAGACACACGAACGAAGTGAATCACATGCCGACCAGTCTAAGTGTTCCGGAGCAGTAGTGCTGGGCTAGCAGGACTCCGGTGTCACAGCCCTAGGAATCTTCTTGTAATTAGTGGCATTGCATCCATGCATCATTTTCAATTTCAATTAATCTTGAAATGGGGATGTTCAAACCCTAGCATCACTTGAATCAAACTAGGTTCAACTAAAATTTGCATTCAATGAAACCAAAATGATCTTTATTGATATTTGGTATTTTTGGCAAGGGCTTTGATCCAAACCAAAAATAATGAACATTTTTAAGGATTTATTTTGGGCATTGAATTTAAATCAATATTGTATTTGGATTTGGTTTTATATTCTTAATATATGGAATATAATTTCAGATAACTCTGAAATAATTTATGTGCCTTTGGATATTCCCATTTTGCAATATAAAAATATTCAGAGGGATGTTATCACTTTTTTACATTTGCTGGAATTTGAAAAAACAGTGGCAAAGTGATTAAATAAAGGAAAACAGAACCAAAGATTAAAACAGAGGAGAAAACCTACCTGGCCTTACCTGTAGTCGGCCCAGCTGCACCGGCCAGCCCACCTGGTGGCCCAGCCCACCAGGGGCAGAGCCGTCTTCAACCTCTGCCTACTGGCAGAGGCGTGTCGACGCGCCCGTGCCCGAGCCTCCACCTCCTACTTGCTTGCTGCCCTCTCCCTGACGCGCCTACGAGCGCCACGTGACCCCCCTGCACCTCTCCCTCTCTCTCCCTCGAGCGCCCTCCCTCCTCTGTCTCTCTCGCGCGTGTCCGCCCGAACGCGCCCGTCGCCACCGCTCGCCACCGCCGCAGCCACGGCCATCCGCTAGCCCAACCACCGCGACCAATAGCTCTTCAAGGATGCGAAGCATCTCCTCGACGAGCCACGTAAGCCGGGTTTCACTGCAACACCGCCATCGATGCCTTCTTCAACCTCGGGACTGCCGGCCATCTCCGTCAAATTTGTCAGCTCCGGACCGTCCCCGACCTCGTCGAGCATTCCATCGTCATCACTGTGAGCCCCTGACCACTTACCCCCTGCTCTCCTTGACGAATTCATGCCGCAGCCATCGATCCCCGCCGTGCCAGAAGCTCACCGCCGCCCGGCCTTGTCGCCGCCGTGGCTTGAGCTCGAATGAGTCATGCCCGTGCACCTCACCGAGCTCCTGGCGACCCCAGGAGGATGCGCAGCGTTTTACTTCGCTCGCCCGTGCTCCGCAACGCAGTTTCCGCCGAGGTCCGAACTCCGTCCGCCGCAGCCGAGCTTGCCGCCGTTGACTCCGGCCACCCAGGCCCGGAGACCACCCCCATCCGACGCGCTATCGCGCCAGCTCTTTGTAGGGCCAAAGGGCACACCGAACGGTGTACCGTAGGCGAAACCCGAGCCCCTCAAGTGTGCCTCCGCCGCGTTTTTGGTCGCCGCCGGCGTAACTCCGGTGACGCTGACGTGGGGCTGTTATTAGCCACTAATGACCTAGCTAACTAACCCTCCTCTCTCGCTGACAACTGGGCCCAGCTACCTAATTAACCAAGGTATATATCCTGTTTAGCTTAGATTAATCCAGCTGACACCACATGTCAGTTTGACCCTGCTAACGTGGCCATTGACCAGGCCCACCTACCAGCCACACAACACAGCCCTAGGTCACTGACCAGTGGACCCCACTGGTCAGGTTTGACCTGGTCAGCCTCAGTTGACTCACTGACATCATGCTTGCACAATGCTGACGCAGTTAATAATTTTCTAGATTAAAAATAATCCAGAAAATTCCAGAAAATGCCCAAAACTTCTAAAAATCATAGAAAATTATCTATAAATCCAAATGAAATAATTTATATATGAAAAATTATCAGAAAAATTCAAGGAATCCATCTGTACATTTTCATGCATGTTTGAGCAAGTTAACATCACTGTTTAGGATGAAACACGATTATGGCAAATTTTCATAATAGATTTGGAGTTGGAATTTGATATAGTTTGAATTCCACTTCAATTAATATGACTTTATGTTGCATTAGCCCAAATCACAACATATTGGCATGTCATGATCATGCATCATATTGTTTCATTGCATTGATTGTGCTCTCCCTCTCTGTTGCCGGTATTCGTCCCCTCTCGATAGACGTGCTTCCGACGATGAGTTCGATGACACCGATGAAGAGCTATAATATCTTCAGAAGTGCCAGGCAAGCAAAACCCCCTTGTTCATTCCGATACAATCCCACTCTCTCGCTCCTGCTCTCTTTTACTGCATTAGCACAACACTGTTTCAACTGTTACATCCTGCGGTAGCTGAACCCCTTTTCCTCTGCATGACCTGTCATTGCCACAGTAAATAGATGAAACCCACTAGCATGAGTAGGAATTGTTTGAGCCCTGATGTGCCTACTCATTCATGCTTGTTGTCATGCCTGCTACTGCTTAGAGTTGAGTCCGGTCTGATTCATCGGGAATGAATTGGAACGTGGTGAACATGTCCTACCGTTGAGAGCTAAGTGTGTGAACACGATTTGGTAAAGGTAGCGGTGAGAGGGCATGTAGGAGTACATGGTGGGTTGTCTCATTGCAGTCGTCCTCAGAAACTAAGTTCTATGTTTCTGATCCATGAACAGTTACTACCACACATTGGGTTCCGGTAACTTGGCCCCTCTCGGCTTATTAATCAACTCGATCTCTGTCCAGGAGTTGCAACTAGTTTCTGGTGTTTGTAGGTAGTGTTAGTAGTCTACCATGTGGCACCCGGTACAGGTGGGCTTGGGACAGACTAGGCACAGTGGCACGGTGTACCAAGTGGCACCCGGATGCTGGGCTTGGGAACCCTGCACACATCGTTTGGGGCCATGAGCGACACCCCGGCCGGATCTCCTTGTGGATGGAACCCAAATAGGCGATAAACCTAGATTAGAGACTTGTTGGTTAGTCAGGTTGTGGCCGACTCCCTCGCCCGGCTTCCGCTTGAAGGTTGCCGAGGTACATGACGTGTACAGGGTGATAAGTGCCGAGAGCGTGTGTGAAGAAGTACACCCCTGTAGGGTTATCATTATCTATTCGAATAGCCGGATTCCTCGGATATGCGAACTTGGACCACTTGCATAGTTCATAGACAAGTGAAAATGGATACTCTAAAACTCGCAAGATAAGCGTCAGTGCTATGGATGGCCTTCTCGTAGGGAGACGGGAGCGGATCCATAGTGGTGTATTGATATGGTGAATATGTGGACTCGTGTGCGCCACCTCAGAAGAGTTGCTTGCAGTCGTATTTCAGGTTAGCCGCTGAGTCAAAGCTGGCTTGCTGCAGTTAAACTCCACCACCCCCTTTATTGATACTGATGCATATTTAGATAGTTCTGATGTAAGTCTTGCTGGGTACGTTTGTACTCACATTTGCCTATTTTATGTTTTGCAGAGAGACATCAGTCTTGCTAGTAGTTCCGTGTGGACTTCGACGTTTAACTTTATACCTCAGCTATGATCCTGTGTCCTCGGCAGGATCTGGTAGATAGTCAGGCTTCTCAGCCTTTTCCATTTGTAGATGTCTGTACTCAGACATGTTAAGCTTCCACATGTGTTTGACTTGTATGCTCTGAATGTTGGGTCATGAGACCCATGTTTGTAATATCTCACTCCTCGGAGCCTAATGAATAAATACTCTGAGTCGTAGAGTCTTGTTGTGATGCCATGTTGTATTGCACATATTGAGCATATTGTGTGTATGATTGAAATGCTTGGTATGTGTGGGATCCGACAACCTAGTGGTTTATCCTTGGTAGCCTCTCTTATGGGGAAATGTAGTCTTGTGCTTCCATGAGCCATAGTAGTCCGCTACAGCCCGGTTCACCGGAGTCCTGCTAGCCCAGCACTACTACTCCGGAACACTTGACTGGCTGGCATGTGATTCACTTCGTTCCTGTGTCTGTCCCTTCGGGGAAATGTCATGCGGTGACATCCGGAGTCTTGTTAGCCCAGTGCTATAGCCCGGATTCGCACGCTGCTGACCGACATGCTTGATGTTGATTCATGTATGCCTGTTCCCGTAAGTTAGTGCCACTTTGGGTTCACGACTAGTCATGTCGGCCCGGGTTCTCTGTCATATGAATGCTAGCGACACTATCATATACGTGAGCCAAAAGGCGCAAACAGTCCCGGGCCATGGTAAGGCGACACCCATGGGAATACCGTGCGTGAGGCCGCAAAGTGATATGAGGTGTTACCGGCTAGATCGATGTGACTTGGAATCGGGGTCCTGACAGCTTTGGTATCAGAGCCTGACTGCCTGTAGGATTACCAAGCCAACCGGTCGAAGTTGAGTCTAGAAATGCTTTAGTTATGTAAGGGAATTGATTGTGGAAGGGAATGTAAGGCTCTTTTTACTCCTTATCCTCATGACCATCTAATCTGAGTCAACCTCTTCTTTCTACGGGGGGTTAAGAACTAGGCTTCTCTTCTATCTCACAAGATGACGTGTTACTAAACCATAGTTGCCTAGGATTGTTGAGTTCAAGCCTCAGTTCAGTTCCTACTACTTCCATATGTTCATAGCTAGCCTCAGAACCTTGATATTCTGATGTTGAGTGGTTATGCCACCATTTTGCAGGATGTCTCAAATCATTTTGAGCATTTACAACCGTTATGTTGTCCGAGTCATCCCAGGTTTCTAAACAGTCTGATGCATTTGCAAATCTCTTCATCCCGTTTCCGATGTCCTTTTGGGCCAGATTAAGCACACTAATTGGTGAGTTGAGGTACTCTATTGCCTCGACATATATGTTGGAGTTGTTATTATGACACTAGGGTATCTTAGAGTTCGTAATCTAGCCATGTTTGGTGTTCCCAGTGTGATGATTCTGGCCACCTTTCTTGAAAGCATCCCGTGATGCCATTTAGTTTGTAGGTATTTTATATCTGGGTCCTTAAGCCCAAGATTCATTCTACTTACATCTTGTTGATAGTGTTGCTCGTACCTTTAGGATGTTAGTAACCTTTGCATTAGTCCTCGAGGTCCGTGGTATTTCCTTCTTCCAAATACTATGAACCACTTATGGCAGAAGTTTGTTGGATCAAAAGATCACAACAAGAGTGCTCTCGATGAGTTCCCCATTCTATATTGTGATTCTGCCAGACCTACCATTCTGCATGGGTGTCCGGAAGAAATGTTGAGCTTTGCTCGACATACTAATCTATGCATCCACCACTTAGAAAGTTATATGTTCCTTGAGTTGTTCCTCTTCAGTTGTATCCCGACCATCCTCTATCAGTTGATAGCCAAGAGTATGTGTGCATTTGTGTTCATCAATGCCCTTTTATTCTTGTGGTCCGTCAAGCCATTCTATTCCAGAATTACTAGGAGAAACAAACTCCAGTACCTCATCCATATCCAGGATTGGGTCAAAGTAGTTGTGTTCTGTTCTGTAGATCAAATGCCAATCCATCTTTTGCTCTGTTCTATCCTAGAGTATTACCCCCTTTATGTTAGGATTGTCATGAGAATTGCACCATCTCTTATGCACTCTTGATGCAGTGATACTTCTTGCCATCATCATTCTCTCCTCGGTTCCATGTTGTTGCAACCAGAGTACCGACAAGTGAATCATGATGTGTGAAGTCAATACTCCTAGCAACTAGTTGCTTGGTAGTAAATGGACAATATTCTCATTCTTAGTGTGTTGGTCCTTGAATCATCATTGCAAGATAGATTGTGCTACCTAGTCCTTATTTCTGGTGCACTCTTCGATCAATGAGTTAGGATTATTCAATCCCTTGCTTATTTGATCGTATCGTCTTGCTTTGAAAAGCAAGATTGTTCTCGAGCTTAGTAACATATCGGTGGTTCGTGATGTTCCGAATATCTTCTCGGAAGTATTACCAGGTTGTTACCTGACCGCTATGTTGAGTTCTTGATCATGTTGGTTTTCCTCCAAACCACCCATTCTCCAAGAATCTATGTTGGATACCCCCGAGCTAGTTGGTTAAGCTAAATAGAAACTTGGAGAGTTGGAAGATAAAAGTTTGTCTGACTTAGTTCATCTCTAAGGGATATCCTTGTGTTTGTGTGTGTTAATTGAAGAAAGATGATGTCTCCATCAATTGGCCCTCGTGATCAGTTGTTAGCTCTATTGTCTTGTCCAATCCTTGATATGAGTATGGGCTATCATCAAATCAAATCAGAACCAACGATACTCGTAATGATGTCTTACTCGTGGTTGCTTCCTCGAGCATACACCATTATATTCTTTGGGTCTGACCAATACTATCACCTTGCTCACATAGTTGTGGAATTCCACCTATAAGGAAGTCGGGATGGATTGTTGTTGAGCCCATTGACAACATTTTCATCTTGTCCATGATTCATGTTGAACATCTAAGTTAGTGTTGGAAACTTTTGAAGGCATTTCTTCATGCTAGCTCATGAAGCATGTGTTCGGATGAAAGAAGTAACTTCCTCTAACTCATGTGCATTTGATGCAAGTTGCCGCCATGAACTCGAGAACGCTTGTTTTTGCTTCCTCTGGAATCATCCCAAGTCAGCCATGCATGTGCAAGTATTCTGTGGTCTGTTGACTGATCATCTTCGTTCCATATGAATTCCGTAGCACACCAAGCCACTGACTGATCTGTTCTAGGAACAGGAGTTAAGTGCTAATCCATGGTAATGCACAAGACTTCGATATCTTTAATGATGGTTCCCCACCTGAACTCGGTAGTTTTATTATAAGACTACTATGTGGTCATGCTTGTCTGGGACAGCGTGTTCACATGTGTGTAGCAGAACCACCTCATGTTTTGGAGCTTGCTATCGTAGTTCATTTCCCGAGAATCTCGCAATGTCATCTCGTCGATTTGTGTTGCAACTCTTCTTTTTAGACATGTTGAGTCTGAAGCATCCTGTTTCTAATCAGACCTGAATCTCAGGCAGATATGATGGTTGGAACATTCCCAACATTTGCATTTTGTTCCTAGCTTGCACCCCGTTGTGCCAATTTTCCATGGGTTGCCCTTCTCAGTAATTGATGTTCAGGATCATCTTCGAGAGTGGTCCTACCATGGGTCCCATCCATTTCGGATGATAGGAAAAAATCATCCATTACGTTGTCTTCAACAAGGTAGTCCACATCTTTCGTTCTAGTCCGAGTATGTCATCCTTTGGAACTACTTAAAATGATCGTTCGTGATTGCCTTAGGCTGGTATAAAGAGTTTCAATGGTCTATGGATCAAAAGTAATTCTTTTTGCCACTTAAGGGAATAATTCAACGAGCCACCTACTCTAAGGTGCCCCGCTATGGAATCATGGCAATTTAGCTCCTCGCTACATTGAAATGCATCCGCCATCCTTTCAAGTGTGGGATTGTTGCCTACCAAATTGAACCTTCGTCATCTGCTTCTCCATCACCCTCCTGATGTGTGACTTGTGACTTGGCTCAAGAGACGTTCTTTCGTCTCATTCCATGAGTTGATCGTGTATCGCTTGATCTTCATGAAGGTCGAATTCTGTCGAGTTTCCTCTCTTCTGACATCATAGTTGGATGAAGACCTCGAAAGCAAGGACGTCAAGATCGACTTGAAGGAATGAATCAGCATCTCCGAGAAGGGCAGTTGGATCAAGAAGCCTGTGATAGTTTTGTGACCCCACTTTCTTCTTACTTCACTTCTTGAATCTTGGGACGAGATTCTTGACTAGTGGGGGTGAATTGTCACAGCCCTAGGAATATTCTTATAATTAGTGGCATTGCATCCATGCATCATTTTCAATTTCAATTAATCTTGAAATGGGGATGTTCAAACCCTAGCATCAGTTGAATCAAACTAGGTTCAACTAAAATTTGCATTCAATGAAACCAAAATGATCTTTATTGATATTTGGTATTTTTGGCAAGGGCTTTGATCCAAACCAAAAATAATGAACATTTTTAAGGATTTATTTATGTCATTGAATTTAAATCAATATTGTATTTGGATTTGGTTTTATATTCTTAATATATGGAATATAATTTCAGATAACTCTGAAATAATTTATGTGCCTTTGGATATTCCCATTGTGCAATATAAAAATATTCAGAGGGATGTTGTCACTGTTTCTACATTTGCTGGAATTTTAAAAACCAGTGGCAAAGTGATTAAATAAAGGAAAACAGAACCAAAGATTAAAACAGAGGAGAAAACGTACCTGGCCTTACCTGTAGTTGGCCTAGCTGCACCGGCCAGCCCACCTGGTGGCCCACTTGGTGGGGGCAGAGCCGTCTTCAACCTCTGCCTACTGGCAGAGGCGTGTCGACGCGCCTGTGCCTGAGCCTCCACCTCCTGCTTGCTTGCCGCCCTCTCCCTGACGCGCCTACGAGGGCCACGCGACCCCCCTGCACCTCTCCCTCTCTCTCCCTCGAGCGCCCTCCCTCCTTTGTCTCTCTCGCGCGCGTCCGCCCGAACGCGCCCGTTGCCACCGCTCGCCACCACCGCAGCCACGGCCATCCCCTAGCCCAACCACCGCGACCAATAGCTCTGCAAGGACGCGAAGCATCTCCTCGACGAGCCACGCTAGCCGGGTTTCACCGCAACACCGCCATCGATGCCTTCTTCAACCTCGGGACCGCCGGCCATCTCCGTCAAATTCATCGGCTCCGGACCATCCCGACCTCGCCGAGCGTTCCATTGTCATCGCTGTGAGCCCCTGACCACTTACCCCCTGCTCCCCTTGACGAATTCATGCCGCAGCCATCGATCCCCGCCGTGCCGGAAGCTCACCGCCGCCCGGCCTTGTCACCGCCATGGCTTGAACTCGAACGAGTCGCGCCCGTGCACCTAACCAAGCTCCTGGCGACCCCGGGAGGCTGCGCAGCATTTTACTTCGCTCGCCCATGCTCCGCAACGCCGTTTCCGCCGAGGTCCGAACTCCGTCCGCCGCAGCCGAGCTCGCCGCCGTTGACTCCGGCCACCCCAGGCCCGGAGACCACCCCCATCCGACGCGCTATCGCGCCAGCTCTTCGTAGGGTAAAGGGCGCACCAAACGGTGCACCGTAGGCGAAACCCTTGCCCCTCCAGTGTGCCTCCACCGCGTTTTTGGTCGCCGCTGGCGTAACTCCGGTGATGCTGACGTGGCGCTGTCATTAGCCACTAATGACCCAGCTAACTAACCCTCCTCTCTCACTGACAGCTAGGCCCCGCTGCCTAATTAACCACGGTATATATCCTGTTTAGCTTAGATTAATCCAGCTGACCCCACATGTCAGTTTGACCCTGCTAACGTGGCCATTGACCAGGCCCACCTGCCAGCCACACAACACAGCCCTGGGTCACAGACCAATGGACCCCACTAGTCAAGTTTGACCTGGTCAGCCTCAGTTGACTCGCTGACGTCATGCTTGCACAATGCTGACGCAATTAATAATTTTCTGGATTAAAAATAATCCAGAAAATTCCAGAAAATGCCCAAAACTTCTAAAAATCATATAAAATTATCTATAACTCTAAATGAAATAATTTATATATGAAAAATTATCAGAAAAATTCAAGAAATCCATCTGTACCATTTTCATGCATGTTTGAGCAAGTTAACCTCACTGTTTAGGATGAAACAGGATTAGGGAAAATTTTCACAATAGATTTGGAGTTGGAATTTGATATAGTTTGAATTCCACTTCAATTAATATGACTTTATGTTGCATTAGCCCAAATCACAACATATTGCCATGTCATGATCATGCATAATATTGTTGCATTGCATTGATTGTTCTCTCCCTCTCTGTTGCCGGTATTCGTCCCCTGTCGATAGACGTGATTCCAACAATGAGTTCGATGACCGATGAAGAGCTATAATATCTTCAGATGTGCCAGGCAAGCAAAAACCCCTTGTTCATTCCGATACAATCCCACTCTCTCGCTCCTGCTCTCTTTTAGGACAACACCGTTTCAACTGTTACATGTTGCGGTAGCTGAACCCCTTTTCCTCTGCATGACCTGTCATTGCCACAGTAAATAGATGAAACACACTAGCATGAGTAGGAATTGTTTGAGCCCTGATGTGCCTACTCATTCATGCTTGTTGTCATGCCTGCTACTGGTTAGAGTTGAGTCTGGTCTGATTCATCGGGAATGAATTGGAACGTGGTGAACATGTCCTACCGTTGAGAGCTAAGTGTGTGAACACGATTTGTTAAAGGTAGCGGTGAGAGGCCATGTAGGAGTACATGGTGGGTTGTCTAATTGCAGTTGTCCTCAGGAACTAAGTTCTGTGTTTGTGATCCATGAACAATTACTACCACACATTGGGTTCCGGTAACTCGGCCCCTCTCGGCTTATTAATCAACTCGATCTCTGTCCAGGAGTTGCAACTAGTTTCTGGTGTTTGTAGGTAGTGTTAGTAGTCTACCAAGTGGCACCCGGTATAGGTGGGCTTGGGACAGACTAGGCATAGTGGCACGGTGTACCAAGTGGCACCCGGATGGTGGGCTTGGGAACCCTGCACACATTGTTTGGGGCCGTGAGCGACACGCCGGTCGGATCTACTTGCGGATGGAACCCGAATAGGCAATAAACCTGGATTAGAGACATGTTGGTTAGTCAGGTCGTGGTCGACTCCCTTGCCCGGCTTCCGCTTGAAGCTTGCCGAGGTACATGATGTGTATAGGGCGGTAAGTGGCGAGAGCGTGTGTGAAGAAGTACACCCCTGCAGGGTTATCATTATCTATTCAATAGCCGGATTCCTAGGATATGGGAACTTGGACCCCTTGCATAGTTCATAGACAAGTGAAAGTGGATACTCTAAAACTTGCAAGATAAGCCTGAGTGCTATGGATGGCCTTCTCGTAGGGAGACGGGAGCGGATCCATAGTGGTGTATTGATATGGTGAATATGTGGACTCGTGTGCGCCACCTCAAAAGAGTTGCTTGCAGTCGTAGTTCAGGTTAGCCACTGAGTCAAAGCTGGCTTGCTGCATTTAAACTCCACCACCCCTTTATTGATACCGATGCATATGTAGATAGTTCTGATGTAAGTCTTGCTGGGTACATTTGTACTCACGTTTGCCTATTTTATGTTTTGCAGAGAGACGTCAGTCTCGCTTCTAGTTCCATGTGGACTTCAACGTTTAACTTGACACCTCAGCTACGATCTTGTGTCCTTGGCAGGATCTGGTAGATAGTCAGGCTTCTCAGCCTTTTTCATTTGTAGATGTCTGTACTCAGACATGTTAAGCTTCCGCATGTGTTTGACTTGTATGCTCTGAATGTTGGGTCATGAGACCCATGTTTGTAATATCTCGCTCCTCAAAGCCTAATGAATAAATACTCTGAGTCGTAGAGTCTTGTTGTGATGCCATGTTGTATTGCACATATTGAGCATATTGTGTGTATGATTGAAATGCTTGGTATGTGTGGAATCCGACAACCTAGTGGTTTATCCTTGGTAGCCTCTCTTATGGGGAAATGTAGTCTTGTGCTTGCATGAGCCATAGTAGTCCGCTACAGCCCGGTTCACCGGAGTCCTGCTAGCCCAGCACTACTGCTCCGGAACACTTGACTGGCCGGCATGTGATTCACTTCATTCCTGTGTCTGTCCCTTCAGGGAAATGTCACGCGGTGACATCCGGAGTCCTGTTAGCCCAGTGCTACAACCCGGATTCGCACGCTGCTGACCGACATGCTCGATGTTGATTCATGTATGCCTGTTCCCGTAAGTTAGTGCCACTTTGGGTTCACGACTAGTCATGTCAGCCCGGGTTCTCTGTCATATGGATGCTAGCGACACTATCATATACGTGAGCCAAAAGGCGCAAACGGTCCTGGGCCATGGTAAGGCGACACCCGTGGGAATACCGTGCGTGAGGCCGCAAAGTGATATGAGGTGTTACCAGCTAGATCGATGTGACTTGAAAGCAGGGTCCTGACATCCAGGTAAACCGGGATGTAGCGGACTACCATGGCTCAGTGGAATCACTAGACTACATTTCCCCCTAAGAGAGGCTACCAAGGATAAACAACTAGGTTGTCGGATCCCACACATAGCAATACACGTCACACGTACGCATAACATGCAAGTATATGTTGTACAACATGGCATCACAACATAACAAAAACTCATATAGATAAAGGCCTAGAAGAGCCACATAGCATTAATACAAATAGGGGTCTGATGACCCATCATTCAGAGCATACAAGCAACGGAAGCATTACATGTATGAGTACAAACAACTACAAAAGAAAAGTGCCGAGAAGCCTGACTATCTACAAGTCCGTCCCAAGGTACAACATCGTAGCTGAGGTAACAAGCTACTCGTCGAAGTCCAAGCGGTACTACTAGTGAGACAGATGTCTCACCTGCAAAACATAAATAAAGAAAACGTGACTACAAAGGTACTCAACAAGACTTACATCAGATCCTATCATACATGCATTTGTATCAAGAAGGTAATGCGGGGTTTAGTTGCAGCAAGCCAGCTTTGACTCAGTGGCTATCCTGTTCTACGACTACGAGAAACTTCTTTGAGGTGAGGCAGCGCACACGAGTCCACTAATCACCACATCAATACACTACTATGAAATCATTCTTGTCTCCCTACGAGAAGGCCATCCATAGCACTCACACTTGTCTTGAGCATTTTAGAGTATCCACTCTAAGTTGTCTATGTACCACGTTTGCATCCAAGAAGTCCATAACCGAGGACACGGCTATTCGAATAGATCATGATAACCCTGCAGAGGTGTACTTCTTCACACACGCTCTCACCACTTATCACCATGTACATGACATGTATCTCGGCAACCTTCAAGCGGAAGCCTGGCGAGGGTGTCGGCCACGACCTGAGTAACCACACAAGACTCTAGTACAGGTTTATCGCCTATTCGAGTTCCATTTTCAAAATCCTCAAAAATCGAAAAAATCGGTTACGGGGCTTTTAAGATCTAGAGTGGAAAAAATCGAAAAAATTACTAGTCAAATCTGGTCAAATAATGGTCAAACTAATTATTCCAGAATATTAGTGTTACTAAATAATTTTTAGTTATTTTGAATTTTGGTCAAATCTGGTCAAACTGTGGTCAAACAATGGTCAAACTAATTATTCAAGAAATATTAGTGTTACTAAATAATTATTGTTTTTTAAAACAATAGTTTCAAACTCAAACAGTGAAATGTGTCACTTCACGCTCAAGCAAAATTCATGAAGGTTAATAGGATTGACATCTTACTATTGTCAGGAAAACAACAAGTGCAGACTTGGAAATGAGAGAGAATAGAACCCGAAAGTTAAGCGTGCTCAGGCTAGGGGAGTGGGAGGATGGGTGACCGTTCGGGAAGTTAGATGATTTGGAATGATGAGGGGTGATTAGAGGATAAATTGAGCAGTGATGAGGGGTGGTGATTACACACTAGAGGTTAAAATAATTCAGAAATTTGAAAATTAAAAAAATAAAAAACATTTCAAAAAAAAATTAAAAAAAAATCATAAAATTTCCTTTAGTCCCAGTTGGTGTTACCAACCGGGACTAAAGGTGGAGCTCCACGTGGCCACACCCTTTAGTCCCGGTTCGTGTAAGAACCGGGACTAAAGGGGAGAGGCATTAGTACCGACCCTTTAATCCCGGTTCGAAAACCGGGACTAAAGGGCCTTACCAACCGGGACAAAAGCCCCTTTTTCTACTAGTGTAGTCATTGGACAACTTACACAGGATTCAGTTCTTAAGGACGGTCCCAATGATACAACCCACCATGTACTCCTACATGGCCTCTCACCGCTACCTTTACCAAATCGTGTTCACACACTTAACTCTCAGCACCAGAACATATCGTAACACTCCAATTCATTCCCGATGAATCAGACCTGACATAACTCTAAGCAATAGCAGGCATGGCGTTGTAGGAACACAACATGGCTCAATCAACTCCTACACATGCTAGTGGGTTTTAGCTATTTACTGTGGCAATGACAGGTCATGCAGAGGAATGGGTTCAACTACCGCAGCATAAAGTAGCAGTTGAATCGTTGTTGTCCTAATGCAATAAATGAGAGCAGGAGCGAGAGAGTAGGATTGTATTGGAATGAACAGTGGGTTTGCTTGCCTGGTAGATCAACATGGGGGCACTGCTCCTCTGACAGGTACTCTGGATCGGTCTCCGAAGCAGGACCTATCGAGAAGGAACGGTGTCAGCAATCAATACACAATCATATGCAACAATATGATGCATGAACATGGCATGAGTATGTGACGTGTTTTGAGCTAATGCATTTAGCATTCTATTTGGAAGAGGTCCATTTGAACCAAAGATTCAAATGCAACTCTGAATTAAGTCCCTTTAAATGCCATAAGTGTGTTTTCTCATATACAACATGTATAAGTTGGTTTGTCATGCATGAAAATGGTACAGATGGATAGATTGCATTTTTTTGATAATTTTTCATATATAACTTATTTCAATCTGAGCTACGGTTGAATTTCTATGAATTTTAGAAGTTTATAATATTTTCTGGATTTTCTGGATTTATTTTAAATCCAGAAAACCATTACTGCATTAGCATGACAATAGCATTACATCAGCAAGTCAAAGGCGGCTGACCAGGTCAAACCTGACGTGTGGGGTCCACATGTCAGTGTCTGTGGCTAATCCTAAATTAAATTAAAGCTAAACTGGTTTAGTTAATGGGGTTGGCCCCATGCGTCAGTGACCCAGGGTGGTCAAACCCTGGTCAGACGGGGTCAAACCCGGTCAATCTCGCTAGCGAGGCAGAATGCGGTGGAGGTGCACGGGATTCGCCTTCCGGTGACCATTTGGGCGGCAGAGGCCATGGGCGAGGAGCCAGAGCTTGTCCACGTCTTTTGGGGCAAGTGGGAGAGGCGGGGATGGCCGGAGCGAAGCTCAAGGCGCCGACATCGCGCGGGTTCGGGCAGAATTGAGCTACGGGGCATGACAGGGCTGCGGAGTGCCTCGACGGCCTCCTGGCGTTGCACTAAGCATGGTGGTGTGCTCGGTCGCGGCCCTAGGTGATAGTGGCCACGGCAGCAACATGAATGGCGGCGAAGAGCTACGACCATGGCGGGGAGCAGAGCTACGGCAAGGAAATCGAGCGCAGGGTCGGAGGGAAAACGGAGGAGAGCTCACGGCGGTTCGGCGGGTGTGCTCAGCGGCTCGAGGGAGGCTCTGGAGTCGACGGAGCGGTGCCGGCGATCTCGGGCGGCCGGAGATGAAGAATACAGCGGTGACGGCTCCACGGGGCGTCCGGTGACGCGTGGCTTGATGGAGGGGACGAGGATGACGGCGCGGAGCGTCTGGGCACGAAGCGAGGGCGAGGCCGTGACGGTGGGCACGACAACGGCGAGCGGTGGCGACGGCGGTGCTCGGGCGTTCGCGGGAGAGAGCAAGAGAGAGGAGGGGAGGAAGAATAGAGGAGGTGGGCGCGATCTAGACGCAAGGGGAAGCTTACCCCTTCGTCCAGATGTTAGCAAAAGAAGGAGGTGGCACAGCGCGTGCGTGCGAGGGGCGACCACGCGCGCCTGGCCTCCTGGCGAGAGGTAGGGGGTGACTGGCGCGGCCAACTGACTAGGCCGGACTGCTGGGCCGCACAGTGCCAAGCCGCAGGTAACCCAGGTAAGATTTTTCCATTTTTCTTTTCTTTTCTATTTTCTGACATTTGTTTTGATTTAACAACAATACTAACTATTTTATTTTCTTATGCCAATTTTTGTAGGAGCTAGTGGTATTATTCCAGAGCTCCTCAACAACTGGCATAATTTTTGGACATATATTATATATGTAACATATATATATGCAATGCAAATAATTACTGGATTAATTCCAAAAGGCCAAAATAAATATTTATGAGCTCCTGAAAATATTTGTTTGAATTTTACCTCTGACCAATATTTTCAGAGAGCAACATGAACATTTTCTTGGACCTTTTTGGATCAATTTTTATCTGGGTCATTTCCAGAAATGAAATCTGAGGATTTCAGAAATACCCATTTCAAATTTAAATGAAATTTAAACATGATGCAAACATGAAGGCTGGCCTAGGTCATACCAGAACTGAGGATATGACAGGGACTGTGATGATTCCGCTGCTTCCCGGCATCTTGAGGACGTTGTAGCCATGGTGGGTGACTGCCATGAACATGGCTAGCACCGGGTACCCAAGGTTTGCATTGTACGGCAGGCAGATGTGGGCGACGTCAAAGTTGACGAGCTTGGTGTGGTAGTTGTCGCGCTGACTGAAGGTGACAGGGAGATGAACTTTCCCTATCGGGGTGGTGGAGCCGTCAGTCACTCCTGAGAAAGGCCTGGTGGGCTAGAGCTGATCGTATGGCACTTGAAGGCTGTCGAACGTCTCGACGGATAGGACACTGAGCCCTGTGCCGCCGTCGATGAGGGTCTTGGTGACTTGGAAATTGCTGATGACGGGCGAACAGAGCACCCGGAGAACACCGGCGGTTGCCGCACACCTAAAGGTGATGGCGTACTTGGACCATCTGAGTGGGCGTGTGGCCACGAGCTTGGGAAGGACTGCGTTCACCTCGCGAGAGAACTGCTTGAAGATGCGCTGGGAGGTTGGGGCCTGAGCGCCACCTAAGATGCAGGCGATGGCGCGCGGCTCCTGGAAGCCCCGAACCCCTTCGTCCTGTTGATGGTCGTCGTTCCTTCTTGGCGGTGGCAGAGGAGGGAGACCATGGTTGCCCTGAAGTTGGTCCTCGCGAGGCTAGTCATTCCAGGCGCCCTCACGAGGCTAGTCCTGCCAACGATCCTCGCGAGACTGGTCGCGCCACTCCTGGCGGGGCCCGCGGTCGTCCCAACGTCCTCCACCTCGTCCACCTCCTCGGCCGTAGCCCCGGTCGTTGTGCTCCGGGCGTCGACCAAAGCGTCCATCTCGAATGGCCCTGAGCTCTTGATAATCGTTGGTGTTGTGGGTGTGCATGTTGTGAATGGCGCAAAATGTACGGCTGCCCTTGGACGACTCAGGAAGATCTCGGCCGCGCTTGGTGTCCAGTTCTGCCGCGAGTACGACCACCCCTTTGTGCTTCACGTCCTTGACCTTGGCCTTCTTGTCCTCTAGATCCGCAGCGGGAATCTCGAGGAGGGAGAGGCGCCCCTCCTCAGCTCTTGCACACTTGGTTGTTATGTTAAACAACTCCAAAGTCGTGCACAACTCCTCATGGATGGTGAGCTCCTCCTTCATCTCGATGTTGCGAAGACCGTCGGAAAATGCTGCGATGATGGCCTCGTCTGTCACCTTGGGGATCTTGAGATGCACGCTGTTGAAGCGCTGGATGTACTTTTGGAGGGTCTCTCCTGGCTGTTGCTTGATGCTGCGCAGGTCACCCGCAGCTGGGGGGGCGGTCGTGAGTGCCCTGGGAGTTGGCGACGAAGTGGTCGCGCATCTCATCCCAGGAGGAGATCGAGCCCGGGGGCAGGTTCAGGGGCCATGAGCGAGCGCCAACCTTGAGAGCAATGGGAAACCAGTTCGCCATGACCTTTTCGTCGCCGTTGGCCGCCTCGATGCTCAGGTCGTCGAGCTGCAACAACTCCGCATGGTTGGGGGTGCCGTCGTAGCAAGGAGGCAGATCTGGCTTGAACTTGCCTGGCCAAACGAGGCTACGCAACTTGGGAGTTAAGGCGTGTCAGCCTGCCATGGCCACTAGGGCCCGTCGTGGAGCCAAAGCTTGATCTTGGTGTCCCTGCGCCGCCATGGCAAGTGGCACATGGCCCTGCTGCAACAAGCGATCCTGACGCGGCGGTGCTGGGAACAGTGGGGCGTTTTCTTGCGGACGGGGGATCTCTTGGCAGCTTCTTTCCTCGTGCACGGGCACATGGCGCGGTGGATCATGCCGTGGGACCGCACATCTTGGAGCGAGGACGTCGTCCTGACAAGGAGGAGGCGGGGGCGCTCCATGAGCCGTGCGCCTCGGCGCGAGGGCGCCATCTTGTTGCGGAGGAGGCGGAGGCGCTTCGTGAGCCACATCGCCCGCAGCCAGGGGCGGGGGAGGCAGCAAGAGGGATGGTGCAGGGGAGCCCCCCGCGGCGTTGACGAGCTTGGCGATGCAGTCGAACCAGTCCTCGTAGAGGTCATCGACCGGGCGGTAGCGCAGGAGCTCGCGTGCCATTGATACATCTCCAACGTATCTATAATTTTCGATTATTCCATGCAATTATATTATCTGTTTTGGATGCTTAATGGGCTTTAGTAAGAACTTTTATATTATTTTTGGGACTAACCTACTAACCCAAGGCCCAGTGCAAATTGCTGTTTTTTTGCCTATTTCAGTGTTTCGCAGAAAAGCAATATCAAACAGAATCCAAACGGAATGAAACCTTCGGGATAGTTATTTTTGGAACAAACGTGACCCAGGGGCTTGGAGTGGACGTAAAGAAACAAACGAGGCGGCCACAAGGCAGGGGGCGCACCTACCCCCCTGGGCGCCCCTCCACCCTCATGGGCCCCTCGTAGCTGCACCGACCTACTTCTTCCTCCTATATATACCCATATACCCTGAAAACATCCAGGAGCGTCACGAAACCCTATTTCCACCGCCGTAACCTTCTGTACCCAAGAGATACCATCTTGGGGCCTTTTCCGGAGCTCCGCCGGAGGGGGAATCAATCACGGAAGGCTTCTACATCAACACCATAGCCTCTCCGATGATGTGTGAGTAGTTTACCTCAGACCTTAGGGTCCATAGTTATTAGCTAGATTGCTTCTTCTCTCTCTTTGGATCTCAATACAAAGTTCTCCTCGATCTTCTTGGAGATCTATTCGATGTAACTCTTTTTGCGGCGTGTTTGTCGAGATCCGATGAATTGTGGGTTTATGATCAAGATTATCTATGAACAATATTTGGTTCTTCTCTGAATTCTTATATGTATGATTTAATTATCTTTGCAAGTCTCTTCGAATTATCAGTTTGGTTTGGCCTACTAGATTGATCTTTCTTGCAATGGGAGAAGTGCTTAGCTTTGGGTTCAATCTTTTGGTGTCCTTTCCTAGTGATAGCAGGGGCAGCAAGGCACGTATTGTATTGTTGCCATCAAGGATAAAAAGATGGGGTTTATATCATATTGCTTGAGTTTATCCCTCTACATCATGTCATCTTGCTTAATGCGTTACTCTGTTCTTATGAACTTAATACTCTAGATGCATGCTAGATAGTGATCGACGTGTGGAGTAATAGTAGTAGATGCAGAATCGTTTCGGTCTACTTTCCACGGACGTGATGCCTATATACATGATCATGCCTATATATTCTCATAATTATGCACTTTTCTATCAATTGCTCGACAGTAAGTTGTTCACTCACCGTAATACTTATGCTATCTTGAGAGAAGCCACTAGTGAAACATATGGCCCCCGGGTCTATCTTTTATTGTATATGTTTCCAATATATTTTATTTCGCAATCTTTACTTTCAATATATATCATAAAAATACCAAAAATATTTATCTTATTATTATTATCTCTACCAGATCTCACTCTCGTAAGTGACCATGAAGGGATTGACAACCCCTTTATCACGTTGGTTGCAAGGTTCTTATTTGTTTGTGTAGGTACGAGGGACTTGCGTGTAGCCTCCTACTGGATTGATACCTTGGTTCTCAAAAACTGAGGGAAATACTTACGCTACTTTACTGTATCACCCTTTCCTCTTCAAGGGAAAACCAACGCAGTGCTCAAGAGGTAGCAAGAAGGATTTATGGCGCTGTTGCCGGGGAGATCTACATCAAGTCAAGACATACCAAGTACCCATAACAAACTCTTATCCCTTGCATTACATTATTTGCCATTTGCCTCTCGTTTTCCTCTCCCCCACTTCAACCATGCCGTTTTATTCGCCCTCTCTTCCCGTTCGCCTCTTTTTTTGCTCGCCTCTTGTGTGCTTGTGTGTTGGATTGTTTGCCGCTATGGCCTTACCAAAAAGTTTTGATCCTCACCTTAGAAGGTTGGAAGAAATTGAAAACAACGTTAGATGTTTATGTCATTGCAGTTTGAGCATAATAATTTCTTCAGAAATGAGCTTAAAGAACACAAAAGTTTTATGGGGTACATGAATAAAGAGCTCGATGATATGTCTAAAGAATTTTATGGTGTAAAATCTCAGTTCACTCATCTTGAAAACTTAATAGCCCAAATTTTGGATAAGCAGGCCTCCTTAGTTAATAAGATGGCCGCCAAACCGGAAGACCTTGATGATAATAAGGATGAAAATCTAAATGTGATTGATGTGTCTCCAATTAAATCTTTGTTATGCAATATGAATCTTGATAATGATGGGACTAGAGATGAGTCAACTTAAGTTAAAAGGCATCCCAATGATTCAGAGTTTTTAGATCTTAATGCTAAAATTGGTAAAACTGGGATTGAAGAGGTCAAAACTTTACATAGTAATGAACCCACTATTTTGGATTTCAAGGAATTTAATTATGTTAATTGTTCTTTAATAGATTGTATTTCCTTGTTGCAATCCGTGCTAAATTCTCCGCATGCTTATAATCAAAATAAAGCTTTTACTAAACATATCGTTGATGCTTTAATGTAATCTTATGAAGAAAAGCTTGAATTGGAAGTTTCGATCCCTAGTAAACTTCATGATGAGTGGAAACCCACTATTAAAATTAAAATTAAAGATCATGAATGCTATGCTTTATGGGATTTGGGTGCTAGCGTTTCCACGATTCCAAAAACTTTGTGTGATGTGTTAGGTTTCCGTGAATTCGATGATTGTTCTTTAAATTTGCACCTCGCAGATTCCACTATTAAGAAACCTATGGGAAGAATTAATGGTGTTCTTATTGTTGCAAATAGGAATTATGTGCCCGTAGATTTCATTGTTCTTGATATAGATTGCAATCCTACATGTCCCATTATTCTTGGTAGGCCTTTCCTTAGAACGATTGGTGCAATTATTGATATGAATGAAGGGAATATTAGATTCTAGGAAAGGCATGGAACAATTTCCTAGAAAGAAAATTAAATTACCTTGTGAATCTATTATGAGAGCCACTTATGGATTGCATACTGAAGATGATAACACCTAGATCTATTCTTGCTTTTATGCCTAGCTAGGGGCGTTAAACGATAGCGCTTGTTGGGAGGCAACCCAATTTTATTTTTGTTCCTTGAGTTTTGGTTCTGTTTAGTAATAAATAATTCATCTAGCCTCTGTTATGATTGTGTTTTTTATGTTTTAAGTAGTGTTTGTGCCAAGTAGAACCTTTAGGAAGACTTGTGGAAATTCTTTGCGATCTTGCTATAAAAAACGAAAACTTTAGCGCTCACAAGATTTTCTGCCATTTTTTTTACTGGAGAGTGCGATTAGGTTGATTCTTTTTGCAGACAATTAATAGATAAATTCCTCACATCCAGTAATTTTTTTTAGAATTTTTGGGGTTACATAAGTATTCGTAACCTACAGATTACTACAGACTATTCTGTTTTTGATAGATTCTGTTTTTCGTGTGTTGTTTGCTTATTTTGATGCATCTATGGCTAGTATCGGAGGGTATGAACCCTAGAGAAGTTGGAATACAGTAGGTTTAACACCAAAATAAATAAAGAATGAGTTCATTACAGTACCTTAAGTGGTGGTTTGTTTTCTTATACTAACGGAGCTCATGAGATTTTCTGTTTAAGTTTTGAGTTGTGAAGTTTTCAAGTTTTGGGTAAAGATTTGATGGATTATGGAATAAGGAGTGGCAAGAGCCTAAGCTTGGGGATGACCAAGGCACCCCAAGGTAAAATTCAAGGACAACCAAAAGCCTAAGCTTGGGGATGCCCCGGAAGGCATCCCCTCTTTCGTCTTTGTCGGATCACGGGTTCTGGCAAAACCCTTAAGGTTCGAACACTTGGGTGCGCGCGAAGATTCCCCCCTACCGATCCACATCCTAGCTCGTCTAAGATCTTACGGACTAACTCGACGAACTCGCAACACAAATGACATAAGATTTATACTGGTTCGGGCCACCGTTGTAGTGTAATACCCTACTCCAGTGTGGTGGTTGTGGATTGCCTCTAGGGCTGAGGATGAACAGTACAAGGGGAAGAATAGCCTCCTGAGGTTGAGGTGTTCTTGTCGTCCTGCTTGATTGTTCTTGATGATATGAGTATTACAAGAGTTGATCTACCACGAGATCGTAGAGGCTAAACCCTAGAAGCTAGCCTAAGGTATGATTGTATGTTGTCCTACGGACTAAACCCTCCGGTTTATATAGGCACTAGAGGGGGCTAGGGTTACACAAAGTCGGTTACAAGGGAGGAGATCTACATATCCGTATTGCCAAGCTTGCCTTCCACGCCAAGGAGAGTCCCATCCGGACACGGGACGAAGTCTTCAATCTTGTATCTTCATAGTCCAACAGTCCGGCCAAAGGATATAGTCCGGCTGTCCGGAGACCCCCAAATCCAGGACTCCCTCAACCTCCATCTTGCCCGAAGAATATTTTGCCCGAAAGTATTATGGTGCCTCCTGTCCGGCTTGAAGAATATTTTGCTCGAAAGTATTATGATGCCTCCTGTGCGGCCGTTTATGTATATATGCATATAACCTGAAAGATTGCAGTCTTCGGCTTCAGCCCCCTCGCATATAATGCGAGGGTGTTCGCAAAAACCGCGTATTCAAACTTAATCCAATGTCTTGATCCATGAAGGAGGTGGTAGCGCAGTGCACGAGGCAATCGGACTATATTGCTTTAACACTTTCACTTAGCCATAGGAGTTTGACGGTGGGACTACTATATAGCCCCTAGTACTTCCACGCTCGTCCGAATACGGGGCGCGTACATACATGACCGGGAAACGGCCCTTCGTTAATGCGGAGGAATCCCGAAGATTCCGCTAAGTTATCGAGTGGTTGACCAGTCTCACGCTTTATCATGACAGTCAGTTTTCGGCTTTCTCTACTAAGGTGCTTGTCGTGGTTCTAAGTCTAACAGTAATGTAGGGGGGTAAGTATAGAGAGGCGAGGTCTTAGCTATGGAGAGGTTGTAAGGACGCAAGGTTTACGAGTTCGGGCCCTTCTCGGAGGAAGTAAAAGCCCTACGTCTCGAAGCCCGAAGGCGGTCGACTGGATTATGTGTGTATGAGTTATAGAGGTGCGAACCCTTGTCTCAGAGGAGGGGGGTGGCTTATATAGAGTGCGCCAGGACCCCGGCCAGCCCATGTTACGAAGGGTTCAATGTACATTAAGGCAGGGCATTACTGATAACGCTAGTAATAAAGTGCTATCATGACCATAAAAGCTACTTAATGACCGACCGTTAGCGTGTGGAGTGACTTTAGGTCTCCTGGTCGTCGAGTGGTTGGATCTTGGTTGAGTAATTGCTTCTTGGTCGAGTGTCTTCGAGTCTGTCAAGTGGAACACCTCCAAGTCGATTGAAAGGTGATTTCTTCTAGAGGTGTCCTTGGGTTGGGCTGTTAGGACAGGTCCGTGACCCTACCCTAGGTACATAGCTTCATCATTAGCCCCCGAATGGATCGAGGTTTGACTGGGGAAGGAGTTGAGGACTCCTCCAACTTGTTTTCCATGTCGTGAGCATATCTTGTTTCGGATCAACGGACCTGAGTGATGACAGCAACTTCCTTTTCAGTCGCCTTGATCCATTATTAATTCTTCGTCGAATGAGTTTCTTTACTTGTAAGGCTCCGAGTGATGGTGCGGAGGAGATCTTTGGTCTGACAAGTTGTTTGCTGCCCGTGGATTTAGTGGGATCCGAATTTTGGGAAGCGCGCGGGACGGGGGAGGCCGCAGTAATAGGATGGGATAGAGCGGAGCCGCCTCGATCCCTGCGCCACCTTTTTCGCCACGTATCGCTCGCGCGGTCATTACGGGATTTGAAAGAGCCATTTGGGCCTACCTGTCAGCCACTCGGAAGTGGCCTCATATAAGGCGTTGGACCGGAGTCCTCCGAACAGTGCGCCCCATTACCTCTTCTCCTCCTCATGCATCTCTGCTGCGCTCGCTCTCGCCCCAGCGCCACCGCACCACACGCGTCTCGTCGGCGACAATGGTGAAGGGGAAGACAGAGGCTCTGGAGCGGGCAAAGAAGGCGACGGCAAGGTCGAAGGGGAAGGCGATGAGCCGGGGCGGATCTTCCTCGCGGACTGGCCTGCCGAAGGGTTGGATCCAGGGCGACTGGATCCACTCGAGGATCTCCCAAGAAGACATCAACGATCTGGCCGAGGGAGGGCTTGTCACACCCTAGCTAGTCATGCATCAGAGTGTGTGCATCATGTTTAAAATTCCATTTAATTTGAAATGGGGATTTGTGAAACCCTCAGAATCATTTTTGAAAATGACCCAAATAAAAAATTCTCCAAAAGGGTCCAAGAAAATGCTCATGTTGCTCTCTGAAAATATTGGACAGAGATAAAAATCAAACCAATATTTTTAAGAGCTCATAGGTATTTATTTTGGGCATCTGGAATTAATGCATAACTATTTGCATTGGAAATATATTAGTTATATATATTAATATATGTCCAAAAATTATGCCACCTGTTGGGGAGCTCTGGAATAATATATCTAGCTCCTGCAAAATTTGGCATAAGATAATAAAATGATTTAATATTTTATTTAAATCAAAACAAATGTCAGAAATTAGAAAACAGAAATAAATAAAAGGGAGAAGCTTACCTGGGGCTCCTCCCTATGCAGCCCAGCCAGCTGGCCGGCCCAGCCAGCAGGCGGCCCAGCCCGTCTCCCTCCTCTGTCGTCTTCGTCCTCGACAGAGGGAGGGGAGTGTGCCCGGCGCGCGCGCGCGCCACCGCGCCACGCCACCAGCTCGCCTGCCTGCCTGCCCCTCCCCTCCTCGTCTTGATGGCCTGGAACGACGCCACGCCCTCCCCTGCTCTCTCTGACTCTCCCCCGATTCTTCCTCTCCTCTCCCTCGCTCTCTCTCTCCCGTGTCCGAACGCACCCATCGCCGCCGTTCGCCATAGCAGCCGCCACCGGCCTCCCCTCGCCTCCCCGACACGCTCCCCAGCTCCGCCGCGACCCCCTCTTCCTCCCCACCAAGCCAAGACCCTCGGGAAGCTCTGCATCGCCTCCACGCCATCGTCTTCGTCCTCGACCGCCGCCGATGGTCGCCGTCGATTGCCGCCGTTCGTGCTTCCCCGAGCTCGCTGACCCTCCCTGCATGATCCCCGTGAGCCCCTGCTTCGTTTCCCCCTAACCCCATGTTCGATTTCGAGCTCTAGCCGCCCCTCTACCGGAGCCGAGACGCTCCACCGCACGGGCTCGTCACCGGCGAAGCCCCGGTGACCATTTGGTCACGGGCGTGCACCCGTTGTGCTTGCCGCGACCCGTAGAGCCCCTCCAGCGCCTCAGCTCCCTCGCTTGCGAGCAGCAGCGCCGATCCCGACCGCACCCGAACTCCGGCCGCCGCTCACGAGCTCGCCGTCGTCGGTACCGGCCACCTCAGGCACGGCCACCACCACCGTTCGACGCGCGGGAGCAAGGGCTCTCCAACGAGCCCAAGCACGGCCTCGCCCGTGCCCTGTAGCGCGTTTTAGTATCGCGCCGCCGTCTCGGGCCTCGCCGGCGTCATGTCGCCGGTGGGTTTGACCCACCTTCACCACGGCGGGACCCCCCCTGTGTCCATGACAGGTGGGCCCAGCCCTGTTAGCTAATTAGGATTAGCACTAACCGAATTAGTTAAACTAACTACCCCCTGCTGACGCTGACATGTGGGCCCTAGTGCCCTAATCTTTAATTAAACTAAACCAAACACCCTGTTTAACCCCCTGTCACTGACGTGTGGACCCCACACGTCAGGTTTGACCCCAGCCAGCCGCAGTTGACCGCTGACGTCATGCTGACGTCATGCTGGCGCAATATATATATTTCTGGATTTAATTTAAATCAGGAAATTCCAGAATATAATTTAAACTTCAAAAATTCATAACTTTTATTCTGTAACTCCAAATCAGACAAATTATATATGAAAAATGATCAGAAAAATCCAATCTATCCATCTGTACTATTTTCATGCATGATCAAACAAGTTAAATTGATGTTTAATGCAGAACAAGGAAAAGCACTTTAACAGGCCATGTTTGAGTTTGAAATTTGAATCTTTGATTCAAATTGGTTCAAACCCTTCTGGTCTTAGTTGCATTAGCCCAACACACTCATATTGCCATGTTTCATGCATGCATCATATTGTTGCACATTGTTTGGTGATGGTTGTGTATCGGTGTCCTTTGCGACAGGTTCTGCCTCCGAGGAGTACCGTGACTACCCTAACGAAGAACCGTATCAGTGCATCGAACCATCAAGCAAGCAACCAACCATTTGATCATATCGATACAATCCCATGTTCTCGCTCCTGCTCTCTTTTACTGCATTAAGACAACGCGTTTCAAACTGCTGTGTGCTACGGTAGTTGAACCCATTTCCTCTGCATGACCTGTCATTGCCATAGTAACTAGATGAAACCCACTAGCATGTGTAGGAGTTGTATGAGCCATATGTATGTGTTGTTCCTACCTTGCTATGCCTGCTATGCTTAGAGTCGTGTCAGGTCTGGTTCATCTGGGTGATGGGCTAGAGTGAAATGATTATGTCGGTAATGAGAGTGGTGTGGTGAACACGATTTGGTAAAGGTATCGATGAGAGGCCATGTAGGAGTACATGGTGGGTTGTTTCATTGAAGCCGACCTTAAGCACTGAGATCTGTATGTGTGATTTAAGATACAGCTACTACCATGCATTGGGCCCGAAACCAATGGACCCTCTCGGCTTCTTATTCACCCTAGTTCTCCGTCCAGGAGTTGCAAGTAGTTTCTGGTGTTTGTAGCCTACTGGAGGCCGTGGACAGCGCTGACCGTAGGCGTGGGCTGTGATGCGGTAGGTACGTGGCCGGGTGTACCGAATACCCGTTAGGTATCTCGGGAACCCTGTTCACATCGTTCGGGGCCGTATGGGAAACCTCGGCCGGACTCCCTGCGGATGGAACCTGAATAGGTGATAAACCTGGACTGGAGGCTTAGGTGATTAGGTAGGTCGTGCCCGACACCCACGTTGGGCTTCCGCTTGAAGGTTGCCGAGTACATGTCGTGTAAACGACGGTAAGTGGTGAGAGCGTGTATGAAGAAGTACACCCCTGCAGGGTTAACATGATCTATTCGAATAGCCGCGTCCGCGGTAAAGGACTACTTGGTTGCCTATACAGTTCATAGACAAGTAAATGGAAACTGCTAAAAGCCTCAAGATAAGTGTGAGTGCCGAGGATGGCTCCTCCATAGGGAGACGGAGGTGGATCCTCGGTAGTGTATTGAAGTGGTGAGTAGTGGACTCGTGTGCGCAAAACCATTTCAAGTTGGAGTATCGTAGGATAGTCTAGCCAAGAGTCAAAGCTGGCTTGCTGCAATAACTCCACCAACCCTTCTTGATAATATGCATGTATGTAGGATCTGATGTAAGTCTTGCTGAGTACCTTTGTACTCATGTTGCTATAATTTACTTTTTACAGAAGACGCTGCAACCCTTTCTGATGGGTTCTATGTAGACGTTGACATCAACGAGTAGGCTAAAGGCCCAGGTGGTGACCCTGAGCTTGTGAAGGACCACGTAGTATAGCTAGGCTTTCCAAGCCTCTTTTATTTTACTAGTTGTCTGTACTTAGACAAGTTACTTCCGCTGCTGGTTTGTATGACTGTATGACTTGAATGTTGGGTCGTGAGACCCGTACCTTTGTGTATGTTATGTATGGCTCCCTGAGCCTTAAATAAAGTACTTGTATCGTAGAGTCATGTTGTGATGCTTCGTTGTATTTGCACATATCGAGCATATTGTGTGTATGATTGAAATGCTTGGTATGTGTGGGATCTGACTATCTAGTTGTTTATCTTTAGTAGCCTCTCTTACCGAGAAATGTCTCCTAGTGTTACCGCTGAGCCATGGTAGCTTGCTACTGCTCTGGAACACTTAGGCTGCCCGGCATGTGTCCTTCTTCGTTCCTGTGTCTGTCCCTTCGGGGAAATGTGACGCTTTGAGTACCGGAGTCCTGTTAGCCGCTACAGCCCGGTTTACCGGAGTCCTGCTAGCCCAGTGCTACAGCCCAGACCCACTTGCTGATGACCGACACGTTCGAAGCTGGGTCATAGATGCCTGTCCCTGTAAGTCTGTGCCACTTTGGGTTTACGACTAGTCATGTCAGCCCGGGCTCCTTATCATATGGATGCTAGCGACACTATCATATACGTGAGCCAAAAGGCGCAAACGGTCCCGGGCAAAGGTAAGGCGACACCCGTGGGGATACCGTGCGTGAGGCCGCAAAGTGATATGAGGTGCTACCGGCTAGATCGATGTGACATCGAGTCGGGGTCCTGACAGCGTTGGCATCAGAGCCGGACTGCCTGTAGGTTCTCCAAGCCAAACTGGTCGATGTTGAGTCTAGAAATTCTTTAGTTATATGTAGGGGAATTGTTTGTGGGTTGGAACGTAAGGCTCTTTTTACTCCTTTATCTTATGACATTCTGATCTGAGTCAGTCCATTCTTCCACCGGGGGTTAAGGAATTAGGATCTATTCTCTCTATCAGGATCACGTGTTACTAATCAGTAGTACCTTATAGGTATGATGGATACAAGCCTAGTTCAGTTCTTCTATCACATTATGTTGCTAGGATAGACTCAGAATTTGATATGATGATGTCTAGTGCGTATGAAATCCTTTGTCAAATGTCTCAAAATCCTTCTTGAGCATTTACAGCTGTTATGCTGCCGAAATTTTGCTAGAAATTCTAATGCCTTTGCATTATGATTGTGCTTTCAGATGGCCACTCGCGACCTCAATCAAGTGGTTCGCCTGACTCGATGCCTAGATGTACCCGGCCATACTGCCAAGTTGGTCAGGGTAATGACTGAGGCTGGATACCGCTGGTATCCTGAGTACACGGTCGAAGAGCAATTTCGGGACTTCAATCAAAGCCAGTATCTCTGCACTGTCAGGATATTTCCATCTTATCCTGGATCCACCGAGCCCCTGCACTACTCCTATGGACTCGGGGTTACTATTGAGATGGCTGTGCAGGACGCCGCCTACTCTATGATGACCATCATGCGAGTCAGATCTGGACTATTTCGGGACTCTGATTTCCGGTATATGCCAGGATCACTTCCGGGAGCACAAGGGTATCTCCAGGCTATCTATGCTGACCCCACCCAGGAGGATTCACGGACTCGCACCACTGCTGAGATGCTCGAGGATAAGGACCGTGAAAATCGGGCCTTGAGGTTAGAGCTCTTCAATACCCGTGCTGACCACTGGGCCACTTTGACTCGGTTCGCACCGGCGGTGCAAGCTGGATATTCAGATATGCGCGATCCTATCCTGTGAGATCTGCTCTGCCAGACGTGATGGGTTGGCGTGATGTAGGAGGCATCACCCCACCTCGCGGTCCCCGTAGGTCACCGTCTGTTGGTCCAAGACCTCATCCTAGCCCCTATGGTCCACAAGCTCCGCGAGATCGTCTGTTTCCGGATGATCATGTTGAGCTTCCAGGCTATGGAGGTGACTTCTACGAGGACTACTACGGATCGGTCTGAGTTAGTGGTAGTATCACTAGTTCGCACTAGCTGTGTCATCTATCGTCCCACGTGACTCGTGGGATATGACCTAGTTTGTACTCTTTCCGGAGGAGTAGAAAAATAATGTATAGGAGCTTGGAATGCCTCCGATGAGATGTAATCCTCTTTTCACCGTAATAGTACTTTGTTTGGTCTTGTACTAAACCCTGTTGGTGTGTATGACGATGGAATAAAAGAAGCAGTTTCTGTATCTACCATGTCATACGGATGATCATCTTGCATTCCGAGTTATTCCTTACATTTTGTATCCTATGTTGGAATTTTATCATCCTGACTAAATCATTGTCTTGTTTACCTAGGATGGTCAACACGCGCACTAACCCTGCTCCTCAAGAGCAGGCCGAAGGCAGTGAAGTCAGGGATGCAAATCTGCCTCATCCTCCTTCCCTAGCCGAGGTTATGATGGAAGCTGAGAGAAACAAGCGGGAGACCAACCGTTTGTTGGAGCGTATTGAACAGAACACAGCACACCATCAGAGGACTAACGTGGTGTCACTCAGTGATTTTATCAAATTACATCCACCCACGTTCCACCACTCCGTCGAGCCTCTCGACGCTGATGACTGGCTTCGCATTATCTCTCACAAACTGCGTTCCGCGCTGGTAGCGGAGGCTGACAAGGTCACCTTTGCTGCATATCATCTTGAAGGCCCCGCCAGTCTATGGTGGGAAAATTATGGAGCTATGCGCCCAGCGGGCCATGTCACTACTTGGGCTGAATTCAGTGAGGCTTTCCGTGAACATCACATTCCGAAGGGTCTCATGGACCGTAAACGTGAGGAATTTTGCAATTTCACCCAAGGCCGACTTTCTGTGGATGTTTACAGCAGGGAGTTTGGTAACCTCGCACGATATGCAACCGAGGAAGTGTCTACTGATGCCAAGAAGCAAGCAAGGTTCCGTAAGGGACTTAGTCCTGAGCTTCGCCGTGACCTCCGTCTGCATGAGTGCACATCTTTTCAGAAACTTGTCAACAAAGCCATCAGTGCTGAAACTGGTCAGACTGACTATGACGCAACACGCAAGCATGGCCGTGACATGGGTTCCTCGTCCGGTGCTGGTCCTCAGATGCGCCGCGTGTGGGTGCCCAACACCGCCCTGCCACCCAGGTTCACACCGAGGCCATCTTTCCAGGCGCCTCGCCCTGTTCAACAGTCTGCTCCAGCCAAACCCTATGGGGGTCCAACCAACAATGCTCCTCCACGTACCAGTTCTGTGACTTGTTTCAAGTGTGGGGAATCTGGCCACTATATGCGTGAGTGTCCCCAGACCAACCCCAACCAGTCTGCTAAAGCTGTTGGCCGTGGCAAGCCGACAGGAAAAGTATTCCACGCCAAGCCGGTCACCGCTTCACGTGGCCATGTCAACTGTATCTCTGCCGAAGAAGCTCAAGAGGATCCCAACGTCGTTCTCGGTACGCTCCTTGTTAATTGCCACCCGGCATCTGTTCTTTTCGATACAGGAGCCTCTCATTCATTTATATCCGAGAACTATGCTCGTTTGCATAACACTGCATTCTGTGACATGCCATCCACTATGGAAATTTCTACTCCCGGGTCTAGATGGCAGACCTCTAGGGTAAGTTATGGAAATGAAATCCAAGTCGACAGACTTGTTTTTCTTGCATCGTTGATAGCCCTTAAATCTTCAGATATTAATATCATTCTGGGTATGGACTGGATGTCGGCTCATCATGCCCAAATTGATTGCTTCTCTAGGACTGTTCAACTCACCCATCCTTCCGGGAAGATAGTCAATGTCTTAACTCGAATAGCCAAGCGACAATTATATTCTCTTAATGCCAGCCCTTTGCCAGATCTTGAGGATGTTCCGGTAGTCCGTGACTTCCCGGATGTCTTCCCAGAGGAATTGCCAGGTGTTCCACCTGACAGGGATGTTGAGTTCGTAATAGACCTCATCCCAGGAACCGTTCCGATTGCTAGAAGACCTTATAAGATGGCACCACTAGAACTAGCCGAGCTTAAGAAACAACTCGATGAGTCCTTGAAAAAGGGTTTCATCCGCCCTAGTTCATCTCCGTGGGCTTGCCCCGTCCTATTCGTCAAGAAGAAGGATGGTACGGACCGGATGGTTGTAGATTACCGACCTGTCAATTTGGTCACAATCAAGAACAAATATCCGCTCCCCAGGATCAACGACCTGTATGATCAGCTCGCTGGATCCTCAGTCTTCTCCAAGATGGATTTGAGGTTGGGCTACCATCAAATCAAAATCAGAAACGGGGACATTCCTAAAACGGCCTTTGTTACTCGTTATGGCCAATACGAGTACACCGTCATGTCCTTCGGTTTAACCAACGCTCCAGCCACCTTCTCTCGGTTAATGAACTCAATCTTCATGGAGTATTTGGATAAATTCGTCGTAGTTTATCTCGATGATATACTCATCTACTCCAAGAACGAGGAAGAACATGCCGAACATCTAAGGCTAGTGTTGAAGAAACTTCGAGAGCACCGCCTTTATGCCAAGTTTTCCAAATGTGAATTTTGGTTGTCAGAAGTGACCTATCTGGGTCATGTAATATCTGGTAAAGGTATTGCTGTTAACCCTGAGCGAGTTCAAGCCGTCCTTAATTGGACTCCACCCGAATCGGTCAAGCAAGTTCGGAGTTTTCTGGGCTTAGAGAGCTATTGTCGTTGCTTTGTCGAGAACTTCTCCAAGGTTGCTAAACCTCTAACCGAACTCCTCAAGAAAGATAAGAAGTTCGAATGGACTCCACAATGTGAGCACAGCTTTCAGGAACTGAAAAGACGCCTGACCTCTGCTCCCGTACTGGTACTGCCAGACTTCTCCAAGGACTTTGTTATCTACTGCGACACCTCGCGACAAGGACTAGGTTGCATTCTCATGCAAGATCGACACGTAATTGCCTACGCTTCACGGCAATTGCACCCACATGAGGAGAATTATCCTACTCATGATCTAGAGCTAGCAGCCGTAGTCTATGCACTTAAGACCTGGCGACATTACCTCCTCGGTAACCGTTGCGAAATATTCACTGATCACCAAAGTCTGAAGTACATTTTCACCCAACCGGATTTGAATCTCAGGCAAAGACGTTGGGTTGAGTTGATCACAGACTTCGACTTAGGAATAACTTACACCCCAGGGAAAGCCAACGTCATGGCTGATGCGCTAAGTCGTAAATCTTATTGTAACAACCTGATGTTACAACAAAGTCAACCGCTTCTCCATGAGGAATTTCGGAAGCTTAACCTTCACATTGTTCCTCAAGGTTTTCTCTCCACCTTGGTGGCAAAACCTACCCTTACGGATCAGATCATCAAAGCACAGAAGGTAGATCCGGGAATCTCCCGCATCAAGAGAAACATCCAGAAAGGAATTGCGAATTGCTTCTCCATTAATGATCAAGGGGTCGTATACTTCGGGAATCGATTAGTGGTTCCCAAAGTGCGAAACCTGAGGCGATTGATCCTTAAGGAAGCTCATGAATCTCCTCTCACCATTCATCCCGGTAGTACTAAGATGTATCAGGACCTACGCCAGAGGTTCTGGTGGACTAGGATGAAGAGAGAGATTGCTCAGTATATTGCAAATTGCGACGTCTGTCGTCGTGTAAAAGCAGAGCATCAACGGCCTGCTGGCACCCTTCAACCCTTAGCTGTTCCTGAATGGAAATGGGATAAAATTGGTATGGATTTCATTACCGGTTTTCCCAGGACCAAGAGAGGGAATAATGCTATTTTCGTCGTTGTCGATCGTCTTTCCAAAGTAGCCCATTTCTTACCTGTTCGTGAGAGTATAACTGCTAGTCAGCTGGCAGACTTATACATCTCCCGTATAGTGTCTCTCCATGGTGTCCCTTTGGAAATTAACTCGGATCGAGGAAGCCTTTTCACCTCTCGATTTTGGGAAAGTTTCCAAAATGCTATGGGAACCTGTCTCTCTTTTAGCACCGCTTTCCACCCTCAATCGAGTGGTCAAGTGGAACGCGTCAACCAAATTCTAGAAGACATGCTTCGAGCCTCTGTTATCTCTTTCGGAATGGATTGGGAGAAGTGCCTTCCATTTGCCGAATTCGCTTATAACAACAGCTATCAATCTAGCTTGGGTAAAGCCCCTTTTGAAGTTCTCTATGGACGACGGTGTCGAACACCCCTTAACTGGTCAGAGACCGGGGAAAGGCAATTCTTTGGCCCGGATATGATTCAGGAAGCAGAAGAACAAGTTCGTATCGTTCGTGAAAAGTTGAAAACAGCCCAATCTCGTCAAAAGAGTCAATATGACCGAAAACATAAGGCTATGACTTTCGAGGTTGACGAGAAGGCTTATCTTCGGGTCACCCCTCTGAAGGGAACCCATCGTTTCGGTATCAAAGGCAAATTGGCTCCTCGTTACATTGGGCCTTTTCGCATTCTCGCCAAACGAGGGGAAGTTGCCTACCAGTTGGAACTACCTCCGCACCTCTCCAGAGTCCACGATGTCTTCCACGTTTCTCAACTCAGGCGTTGCTTCTCGGATCCTATCCGTGGAGTGGACCACGAAACGCTTGATCTCCAAGATAATCTTACATATCGAGAGTACCCCATTCGTATCCTCGATCAGGCCGAACGTACCACCCGACGTCATAACATCAAGTTTCTCAAAGTACAATGGTCGCACCATTCTGAGGATGAAGCAACTTGGGAAAGGGAGGATCGTCTTCGACTCGAGTATCCCGCCTTCTTCCCGGAGGAACCCAAATCTCGGGACGAGATTCTTTTGAGTGGGGGTGAGTTGTCACACCCTAGCTAGTCATGCATCAGAGTGTGTGCATCATGTTTAAAATTCCATTTAATTTGAAATGGGGATTTGTGAAACCCTCAGAATCATTTTTGAAAATGACCCAAATAAAAAATTCTCCAAAAGGGTCCAAGAAAATGCTCATGTTGCTCTCTGAAAATATTGGACAGAGATAAAAATCAAACCAATATTTTTAAGAGCTCATAGGTATTTATTTTGGGCATTTGGAATTAATGCATAACTATTTGCATTGGAAATATATTAGTTATATATATTAATATATGTCCAAAAATTATGCCACCTGTTGGGGAGCTCTGGAATAATATATCTAGCTCCTGCAAAATTTGGCATAAGATAATAAAATGATTTAATATTTTATTTAAATCAAAACAAATGTCAGAAATTAGAAAACAGAAATAAATAAAAGGGAGAAGCTTACCTGGGGCTCCTCCCTGTGCAGCCCAGCCAGCTGGCCGGCCCAGCCAGCAGGCGGCCCAGCCCGTCTCCCTCCTCTGTCGTCTTCGTCCTCGACAGAGGGAGGGGAGTGTGCCCAGCGCGCGCGCGCGCCACCGCGCCACGCCACCAGCTCGCCTACCTGCCTGCCCCTCCCCTCCTCGTCTGGATGGCCTGGAACGACGCCACGCCCTCCCCTGCTCTCTCTCACTCTCCCCCGGTTCTTCCTCTCCTCTCCCTCGCTCTCTCTCTCCCGTGTCCGAACGCACCCATCGCCGCCGTTCGCCATAGCAGCCGCCACCGGCCTCCCCTCGCCTCCCCGACACGCTCCCTAGCTCCGCCGCGACCCCCTCTTCCTCCCCACCAAGCCAAGCCCCTCGGAAAGCTCTGCATCGCCTCCACGCCATCGTCTTCGTCCTCGACCGCCGCCGATGGTCGCCGTCGATTCGCCGCCGTTCGTGCTTCCCCGAGCTCGCTGACCCTCCCTGCATGATCCCCGTGAGCCCCTGCTTCGTTTCCCCCTAACCCCATGTTCGATTTCGAGCTCTAGCCACCCCTCTACCGAAGCCAAGACGCTCCACCGCACGGGCTCGTCGCCGGCGAAGCCCCGGTGACCATTTGGTCACGGGCGTGCACCCGTTGTGCTTGCCGCGACCCGTAGAGCCCCTCCAGCGCCTCAGCTCCCTCGCTTGCGAGCAGCAGCGCCGATCTCGACCGCACCCGAACTCCGGCTGCCGCTCACGAGCTCGCCGTCGTCGGTACCGGCCACCTCAGGCACGGCCACCACCACCGTTCGACGCGCGGGAGCAAGGGCTCTCCAACGAGCCCAAGCACGGCCTCGCCCGTGCCCTGTAGCGCGTTTCCGTATCGCGCCGCCGTCTCGGGCCTCGCCGGCGTCATGTCGCCGGTGGGTTTGACCCACCTTGACCACGGCGGGACCCCCCCTGTGCCCATGACAGGTGGGCCCAGCCCTGTTAGCTAATTAGGATTAACACTAACCGAATTAGTTAAACTGACTACCCCCTGCTGACGCTGACATGTGGGCCCTAGTGCCCTAATCTTTAATTAAACTAAACCAAACACCCTGTTTAACCCCCTGTCACTGACGTGTGGACCCCACACGTCAGGTTTGACCCCAGCCAGCCGCAGTTGACCGCTGACGTCATGCTGATGTCATGCTGGCGCAATATATATATTTCTGGATTTAATTTAAATCAGGAAATTCCAGAATATAATTTAAACTTCAAAAATTCATAACTTTTATTCTGTAACTCCAAATCAGACAAATTATATATGAAAAATGATCAGAAAAATCCAATCTATCCATCTGTACTATTTTCATGCATGATCAAACAAGTTAAATTGATGTTTAATGCAGAACAAGGAAAAGCACTTTAACAGGCCATGTTTGAGTTTGAAATTTGAATCTTTGATTCAAATTGGTTCAAACCCTTCTGGTCTTAGTTGCATTAGCCCAACACACTCATATTGCCATGTTTCATGCATGCATCATATTGTTGCACATTGTTTGGTGATGGTTGTGTATCGGTGTCCTTTGCGACAGGTTCTGCCTCCGAGGAGTACCGTGACTACCCTAACGAAGAACCGTATCAGTGCATCGAACCATCAAGCAAGCAACCAACCATTTGATCATATCGATACAATCCCATGTTCTCGCTCCTGCTCTCTTTTACTGCATTAAGACAACGCGTTTCAAACTGCTGTGTGCTACGGTAGTTGAACCCATTTCCTCTGCATGACCTGTCATTGCCACAGTAACTAGATGAAACCCACTAGCATGTGTAGGAGTTGTATGAGCCATATGTATGTGTTGTTCCTACCTTGCTATGCCTGCTATGCTTAGAGTCGTGTCAGGTCTGGTTCATCTGGGTGATGGGCTAGAGTGAAATGATTATGTCGGTAATGAGAGTGGTGTGGTGAACACGATTTGGTAAAGGTATCGATGAGAGGCCATGTAGGAGTACATGGTGGGTTGTTTCATTGAAGCCGACCTTAAGCACTGAGATCTGTATGTGTGATTTAAGATACAGCTACTACCATGCATTGGGCCCGAAACCAATGGACCCTCTCGGCTTCTTATTCACCCTAGTTCTCCGTCCAGGAGTTGCAAGTAGTTTCTGGTGTTTGTAGCCTACTGGAGGCCGTGGACAGCGCTGACCGTAGGGGTGGGCTGTGATGCGGTAGGTACGTGGCCGGGTGTACCGAATACCCGTTAGGTATCTCGGGAACCCTGTTCACATCGTTCGGGGCCGTATGGGAAACCTTGGCCGGACTCCCTGTGGATGGAACCTGAATAGGCGATAAACCTGGACTGGAGGCCTAGGTGATTAGGTAGGTCGTGGCCGACACCCACGTTGGGCTTCCGCTTGAAGGTTGCCGAGTACATGTCGTGTAAACGACGGTAAGTGGTGAGAGCGTGTATGAAGAAGTACACCCCTGCAGGGTTAACATGATCTATTCGAATAGCCGCGTCCGCGGTAAAGGACTACTTGGTTGCCTATACAGTTCATAGACAAGTAAATGGAAACTGCTAAAAGCCTCAAGATAAGTGTGAGTGCCGAGGATGGCTCCTCCATAGGGAGACGGAGGTGGATCCTCGGTAGTGTATTGAAGTGGTGAGTAGTGGACTCGTGTGCGCAAAACCATTTCAAGTTGGAGTATCGTAGGATAGTCTAGCCAAGAGTCAAAGCTGGCTTGCTGCAATAACTCCACCAACCCTTCTTGATAATATGCATGTATGTAGGATCTGATGTAAGTCTTGCTGAGTACCTTTGTACTCATGTTGCTATAATTTACTTTTTACAGAAGACGCTGCAACCCTTTCTGATGGGTTCTATGTAGACGTTGACATCAACGAGTAGGCTAAAGGCCCAGGTGGTGACCCTGAGCTTGTGAAGGACCACGTAGTATAGCTAGGCTTTCCAAGCCTCTTTTATTTTACTAGTTGTCTGTACTTAGACAAGTTACTTCCGCTGCTGGTTTGTATGACTGTACGACTTGAATGTTGGGTCGTGAGACCCGTACCTTTGTGTATGTTATGTATGGCTCCCTGAGCCTTAAATAAAGTACTTGTATCGTAGAGTCATGTTGTGATGCTTCGTTGTATTTGCACATATCGAGCATATTGTGTGTATGATTGAAATGCTTGGTATGTGTGGGATCTGACTATCTAGTTGTTTATCTTTAGTAGCCTCTCTTACCGAGAAATGTCTCCTAGTGTTACCGCTGAGCCATGGTAGCTTGCTACTGCTCTGGAACACTTAGGCTGGCCGGCATGTGTCCTTCTTCGTTCCTGTGTCTGTCCCTTCGGGGAAATGTGACGCTTTGAGTACCGGAGTCCTGTTAGCCGCTACAGCCCGGTTTACCGGAGTCCTGCTAGCCCAGTGCTACAGCCCGGACCCACTTGCTGATGACCGACACGTTCGAAGCTGGGTCATAGATGCCTGTCCCTGTAAGTCTGTGCCACTTTGGGTTTACGACTAGTCATGTCAGCCCGGGCTCCTTATCATATGGATGCTAGCGACACTATCATATACGTGAGCCAAAAGGCGCAAACGGTCCCGGGCAAAGGTAAGGCGACACCCGTGGGGATACCGTGCGTGAGGCCGCAAAGTGATATGAGGTGTTACCGGCTAGATCGATGTGACATCGAGTCGGGGTCCTGACAGGGCTGATCCCCTACGACTCGGCACGGCTTCCGAGGAAGGAATCCGAGCCGCAACCCCGGGAGGGTGAGCACGTGCTTCTTGCCACCCACGTCGACCATGGGTTTTCCTTGCCCCCTCATCCTTTCTTCCGAGGGTTTCAGAACTTCTTTGGGGCTAAACTCCACCATTTTACCCCCAACTCAATCGTTTATCTTGCCGTGTTCATTTCCTTGTGTGAGAACTTCTTGCGTTGTCGACCTCACTGGGGTCTTTTCAAGCATATTTTCACTTGTCGCTCCCAGACAGTGAAAAAGGCTAATCCGAGTGACGAGAGGACCCAAGTGATCCAGATGTGTGGGGCTCTTGGCATCCAGACGAGGGGAAAAAGCTCCTTTCCGGCCATGATTCTTCCCGATTCAGTTCGCGGATGGCAGTCGACCTGGTTCTACTTCAAAGACCAGTCGACGCCAGGGCAATCGACTGGCCTCCCTCCCTTTACCATGGACCGAGTGGAAAAACCCTCCCCTTTGAAGGTGCTCCCGGAGGAGAAGGTGCACATGAAGGTGTTGGTCAACCGAGTGGTCCAGCTCATTTGTGACGGGGTCACTGGTATGGATCTCTTGGAGGTCTTCCTTCAGCGGCGCATCCAACCTCTCCAAGCCCGAGACCACCCGATGTGGATGTATTCGGGTCTAGAAACTCCACTCGGATCCACCCGGAGGAGGTCGATGACGACACGCTGGAGAAGTGGTTGTCGAGCATTACCGGGAACAAGGACAATCCCAGAGGAGCCAGGAGAGTTCCCCCATTCGACCAGCCGCGTGCACCAGAGCAGGTCTGATTCTGAGTTTTTGCTTGTAATCTGAATTCACTCGCGTAGCTGTCTGTATTGCGTCGACTGACTTTGTTCTCCCTGCTTTCTTTCAGGCCATTATTGAAATGTACTCGATGCCCAACGGGGAGCAAGAGCAAGCTCCGGAAGGTGAGGCGAGTGGTGGCGAAAGCGGCGAGTGGACTTCCGATGGTGAAGGGGATGGTGGAAGTGACGACTCAAGTGATGGGGAAGAAGATGAATGCAGCTAGGGAAGCCATACGCCAGGAGGGCATTATGATGGAGAAGATGAAGATGGTGCGGGACGCTAGCCAAGCCGCCTATGATGCCAGCTCGGCTCTCCAGAGCAACGTTCAGGTTAGTCGGCTATCTGAAGATTCTTTCCGAAAATCTTTGCGTCTGTACACCCACCAGGTGCGTCGATTGAAGTTTTGGACTAGTGGGGGCACGGTGGACTGCTGGCAGTCGACTGTAGTCTTTGTATTTTGCCGAATGTATAAACCAAACTGGTAGTTTGTCTCTTCCACTTGACTTCGGCGGGCCGGTCGAGTGGGATCAGAACCGGTGGGGGCACGCTAAGTGCACCCACTGGGTGTAGTCCCCGAGACTATGGTGGACTGCTGGCAGTCGACCATAGTCTTAGTATTTATTGCCTTTGTTGTTTTTTGCTATAATGATAACTTCTCCCCTTTGATTTCAGAAATCTTGTGATCTTGGAGCTCGCTTTGCTGACTTGGAGAAGCAGCAGATTCAACTGAACCTTGATTTGGAGCTGGCCAGGACAAAGCTGCAAAAGGTCAGAGACAGCGCCGTGGGTAAGATGATTTTGTCGAATGGTTAGTTTTAGGCTTGAGTACCCTTCTGCTATTTCCGAATCAATCATCATTTCTTTGCAGAAAAACTGAGAGAAGCTCTGGCGAAGAAGGATCAGGACTTGGCTGCTACCCGTAAGGAGGCTCACGACAAGACCGCTCTGGCCGAACAGAAGCTGGCTTCGGTCGGCCAGTTAGAGGAAGAGAATACCAGGCTGAAGACCTCTCTGAATGAAGCCAACAAGGAGTGTACACGTTGGAAGAAGGACAACCTCAGCCTGAACGAAAAGATGGAAGGCATCGCTAGCAGGAGGGACGATCTGGAGAGCTACTTGAGGAGCCTTGCCAAGAAGTTGTACATCAAGCTTGAAGGTGCACATTTAGTTCCGACTTGTGTGTTTTTTTTGTGTCGACTCAGTGTATGAAAATTGACTTATCCTTGGATCGTGAATGCAGAGTTCTCCCAGAACTTTGAAGAGGAGACTGGGCAGATCGAACCAGGCTTGGATCCAATCAACTCTCCCGTGAAAGATGAAACTGCCATGAATCTGCTCCGACTGGAATCTCGCATCGATGGTGCCGTGGACTACTTGGCTCGACTGAAGGTCGCCATGTCACGGATCGACCCGGCACTTTGGCCAGAGGCTATGCTCCAAAACGATCTCGAGTCTCTGATGACTCGACTTAACGGAATCCCTGACCGAGTGCAGGAGTGGAAGAAGTCTTCTGCTCGTTGTGGCGCTGATGTGGCTCTGTCCTTGGTTCGTGTCCACTGCAAGGAGGTGCGACAAGACAAGCTGGCAGCAATCAAGGTCGCCAACACCCACAAGTATGACTTCCGAACCTTTATGGAGACTTTCATCACTGCAGCCACTCGGATAGCCGACGGCGTCGACCTGGATGAGTTCGTCGATCCTGCCAGCCCTCCTCCCGCAGAGTGAACAAACTCTTATGTCCCACCTTAAATTTGCCTCGGAATGCTGAGTGGTTTTTGTAACCGTTAAACTTTTTCGGGCTGCATGCCCGAGTACTTCGATCTGTGGTCTGGAACCTTTAGAATTTATCTGAACTTGGTTTACCGTTGAATATCTTTATGAATCTCCTGCTGAGTGAACCCATCCTTCATTCGAGACAACTTTTGTACTCGCAGCGTAGTTCCAAGGGAGAGGGAAGCAGTTGACCCACAGCTTATATTTGTGGCGAAGCTCCCCAAGGGAAGGCGGCGGTCAACCCACACCCTGCTACTGCAGAGTGGGACGGAGCGCACATTGTATTTGTGGCGAAGCTCTCCAGGAGAAGGTGGCCGTTGACCCGTACTTCGTTACTGTAGAGCGGGATGAATCGCGCATTGTATTTGTGTCGAAGCTCTCCAGGAGAAGGTGGCAGTTGACCCACCCCTCATCGTCTTTGTGGATTGAGATGTGTTTCATGCTTAGGCGAGTACTGGACTGCAGCTAAGACCCTGAGTGGGAGGATCGCTCTCCACTTGGTAGGATTTTTTCAAACTTAGGCGAGTGCCTGACTGCAGCTAAGTCTCTAAGTGAGAGAACTTAGGCGAGTACTGGACTGCAGCTAAGCCCCCGAGTGGGAGGATTGCTCTCCACTCGGTAGGATTTCTTCAAACTTAGGCGAGAGCCCGACTACAGCTAAGTCTCCAAGCGAGAGAACTTAGGCGAGTACTGGACTGCAGCTAAGCCCCCGAGTGGGAGGATTGCTCTCCACTCGGTAGGATTTTTTCAAACTTAGGCGAGAGCCTGACTGTAGCTAAGTCTCCAAGCGAGAGAACTTAGGCGAGTACTGGACTGCAGCTAAGCCCCCGAGTGGGAGGATTGCTCTCCACTCGGAAGGATTTTTTTCAAACTTAGGCGAGTGCCTGACTGCAGCTAAGTCTCTAAGTGAGAGAACTTAAGCGAGTACTGGACTACAGCTAAGCCCCCGAGTGGGAGCATTGCTCTCCACTCTGTAGGATTGTTTCAAACTTAGGCAAGAGCCTGACTGCAGCTAAGTCTCCAAGCAAGAGAACTTAGGCGAGTACTGGACTGCAGCTAAGCTCCCGAGTGGGAGGATTGCTCTCCACTCGGTAGGAATTTTTCGAACTTAGGCGAGAGCCTGACTGCAGCTAAGTCTCCAAGCGAGAGAACTTAGGCGAGGACTAGACTGTAGCTAAGCCCCCGAGTGGGAGGATTGCTCTCCACTCGGTAGGATTTTTTCAAACTTAGGCGGGTGCCTGACTTCAGCTAATTCTCCAAGTGAGAGAACTTAGGCGAGTACTGGACTGCATCTAAGCCCCTGAGTGGGAGGATTGCTCTCCACCCGGTAGGACTTTTTCAAACTTAGGCGAGTGTCTGACTGCAGCTAAGTCTCCAAGTGAGAGAACTTAGGCGAGTACTAGACTGCAGCTAAGCCCCCGAGTGGGAGGATTGCTCTCCACTCGGTAGGATTTTTTCAAACTTAGGCGAAACGTATTCGCAGCTAAGCCCCTGAGCGGGAGGCTGGCTGGCCACTCGGTAGGAAACTGATTTTACAAACTTAGGCGAAGCGTATTCGCAGCTAAGCCACCCACTGGGGGATTTCTTACGCAAACAAAAACAATAATAATCACTGGGAAAATTATAACGCTCTTGTCCTTGATAAATAAACTACAGGAGTTTTTCTTATTACATCTCATCCAAGTGAGAATTCAAGTATAAAAGGGGCGGAGTAGCTCCGCATTCCATGCTCGTGGCTCATCAATCTGGCGATCGACATTGTAGAGGTGGTATGCTCCATTGTGGAGGACTCTGGTGATTATGAAGGGGCCTTCCCAAGTAGGAGCAAGCTTGTGTGGTTTCTGCTGATCCACTCGAAGGACTAAGTCTCCTTCTTGGAAGGCTCGGCTCTTCACATTTCTTGCATGGAATTGATGAAAGTCTTGCTAATAGATGGTCGATCGGATCAGGGCCATTTCTCTTTCTTCCTCTAGGAGGTCGACTACGTCCTGCCGGGCTTGTTCTGCTTCATCTTCTGAGTAGAGCTCGACTCTGGGAGTGTTGTGAAGCAGGTCACTCGGTAAGACTGCCTCGGCTCCATAGACCAGAAAGAATGGGGTTCTTCCGGTCGATCGATTTGCGGTTGTCCTCAATCCCCGAAGGACTGATGGGAGCTCGTCGACCCACGCACCTGCTGCGTGCTTGAGATCGCGCATCAATCGAGGTTTCAGTCCTTTGAGAATTAGGCCGTTTGCCCTTTCTGCTTGTCCATTCGACTGGGGGTGAGCGACTGAAGCATAGTCGACCCGAGTGCCCTGAGAGGCGCAAAAGGCCCTGAATTTGTCGAAATCGAAGTTTGACCCGTTGTCGGTGATGATGCTATGTGGGACTCCATATCAGAATATCAACTCTCTGATGAAACTGATAGCGGTGCAAGCATCAAGATTCTTGATAGGCTTGGCTTCAATCCATTTGGTGAACTTGTCGACTGCTACGAGCACATGAGTGAAGCCGCTCCTGCCCGTTCTCAGTGGCCCAACCATGTCCAGCCCCCAAACAGCGAAGGGCCAGACGAGTGGAATGGTTTTCAGGGCGACGCGGGCTTGTGCGGCATATTGGAGTAGTACTGACACCCTTCACACTTGTCGACTATCTCTTTAGCCATCTCATTGGCCCTTGGCCAGTAGAACCCCGCTTGGTATGCTTTAGCCACAATGGTCCGAGAGGACGCATGATGACCACAGGTCCCCGAGTGGATATCGTTAAGGATCATTAGACCTTCTTCTGGTGTGATACATTCTGGCCGACCCCAGTCGCGCTTTCCCTATATAACTGTCCCTTTATGACTGTAAAGGCCTTGGATCGACGGACGATCTGTCGAGCCTCTTCCTCATCTTCTGGGAGTTCTTTCCTTAGGATGTACGCGATGTACGGTTCTGTCCAGACGGGAGTGATAACCAGCACTTCCATTATCAGATCGACCACAGCTGGAACTTCAACTTCAGTCGGATCCGTGGCTCTTTTTGGCTGTGGGGCTTCTTCCGTGAGGGGATCCTCCTGGACTGATGGTATGTGGATGTGTTCCAAAAACACATTGCTGCGAATGGCTTCTCTTTTGGAACCTATTTTTGCCAAATCATCAGCTGCTTGATTTTTCAGTCGGGGTATGTGATGAATTTCTTCTCCAGCTTTCTCACCGCATTGCAATAACCAGTCATGGCTGGACTTCTGACATCCCATTCCTTCATCACCTGATTAACCACCAAATCTGAGTCGCCATAGACCATGAGGCGACGGATGCCGAGTGAGATTGCCATGTGCAACCCATATAAAAGTGCTTCATATTCTGCCTCGTCATTGGAGGAATCAAAATGGATTTGAAGAACATATCTGAGTTTATCTCCTCTGGGGGAGACCAACACCACTCCGGCACCAGAACCACTCAGCATCTTGGAGTCGTCGAAAAACATAGTCCAATGCTCCGAGTGAATCTGAGTCGGCAGCTGCTGTTCAATCCACTCGGCGACGAAATCTGCGATTGCTTGGGACTTGATAGCTTTCTTTGCCTCAAACTTGATATCAAGGGGAAGGAGTTCAATAGCCCATTTTGCCACTCGACCAGTTGCATCCTTGTTATGCAGGATCTCTGATAATGGAGCGTCGCTGATGACTGTAATGGAATGATCAGAGAAGTAGTGAGCAACTTTCTTGGTGGTCATATAAATCCCATATACAGGCTTCTGATAGTGAGCATATCTTTGCTTCGATGGGGTCAAGACTTCAGAAATATAATATACTGGGCGCTGAACTTTGAAGGTTTTCCCTTCTTCTTCCCGCTCGACTGTAAGTACCGTACTGACGACTTGTCCTGTGGCTGCAATGTAAAGCAGCAAAGGCTCTTTGCTGATTGGGGCAGCAAGCACCGGCTGGGTGGAGAGCAGAGCTTTGAGCTCTGCAAACACTGCATCAGCTTCAGGAGTCCACTCGAACTTGTCGGACTTCTTCATCAATCGGTAGAGAGGTAATGCCTTTTCACCAAGACGAGATATGAATCGACTTAGGGCGGCCAAACAACCAGTAAGCTTCTGGATGTCGGGCACCCGCACAGGGCTTTTCATTCGGAGTATAGTGCCAACTTTTTCTGGATCGGTGTCGATTCCTTGTTCGGAAATGAGAAAGCCGAGTAACTTTCCGCCAGGGACTCCGAATGTACACTTTGATGGATTAAGCTTGATATCATACCTCCTGAGGTTGGCAAAGGTTTCAGCAAGGTCAGTCAGCAGGTCGGAACCCTTCCATGACTTGACCACAATATCATCCATGTATGCTTCTACGTTCCGACTGATTTGAGTGAGTAAACACTTCTGAATCATCCTCATGAATGTGGCTCCGACATTCTTGAGGCCGAACGGCATGGTAACATAACAGAAGCACCAGAATGGAGTGATGAAAGTTGTCTTGATCTCGTCAGGTCCATACAGACGGATCTAATGGTACCTGGAATAGGCATCTAAGAAAGATAGTCGCTCACATCCCGCAGTCGAGTCAACTATCTGGTCGATGCAGGGGAGAGGAAAATGATCTTTCGGGCAGGCCCGATTGATATGTTTAAAGTCAATGCACATGCTAAGTGACTTGTCCTTCTTGGGGACCATGACAATGTTGGCGAGCCACTCAGAGTGGTAGATCTCTCGGATGAACTCCGCTGCTAAGAGCCGAGCCACCTCTTCGCCAATAGCTTTTCTCTTTTGGACGGCGGACCGTCGAAGATGTTCCTTGACAGGTTTTACTTTTCAGTCGACTCTCAGGCGATGCTTAGCCAGCTCCCTGGGATCCCCTGGAATGTCAGAAGGCTTCCATGCGAACATGTCCCAGTTCTCACAGAGGAACTGGATGAGCGCTTCTTCCTATTTGGAGTCGAGCGTTGTCGAGATATGAGTCGGGGCGGCGCTAGGGTCGGTCGGGTGGATGTGAGCTGTCTTCATGTCGCCAGTCGACTGGAAAGCTGACTCTGTAGCGGGCTTCTTGGCTCGCAACAGATCACTCGGGTCTGCAGTCTTCTGCTATTCCTGCAACTCCACCACTGCCATCTGTGCGTCGGCGATCTTCGAACCCTTCTGAAAACATTCTTCCGCTTTCTTCCAATTGCCCGTAATGGTGATCACACCTTTGGGGCCAGGCATCTTCAATTAGATACACGTAACATGGTTGGGCCATGAAGCGTGCATAAGCTGGTCTGCCCAAAATAGCGTGATAGGCACTCTAGAAGTCTACAACTTCAAATGTCAACATTCCTTTGCGGTAATTCTTGGAATCACTGAAAACCACATCAAGAGCAATCTGGCCGAGTGATTCGGCCTTCTTCCCAGGAATGACTCCATGGAAACTCATGTTGCTGGCACTGAGCCTGGACATCGGAATGCCCATCCCCTTCAACGTCTCAGCGTATAATATGTTCAAACCACTGCCACCATCCATCAGGACTTTGGTCAGTCGAGTGCCTTCAACAACTGGGTCGACCACCAAAGCTTGCCTCCTAGGGGTGGCGATGTGCGTTGGGTGGTTGGACTGATCGAATGTTATGGCAGTCTGAGACCATTTCAGGTAACTAGGTGTCGCCGGAGCGACCATATTCACCTCTCGGTTAATAACTTTCAGTCGACTTTTGCTCTCAACATCAACAAAAATCATCAGGGTGGAATTGACTTGAGGGTATCCGTCATCACTGTCCTCTTTGTCCTCGACCTTGTCTGACTCCTTTTCCTTACCCTTGGGCTGCTTGCCCTGGAACTACTGGATCAAGAGTCGACACTGCCGAGTGGTATGTTTCGGGTAAATAAAATTACCCTCTTCACCTTTCTTCGTGTGGACGAGACACGGTAAGTCCAACACATCATTTCCCTCCTGGTCTTTAACCTTTTTGGGGTTCCAAGGCCCTTTAGGTTTCCCTTTAGACTTTCCTTGGGCCAAAGCTAAGGCTTCCCCGGGAGCCGCTGGCTCGGCTTTCCGCTTCTATTTCCGATTGGAATTGCCTCCGGTTTCTTGGGCGATTGACTTGAGCTTGCCACTCCTGAGTCGATCCTCATCTTCGCCATTAGCGTACTTGGTGGCAATCTCCATCATTCGATTGAAGGACGTATCTCCGGTTCGACCGAATTTCAAATTCAGTTCTCTATACTTGACGCCTTCCTTGAAGGCACAAATTGCTTGGTGGTCAGGCACATTCTCCATTGAGTGATGTAACGTGATCCATCTCTGGATGTAATCCCTCAAAGTTTCATTCGGCTTTTGCAAAGAAGACCGCAGTTCCGTCAGTCCTACCGGTCGCTTGCATGTGCCTTCAAATGTGGTGACGAACACTCGGGAGAGATCTTCCCAAGTGTAAATGCTGCTAGGTGCTAACTGGTTTAGCCACGCTCTGGCCGAGCCCTCCAACATGAGAGGCAGGTGCTTCATGGCCACTTCATCATTGCCGCCGCCAATATGGACGGCCACTCGGTAGTCCTCAAGCCAAGTATCAGACTTGCACTCACCAGTGAACTTACTGACTCCAGTCGCCAACCTGAAATTGGGAGAAATCACAGCAGCCCTGATGGCTCTACTAAAGCACTCTGGCCCCGAAACATGTACTCTGCTGCTGGCACGCGCATCTCTGTCGTGGCCTTCTTGGTGAGCCCTATTCCTGTCGACCATACCTTGGACGAGGATGGATCTCGCGTCAAAGCCTGGCCCTCTGGGGTCGACTGGAATCCTTCGCCCACCACTATGAGGGCGCCTGTCATCCTGCTGGCGAGGCACATATGACCCGCTCCTCGGGGGAGGCGTGGGCACTCGACGTCGACCGTCACGATCGACTCGGTGATCATACTGCTCATGGTTCCCATACTGGTCACGCCATTCTCCACATACCTCACGCCTCGGGGGCGGTCTCGGGCTGTGAGCCGACTGGACTGTGTCCGCGGCAACAGATCTGCTCTGAATTCTGTTCCGCGACTGAGAAACAGCGGAATTCTGACCTCTTGCTGCCCGGAGTAACGCTCTAATCTGCAACAAGCCTCTGCCGGCCTCCGACTGGGAAGGCTAAATCGACTCCGCTATACGGGCCGCAGCTGCGAAATTCTGAATCGGAGTCCGATATACCTGCGGGGGCGGGAAGGGCTGACGTCGACTGGATTTGGGAACCCGTTGTCGCGCACGCTCGTCGAGTGCTCGCTGGAGGTTCTCCAGTCGAGTGCGCTCGGCCAAGTTTGCCAGGCGCGCGTCCTCGAAGGCGCGAGCCTCGGGGGTTTCTCCAACGATAGGAGTGTGCAGCGCATCCATGTTCCGGCGGCGAAGTTCTTCTCTCTGCAGCGACGTGAGAGGCTCAGGAAGATACTCCTCATGGGGACACGACGGGTCGCCTCCTCCTGCGCCTCCGTCGGTGCGGGTAAAACCGGGGGGACTGGGCGGTCCGTCGACCATCAGAACCTCCGCCGCCGGATCGCTGTTTTCGCACTCGGATGCAGTCTCTTCGGAGCCAGTCGACAGGTCGAATAGGCCGTAGAGGGATTCGCCGGGCTCGATCACCGCGACTTGAGGGGTGGCCGATTGACGGGCCACCGCGTGTCTCACCCACCGCTGAAGTCTCTACCAACCGGAGCGCTTGCGCCGGTAGGAAACGGGGAGGGAGGACAACACAGGAGCCGACCGGTAGGGGGCCGACAGTTGCCGCAGGAGAACGCCGTGGACGCACGCGCTAAAGTGCGTTGCCCCGCGGACAGGGAGTGCGTCCATGTGGAGCGGAGCCTCTTGAAGCCAGGCGGAGTCGTCGGCGATGAATGTGAGCGCGCCGAGATGGATCTCGCGGCCCTCCACCAAAACTCCGTCGAAAACCATGATGATTCGGGTCAGAAAAGATCGCAACTCCTCCAACAAAACGCTAAAACACCCACCCCACGGTGGGCGCCAACTGTTGTGCTTCTAAGTCTGACAGTAATATAGGGGGGTAAGTATAGAGAGGCGAGGTCTTAGCTATGGAGAGGTTGTAAGGATGCAAGGTTTACGAGTTTGGGCCCTTCTCGGAGGAAGTAAAAGCCCTACGTCTCGGAGCCCGGAGGCGGTCGACTGGATTATGTGTGTATGAGTTACAGCGGTGCGAACCCTTGTCTCGGAGGAGGGGGTGGCTTATATAGAGTGTGCCAGGACCCCGGCCAGCCCACGTTACAAAGGGTTCAATGTACATTAAGGCAGGGCGTAACAGATAATGCTAGTAATAAAGTGCTATGATGACCATAAAAGCAACTTAATGACCAACCGTTAGCGTGTAGAGTGACTTTAGGTCTCCTGGCCGTCGAGTGGTTGGATCTTGGTCGAGTAATTGCTTCTTGGTTGAGTGTCTTCGAGTCTGTCGAGTGGAACACCTCCAAGTCGATTGAAAGGTGATTTATTCTAGAGGTGTCCTTGGGTTGGGCAGTTAGGACAGGTCCGTGACCCTACCCTAGGTACATAGCTTCATCAGTGCTCACCATGATGAACTAGGGCACAATCGCAGTAGTTCTCCCAGTGCTACCTTAGCCGATATAGCGAAACATGGGAGCCGGGCAAACCCAACATTTGACCAAAGACATGATTCGGAGCTGATGCATATAAGGCCAAACTCGCGACGCCGAACACTCCCTAAGGTATTCGGTCTTTTATAACATATGTCGGGCTGAACAATGCCCTTAATAATAAACCCCGATGTCAGGACGCCGATTCCAAGTCTCATCGATCTAGCCAGTAACACCTCATATCACTTTGCGGCCTCACGCACGGTATCCCCACGGATGTCGCCTTACCATGGCCCGGGACCGTTTGCGCCTTTTGGCTCATGTATATGATAGTGTCGCTAGCATCCATATGACAGAGAACCCGGGGCGACATGGATAGTCGTGAACCCAAAGCGGCACAGACCTATGGGGACATGCATACTTGAATCACATCGAGCATGTCAGTCATCAGCGTGTGAATCTGGGCTGTAGGACTGGGCTAGCAGGACTCCGGGGAACCCGGGCTGTAGCAGGCTAAGCAGGACTCCGGATGTCACCGTGTGACATTTCCCCGAAGGGACAGCCATAGGAACGAAGTGAAACACATGCCGGCCAGTCAAGTCGCCTGAGCAGTAGTGCTGAGCTAGCAGGACTCCGGTGAACCGGGCTATTGCGGACTACTATGGCTCAAGGAGCACTAGACTACATTTCCCCATAAGAGAGGCTGCCAAGGATAAACTACTAGATTGTCGGATCCCACAAATACCAAGCATTTCAATCATACACACAATATGCTCGATATGTACAAATACAACATGGCATCACAACAAAACTCTACAACTCAAGTACTTTATTTAAAGGCTCCATAGAGCCATACATAACATGTTCATACAGGTAGGGCTCACATGACCCGACACTCAAGTCATACAAGCATGCAAGCACATGCAGAAGCAAATAGTCTGAGTACAGACACTAGAAAGAAAGAAGGCTGGTCGAAGCCTGTCTATCTACATAGGGCCCTCCATGGCCAAAATCACCACCTGGGTGCCAAGTTACTCATTGACGTCGAGGTCTACATAAAACCAATCGGAGGGAGCGGTGTTGTCATCTGAAAACAGTAATTAAAGCAACATGAGTACAAAGGTACTCAGCAAGTCTTACAACAGATCCTACTATACATGCTCATTCTCAAGAAGGTGGTGGAGTTATTGCAGCAAGCCAGCTTTGACTCTTGGCTAAGCTATCCTATGAGACACCATTGTAAAATAGTTTCCGCACACGAGTCCACTAATCACCAACACAATACTCCACTGGGGATCCTCCCTCGTCATCCTACAAGAGGGCCATCCTCGGTACTCACACTTATCTTGAGTTTTTTAGTAGTAACCATTAACTTGTCTATGAACTGTATAGGCAACCAAGTAGTCCTTTACCGCGGACGCAGGTATTCGAATTGATGATGTTAACCCTGCAGGGGTGTACTTCTTCATACACGCTCTCACCAGTTATCATCGTTTACACGACATGTACTCGGGAACCTTCAAGCGGAAGCCCAACGAGGGTGTCGGCCACGGCCTACCTAAACACTCAAGTCTCTAGTCTAGGTTTATCTCCTATCCAGGTTCCATCCGCAGGGAGTCCGGCTGAGGTTTCCACATACGGCCCCGAACGATGTGAACAGGGTTCCCGAGACACCAAACAGGTGACTCGATACACCGTGCCACGGTGTATCTACCGCATCATAGCCCACCCCTAGGGTCAGCGCTACGCACGGCCGCCAACACATAACCTACAAACACCAAAAACTAGTTGCAACTCCTGGACAGAGTACTAGGGTGACTAAGAAGCCGAGAGGGTCAATTAAGGATCCCAATGCATGGTAGTAACTGATTCTTAAATTACACATACATATCTCAGTTCTTAGGGACGGCCTCAATGAAACAACCCACCATGTACTCCTACATGGCCTCTCATCGATACCTTTACCAAATCATGTTCAACACATCCTTCACATTACTGACATAATCATTTCACTCTAGCCCATCACCCAGATGAACCAGACCTGACACAACTCTAAGCATAGCAGGCATAGCAAGGTAGGAAACACATACATGGCTCAATGAACTCCTACACATGCTAGTGGGTTTCATCTAGTTACTGTGGCAATGACAGGTCATGCAGAGGATAAGGGTTCAACTACCGCAACACACAGCAGTTTGAAATGTTGTTGTCTTAATGCAGTAAGTGAGAGCAGAAGCGAGAACATGGGATTGTATCGATATGATCAATGGGGCTGCTTGCCTGATGGAGTAGTAGTAGGGTACTGCCCTTCAGTTGGATACTCGGAGATATCCTCAGAGGCAGAACCTACCACGAAAGACACCATAGAATACAATCATCACATGGCAATATGCAAAAATATGATGCATGCTATGACATGGCAATATGATGTGTCCTGCCTAATGCAATGTGAAACAAGTTGAGTTGGGTCCATTTGAATCTTTTTAAGCTTTATAAGTGTATTATCTTGTTCCACCTAAACAGCAAGGTTAAAGTGTTTTTTCATGCATGAAACCATTACAGATGGAAAGATTGAATTTTTTTGATCAAATTTCATATATAAATCTTTGCATTTGGAGTTATAGATTAAAAGTTATGAATTTTTGAAGATTTGGTTATCTTCTGGAATTTCCTATATAAGAATAATTCCAGAAAAGGATTTACTGCATCAGCCTGGCGTCAGTGTGACGTCAGCGGGTCAAAGGCGCCAGCCCAGGTCAAACCTGACTGGTGGGCCCCATCTGTCAGTGTAACAACTAACTAACAGAGTTAGTTAGTGTTTTGGTAGCACTAAACTAGGTTAGTTAGGCCCTGGGCCCACATGTCAGTGAGTCAACCTATTAACTAAAATAATTAGTGTTAACTAAACTAATTCTAATTAGATAGGGGCATGGCCCACACGTCAGTGACTCAGGGGAGGTCAACCTGGGCCCACACGAGGTCAAGTAGGGTCAAACTCGCAGGTGTTTAGCCACCAGCGAGGCCAGATGCGGCGGAGCAGCGCGGGATTCACCTATAAGGCGCCGTTTGGCGCGCGGAGCACAGCTACAGGACGCGGACGCTCGTCCGCATCCAACCAGGGTGGTGGCGCGGCCGGGGAGTGGCCGGAGTAGCCCCAGCGACGAGCTTGGCGGTGGCCGAAGCTCGGGTGCAGGTGGGGATGAGGCTGTGGTGCGCAAATGAGCGCGACGAGGTGCTACCGGGGCTCTACACGATGCGGGGAGCGCGTTGGGCGCATGCCCGGGACCAAATGGTCACCAGAGCATTGCCGGCGACGAGCGCGGGCGGTGGCGCATGCGGGTGAGCATGGTGCAGTCGCTACGGAGTGCAAAAGAGGAAACGAAGAGGATGGGGAGATGGCTGAGCTCACGGGGGTCACGATGAGGCAGTCAGCGAGGTCGGGGGTGAGCTGATGCGGCGGGGACGGCGAAGGGGATCTCCGGTGGCCGGAGTTGGGGAGGACGAGGTCGGGGCGATTCCAGAGCGGGCGAGCGCTTGGGGCTCGGCTTGCTCGACGTAGTCGATGACAGCGGAGCTCGTGGACACGACGGCGCGGTGCAAGGATGACGAAGGGCGCGACTACAGCGACGGTGCAGCGGCAGAGGCGTCGGCCATGGTGGGAGAGGGCGAGGGAGAGGCGTTGGTGGTGAATGGAGGGGTCTGCGGGGACGGGGCGACGACATGGAGGTCGTCCGTGGCGTCGAGGCGGTGACCAGGTGAAGCAGAGGAGCAGGGAGGTGGCGTGGCGAGCTCGGGCGCGCGCGCCGTGTCCCTCCTCTGCCTACTGGCAGAGGTAGGCGATGACTGGCACGGGCCAGCATAGTGCTAGGCCGGCCAGTGGGCTGCCAGGTGAGCTACGCCAGGTTAGTTCCTTTCCCTCTCTTTTTCTGTTTTTTATTTATTCTATTATTTCTGTAACTTCAGGGCTTTATTAGAAATGCGAGGGCATTTCCAAAAACCATAAAACTAGTCATGGCTACTGCTTAGAATATATCCAACAGTAAACATATTAGTTTATGATTATTTGAGCATTTAAAATATTTTATAGCATTTAAATTCCCAAATGCAAATACTATATGAATTAGTCCAATGACCTTAAGATGTTCTAGAAAAATGTGCACCATTTTTGTCAAAGGTTTTAACCAAAAACAAAAAGGTGGGCTTTTTAGAAGGGCATTTCAGGTTCATTGAAAAAGTTTTTAGTAAACCCTAGTTGTTCCAGGGGGGTGCTGGGGGTTCTGTCATCCCCATTTCAGTTTTCTAGGAAATTAAACATGATGCAACACTCTAATGCATGAACTAGCGAGGGTGTGAAACCCCGAGTGTCCAGGTATGTGCAATATCCTGACGTGGCCACATGCCAAGAACGTCAGTATCCTTCTCGGTTGTATTGAGTATCCGGAGGATGTGAACAACAAGAGACAGTAAAAAAGGTTTAAGTAGGGTCATAATCTGAAAAGAAACCTTTGAGCGGGTCCCTGCTGCACGTCTGCGCCTGTATCTCCGTTGTGCCATGTCCTGGATGGGTGTAGCACGATTGTCATCTGTAAAAGAGAAGAACTTAGGTGAAAGTTGTCATGCCAGAAAATTGGTTATTATCAATAAACCATTAAAATTCAAGATAAGTCAAACTGAGCTGAACTAGCCCCGATTACACGTGGGCAGCCCCTTGTACCGTCTATGAGGGTTTAACCCTCAAACCAATCTCATGTATATGTAGTGATGCAGCGGACTCGTCTAACCATGTCCGTGGCCTTGACGACCTGTCATTTTTCCTGGTTGGTGAGGCCGTCTAGTGCTCGGTTGTTAAAGCCACCGCACATTCTTCCGCGCGTAGAGAACGCTCAATATTTCCAATAACTGTGATGGTGCCACGTGGACTGGGCATCTTAAGCTTGAGAGAATGCGGTACTGCATTAAAACGAGCGAAAGCCGCTCTTTCGAGTAGTGCTTGATAGCCACTTCGGAATGGAGCAATGTAGAAAGTTAACTTTTCGCTTCGGAACTTGTCGGGAGAACCGAATACAACCTCTAATAATAGAGAGCCCGTACAGCGGGCCTCTGGGCCTGGTATTACTCCCTTGAAGGTAGTATTACTGTGGCTTATTTTTGTCGGGTCTATCCCCATTTTGCGGACTGTGTCCTGATATATCAGATTTAGACCACTGCCGCCGTCCATAAGGACTCGTGTGAGATGGTATCCGTTTATTCTTGGGTCTAACACCAAGGCTGCCAATCCTTCATGCCGGATGCTTGTCGCGTGATCCCCGCGATCAAAAGTGATCGGTAGGCCAACCAGGGGTTGAACTTTGGGGTGACGGGCTCTATGGCGCGTATGTCTTGGAGTGCATGTTTGCTTCTCCTCGTCTTCGTTTGGTGTCTCCCCCCTTGTGTTCGGCATTTAGATTACCGACCTGCTTGAAGACCTAGCATTCTCTGTTGGTGTGATTTGCAGGTTTATCGGGGGTGCCATGAATCTTACATAGTTTGTCAAGAATCCTATGTAGGCCAGACGGTCCATCTCTGCTGCCTTTGAAAGGATTTTTCCGCTGACCTGGTCGAGAGCCCTTGAATCCGGCGTTTACCGCCGTATTGTCTGGGCTATCTTATTTATTTCGACACTTGTTTTTATTGCGTTGTGGTTCTCCATTGCCATCCCTGACTTCGGATGTGTTTGGGTTGCTGGTGCTATTGCGGGCTAACCAGCTATCTTCGCCCATGCAAAAGCGGGTCATGAGGCTTGTCAGGGCTTCCATTCTTCTCGTTTTTTCTTGACTGAGTTGTGTGGCGAGCCATTTGTCTTGGACGCTGTGTTTGAAAGCTGCTAAGGCTTCAGCGTCCGGACAGTCGACTATTTGGTTCTTCTTAGTGAGAAACATGTTCCAAAGCTGTCGGGCTGACTCTCCGGGCTGTTGAATTATATGACTTAAATCATCTGCATCTGGAGGTCGGACATAGGTCCCTTGAAAATTAGCCCGAAAAGCGTCCTCGAGCTCCTCCCAACTTCCAATTGAGTTTTTGGGGAGGCTTTTGAGCTAGTGCCGAGCTGGTCCTTTAAGCTTGAGGGGCAAGTATTTGATGGCATGGAGATCGTCTCCACGAGCCATATGGATATGGAGGATAAATTCCTCAATCCAGACCCCAAGGTCTGTGGTCCCATCATACGCCTCTATGTTCACTGGTTTGAATCCTTCTGGGAATTCATGGTGCAGCACCTCATCGGTGAAACATAGGGGGTGTGCGGCACCCCTGTATTTGGATGCATCATGGCGTTCAGACGGTTGTAGTATTCGGTTTTGATTTTGTGCCGGAGCATGCTTCCTGGATCCATAAATGGATCTAGTCATACTGGATTTTTGTCGCAATTCCTCATGTAGATCGTGTGTTGACTTATGTGCGAGCTTGTTAGCCGCTCTATCACAGTCGCAAGGTGGTTGATCCGGTCGGTTAGCCGTATTATTTTTCGGCTGTGTGGGCTCTAAGGCCTCATCGTCGAATTCAGGTAATAGCTTGCGCTTTGGATAGCTCTTTGTGTGGTAACTTCCACCAGACATTTCTTCATTGTCGAGCACTTTGTTCCACCTGCTATTGAGCGTATTTTGTGCGGCTTTAAGCCTTTGATTCTGCTTCTTCAAACTCCTCGCTGTGGAAATAAGCCTTCTGCGGAGGTTCTCTTGCTCCAAGTGCGTTTCCGGGATGATGTGTGCATCTTCGTCCGGACTGTTTTCCTCCCCAGAGGGGGTTTGATGAGGTTTATCCTCGGCGTCGCCGTGTTCGGACGTCGGATCCGTACTATGTTCGCTGTTTGCAGCTTCATCGTGCTCTGCCGCCGGGGCAATGTGGTCGTCGTTTCCTCTGGAGTCGATTGGAGTGTTATTTTCTCTTGCGTTGTTATCGCTTTTTTTGCCGAGGCAGGATTTGGAGCGGCGCCTACGCCGACGCTTTGTTTGTTTCTTGGAGGGGTCATCCTCCGCTGTCTCCTCCCGTTCCTCGTCGTCGTTTTATTTGGGTGTATCCACCATGTATATGTCATGTGATGATGTGGCTGTCCAGTGCCCTATGGGCACTAGTTCCTGTTCCTCTCATGCATCGTCGTCCATGCCGTCGATGTCTGCGGAGGCGAAATCGAGCATGTCGGTTAAATCGTCGACAGTGGCTACTAAGTGGGTGGTGGGTGGGCAGCGAATTTCTTCGTCGTCTGCATCCCATTCTAGACGGACGTAGTTCGGCCAAGGTTCTCCTGACAAGGAGAGAGACCTTAATGAATTTAGCACATCACCGAAAGGCGAGTGTTGAAAGATATCACGGAGGTGAACTCCATGATCGGCGCCCAATTGGATTCGATAGGCACGGATGCAGGCGGCTCAGAGTCTATGGCCGGAGATGAATCCCATAATCCGACGACACGGCTCTCGTAAGGGGTGAAGTCAGTATCCGGTTCTATCGCCACTGAGAATGCGGCCTCCGTGGCGGGGTCTATCCCTTCGTCCTCGGATGGCCCGATTTGCTCCGGATTGAAGGCCGAAGTAGTTGCAGATGCGATCTCCCGGACATTGTCCGACGGCGGAGTTACGTCATGCTCGTCCTGATTGTGCGGAACACCTGACATAGGCTCGAATCTGTTGAAGATCAAGTCTCCGCGGATGTCGGCAGTGTAGTTTAGGTTTCCGAACCTGACCTGATGGCCAGGGGCGTAGCTCTCGATCTGCTCGAGATGGCCAAGCGAGTTGGCCCGCAGTGGAAGCCGTCGATTACGAAGATCTGTCCGGGGAGAAAAACCTCTCCCTGGACCGCATCGTTACCGATGATCGAAGGGGCCATCGAGCCTTACGGTGACGACATAGTGGAACTCTCAATGAAAGCACGAATGTCTGTGTCAAAACCGGCGGATGTCGGGTAGGGGGTCCCGAACTGTGTGTCTAAGGCGGATGGTAACAGGAGGCAGGGGACATGATGTTTACCCAGGTTCGGGCCCTCTTGATGTAGGTAATACCCTACGTCCTGCTTGATTGTTCTTGATGATTTGAGTATTACAAGAGTTGATCTACCACGAGCTCGTAGAGGCTAAACCCTAGAAGCTAGCCTAAGGTATGATTGTATGTTGTCCTATGGACTAAACCCTCCGGTTTATATAGACACTGGTGGGGGCTAGGGTTACACAAAGTCGGTTACAAGGGAGGAGATCTACATATCCGTATTGCCAAGCTTGCCTTCCACGCCAAGGAGAGTCCCATCCGGACATGGGATGAAGTCTTCAATCTTGTATCTTCATAGTCCAATAGTCCGGCCAAAGGATATAGTCCGGCTGTCCGGAGACCCCCTAATCCAGGACTCCCTCAACCTCCATCTTGCCGTCCTACTGGTCTTGGTCTTGTTGCACCGATATGGAAACATTTGCATGACGCCTCGGTACTCCGCGCCTGCGCTTGCCCCGTTAGCACCAAAGAGGAAACAAGGACGCTGCGCGCGCTGGCGCCCGCCTGGTCTCGATCGTCATGGCTCATGTCACGAGAACCTCGCGAGGTTTGCCTGGCCTTGAACACTCCGCCCCTCGCGAACTATCCTGGTGAGGCCGCTCCTGAGGAGGTCTTGCATCATCCGCCTTGCAAGGCTTGGCCCCTCGCGAGGGTCTTGAATACCTTGTTGATGAAGATGGGCCATACAGGCCTGCTACCAAAGCCACGCCATGGGCCGCATGCAGGCAAGTTTGTGGACCCCCAATCCCAAAACGCCGACAGTAGCCCCCGGGCCCAAGGCGCGCTCGGGCTTGGCTTCGAGGCGAAGCCAAAGGTCAAGTGCGGAGCGCCGCGGGCCCCAATAGCCTATGGCCTTGGTCAACGCGTGGCGGTTGATTGAACGTGGGCGTCTCCGCTTCCCCACGCTACCTCAGCAACTGCCCGACTTGACAAGTCCCTGCGATATGCAAGGAAAACCATCATTACCTGTGATCGTGGGGGGTGCTGGTTAGCCTTCTCCTGGTATTAATGGGAGGTGGGCAGAGCTCCCGTCGCCCATCTTTCCTCTGGCTCTCCCGCTTCTTCTCCTTCCTTGCTCCTCTCCTGCTACCAATGGCGTCGTCGAGGAGGTTCACTGCCGCGGAGAAGGGGAAGGCCCCTCGCGAGGGGCCCAACTCTCCAGTGCCCAAGCGTGGACGCGGCCATCCACACAAGCGCACCGCAACCCCCGCCGCAGCCCCATGCAACCGTGGTGGTGCCGCTTCGCGGGGCAGGGGTCGCTCCGGTTGTGGCGGTCCCGTTGATGAAGGGAGACGTGCCGTGGTCGCGCGGCCTCCCCAGCCGCGCTTCCATTCGGCGGAGATGCTATTGGAGTTCGTCATCTGGTCGGAGAACCCGGCCGGCAACTGGCTTCAGCTCCCGCGCTTCTTCGCCGATGAGCTACCGGCCTCAGGTCCAAGCGGGCTTTGGCTATAGGCAGACGGCTGCTGCAGCAGGGCTTCCTGGGTCGCGGTCGGGGTCTCTGCCGCGAGAAATATAGCTCTGGCGCGTGGTTGACAAACTTTCGCCCGCGCGTGCGGCCTGGGCAAGCGGTGCACCCTCCACTTCAAGTACGGCGGTGACGCGACCCTCTATGTGCGGGTGTTTGGGGAAGAATGTCGCCGCGCCGAGTGCTTCCCCGAGGTGAACGATGGCGAGGAGGTGCTCGGCCTTGGCGATGGCCGTGACGAGAATGAGGGCGAACCCGCCCTTGGTGCCGACCACGTCTCATCCGGCTATGGCAGTTCTTCCACCAGCGATAGCTCTAGCAGTGGCGGCTACGACCAGCAGCCACGCCGCCGTGCCCGCTTCGGAGGCAGTGGCGGGTCATGATACGTCTCCAACGTATCTATAATTTTTGATTGTTCCATGCTATTATATTATCAACCTTGGATGTTTTATATGAATTTATATGCTATTTTATATGATTTTTGGGACTAACCTATTAACCCAGAGCCCAGTGCCAGTTTCTGTTTTCCCCTTATTTTTGTGTTTCGCAGAAAAGGAATATCAAATGGAGTCCAAACGGAATGAAACCTTCGGAAAAGTTATTTTTGGAAAGAAAGCAATACAGGAGACTTGGAGTGCATGTTAGGGGATCAACGAGGAAGCCACGAGGCAGGGGGGCGCGACCACCCCCCTGGGCACACCCTCCACCCTCGTGGGCCCCTCGTGGCTCCCCTGATGTATTTCTTCCACCTATATATATCCATATACCCTAAAACGATCGGGGAGCACAATAGATCGGGAGTTCCGCCGCCAGAAGCCTCGGTAGCCACCGAAAGCCAATCTAGATCCATTCTGGCACCCTCTCGGAGGGGGGAATCCCTCTTCGGTGGCCATCTTCATCATCCCGGTGCTCTCCATGACAAGGAGGGATTAGTTCTCCCTCGGGGCTGAGGGTATGTACCAGTAGCTATGTGTTTGATCTCTCTCTCTCATGTTCTTGAGGTGGTACGATCTTGATGTATCGCAAGCTTTGCTATTATAGTTGGATTTTATGATGTTTTCTCCCCCTCTACTCCCTTGTAATGGATTGAGTTTCCCCTTTGAAGTTATCTTATCGGATTGAGTCTTTAAAGATTTGAGAACACTTGATGTATGTCTTGCCGTGCGTATCTATGGTGACAATGGGATATCACGTGATTAACTTGATGTATGTTTTGGTGATCAACTTGCGGGTTCCACCCATGAACCTATGCATAGGGGTTGGCACACGTTTTCGTCATGATTCTCCGGTAGGAACTTTGGGGCACTCTTTGAGGTTCTATTTGTTGGTTGAATAGATGAATCTGAGATTGTGTGATGCATATCGTATAATCATACCCATGGATACTTGAGGTGACATTGGAGTATCTAGGTGACATTAGGGTTTTGGTTGATTTGTGTCTTAAGGTGTTATTCTAGTACGAACTCTTGGGCTGTTTGTGACACTTATAGGAATAGCCCAACGGATTGATTGGAAAGAATAACTTTGAGGTGGTTTCGTACCCTACCATAATCTCTTCGTTTGTTCTCCGCTATTAGTGACTTTGGAGTGACTGTTTGTTGCATGTTGAGGGATAGTTATGTGATCCAATTATGTTATTATTGTTGAGAGGACTTGCACTAGTGAAAGTATGAACCCTCGGCCTTGTTACCTAGCATTGCAATACCATTTGTGCTCACTTTTATCATTCGTTACCTTGCTGTTTTTATATTTTCAGATTACAAAAACCTTTATCTACTATCCATATACCACTTGTATTACCATCTCTTCGACGAACTAGTGCACCTATACAATTTACCATTGTATTGGGTGTGTTGGGGACACAAGAGACTCTTTGTTATTTGGTTGCAGGGTTGCCTGAGAGAGACCATCTTCATCCTACGCCTCCTATGGATTGATAAACCTTAGGTCATCCACTTGAGGGAAATTTGCTACTGTCCTACAAACCTCTGCACTTGGAGGCCCAACAACGTCTACAAGAAGAAGGTTGTGTAGTAGACATCAAGCTCTTTTCTGGCGCCATTGCCGGGGAGGTTAGCGCTTGAAGATATATCTTCAGATCTTGCAATCGAATCTTTTTGTTTCTTGTTTTAGCACTAGTTTAGTTTATAAAAGAAAATTAAAAAAAATGGAATTAAGTTTGCCTCATACGCTTCATCTTTTTATTATCTTTCGTGAGTATGATGGAAAGGAAAATTGTGCTCAAATGCTAGAAGAAGAATGCATTAAAATGTTTGGCACTAAATCTTTGAATAATGAGCATGATTGCAATGTTGTTAGTACAAACTCCTTGAATATCCATAGTACTAATGATGATTGCACTAGTTATGATGAAAATGTCTCCTATAAACATGTCAATTTTTGTGGAGTGCATTGGGTTTGCAAGTACACACCAAATAGGGAAGATAGATATTGCAAGAGGCATAAGCACTTAGAAACTAAATTGTTGCAAGAAAGGCTAGATGTTTCTGCTGAAGATTTAAATTTTCTTGGCCGTACTTGTGGACTTTGCAATTGACAGGGTCATTTAGCTATCCGATGCAAATTGTTTCATGATCTAATCGTGTCCAAAAATTGTGATGAGTTGATTTCCCTTTCACATTATAATGAACTTAGTTTTCTTATGGGCTATGAAGAAATGAAACATATAACTAAGCATCTTCCAAAATTTGCCCGTTATAAACTTTTTGATTTTGATCTAGAGGAAATTTATATGTATTGTGCGGTGAATTGCATTGAAAATCCTTATATTGCCAATTACATAAAGAAAAGAAAACAAATAGAAGATGAAGAGAATACTAATGAAAGGGAAGAGACTTCCCAATACCCTCCTATTATTTCTTATGATGAATCAGGTAACGAGGAGGAGCCTCATATTCAACCAATCTCATTAATAAGGAGCTCCAAAAAGAGGATTGAGCCCACACATGATGTGGTGAAGGAGAAGAAAAGAAAAACGAAGAGAGGTAAAAAGATATCTCTCCCAAATAATGCTGCTCCTATTACTGTTATGCCTCATGAAAATATAATTGTGGAAGATAATGATACTTCTTATGATCTTGAAAATCTTTTTGGCACTTGCTTGGAAGAATATGATAATTGCTATACTATTGGTGCTATCCATACTATTAATGATGAGAGTGATTGTGCTTATGGTATGAAAAGGCCCAAGCTTGGGGATGCTATGTTTGATGAAGCAGATGTTTTTGAGAATATATTTGCTGCAATTAATGTTTGTCCCAAGCTTGGGGATGCTATGTTTAATGAAGATGATAGTTTTATTCTCCCAAGTTTTGACATGCAAATTTATAATGATGATAGCATGCCTCCTACTTATGATGATTATTGTGATGATACTTATTCTATAAAAAGTAATGATTATATTTATAAAACTTGTCATGATTATAGTTACCCCTTTTCTGAACATTACTCTTTTAATGTGGAAACAATTTATAGTATTCGAGTTTCTTATGATACTCCCACTATTCCGAATGAGAAGAATTTTGCTTATGTGGAGAGTAATAAAATTTCTATGCTTGTAGATCATGAAAAGAATGCTTTATGTGGTAGTTATATTCTTGAATTCATTCATGATGCTACTGAAAATTATTATGAGGGAGGAATATATTCCTGTAGGAATTGCAATAATACCAAGTTTCCTCTCTATGTGCTTAAAGTTTTGAAGTTATACTTGTTTTACCTTCCTATGCAAGTTGATTATTGTTCCTACAAGTTGTTTGCTCACAAAATCCCCATGAATAGGAAGTGGGTTAGACTTAAATGTGCTAGTCATATTTTTCATGATGCTCTCTTTATGTTACAATTCTTATCTTTTATGTGAGCATCATTGAAATCATCATGCCTAGCTACGGGTGTTAAATGATAGCGCTTGTTGGGAGGCAACCCAACTTTGTTTTTGTTCCTTACTTTTTGTTCCTGTTTAGTAATAAATATTTAATCTAGCCTATGTTATTATTGAGTTTTTATGTTTTAATTAGTGTTTGTGCCAAGTAGAACCTTTGGAAAGACTTGGGGAAAGTCTTTTCGATCATACTGTAAAAAACAGAAACTTTAGCCTCACGAGAATTGCTGCCAGTTTTTGTTGGAGAATGATATTGAGTTAATTATTTTTGCAGATGATTAATAGACAAATTACTCACGTCCAGAAATTTATTTGAGAATTTTATGAGTTCCATAAGTATACGTTTGATCCATATTAATACAGACTGCTCTGTTTTTGACAGATTCTGTTTTTCGTGTGTCGTTTGCTTATTTTGATGAATCTATGGCTAGTAAAATAGTTTATAAACAATATAGAAGTAGGAATACAGTATGTTTAACACCAATATAAATAAAAAATGAGTTCATTACAGTACCTTGAAGTGGTGGTTTGTTTTCTTTTGCTAACGGAGCTCACAAGTTTTCTGTTAAGTTTTGTGTTGTGAAGTTTTCATGTTTTGGGTAAAGATTCGATGGCTATGGAATAAGGAGTGGAAAGTGCTGAAGCTTGGGGATGCCCAAGGCACCCCAAGGTAATATTCAAGGACAACCAAAATCCTAAGCTTGGGGATGCCCCGGAAGGCATCCCCTCTTTCGTCTTCGTTCATCGGTAACTTTACTTGGAGCTATATTTTTATTCACCACATGATATGTGTTTTGCTTGGAGCGTCAATTTATTTTCTTTTGTTTTGCTTACTGTTTGAATAAAATACCAAGATCTGAAATTCTTAAATGTTAGAGAGTCTTCACATAGTTGCATAATTATTCGACTACTCATTGATCTTCATTTATATCTTTCGGAGTAGTTTGTCATTTGCTCTAGTGCTTCACTTATATCCTTTTAGAGCACGGTGGTGGTTTTATTTTATAGAAATAATTGATCTCTCATGCTTCACTTATATTATTTTGAGAGTCTTTAGAACAGCATGGTAGTTTTCTTTGGTTATGAAACTAGTCCTAATATGATGGGCATCCTAGAGGGATATAACAAAAACTTTCATATAAAGTGCATTGAATACTAAGAGAAGTTTGATACTCGATGATTGTTTTGAGATATGAAGATGGTGATATTAGAGTCATGCTAGTTGAGTAGTTGTGAATTTGAGAAATACTTGTGTTAAAGTTTGTGATTCCCGTAGCATGCACGTATGGTGAACCGTTATGTGATGAAGTCGGAGCATGATTTATTTATTGATAGTCTTCCTTATGAGTGGCGGTCGGGGACGAGCGATGGTCTTTTCCTACAAATCTATCCCCCTAGGAGTATGCTCGTAATACTTTGTTTCGATAATTAATAATTTTTTGCAATAAGTATGTGAGTTCTTTATAACTAATGTTGAGTCCATGGATTATACGCACTCTCACGCTTCCACCATTGCCAGCCTCTCTAGTACCGTGCAACTTTCGCCGGCACCTTAAACCCATCATATACCTTCCTCAAAAAAAGCCACCATATCTACCTATTAAGGCATTTCCATAGCCATTCCGAGATATATTGCCATGCAACTTTCCACCGTTCTGTTTATTATGACACGCTCCATCATTGTCATATTGCTATGCATGATCATGTAGTTGACATTGTATTTGTGGCAAAGCCACCGTTCATAATTCTTTCATACATGTCACTCATGAGTCATTGCACATCCTGGTACACTGCCGGAGGCATTCATATAGAGTCATATTTTGTTCTAAGAATCGAGTTGTAAGTAAATAAAAGTGTGATGATCATCATTATTAGAGCATTGTCCCAGTGAGGAAAGGATGTTGGAGACTATGATTCCCCCACAAGTCGGGATGAGACTCCGGACGAAAAAAAAAGAGGCCAAAGAAGCCCAAATTAAAAAGAGGCCATAAAAAAAGTGAAGGCCCAAATAAAAAAAATAAAAAAATGATAGAAAAAGAGAGAAGGGGCAATGCTACTATCCTTTTACCACACTTGTGCTTCAAAGTAGCACCATGATCATCATGATAGAGAGTCTCATATGTTTTCACTTTCATATACGAGTGGGAATCTTTCATTATAGAACTTGGCTTGTATATTCCAATGATGGGCTTCCTCAAAATGCCCTAGGTCTTCGTGAGCAAGCAAGTTGGATGCACACCCACTAGTTTCTTTTGTTGAGCTTTCATACACTTATAGCTATAGTGCATCCGTTGCATGGCAATCCCTACTCACTCACATTGATATCTATTGATGGGCATCTCCATAGCCCGTTGATACGCCTAGTTGATGTGAGACTATCTTCTCCGTTTTGTCTTCTCCACAACCACCATTCTATTCCACCTATAGTGCTATATCCATGGCTCACGCTCATGTATTGGGTGACGATTGAAAAAGTTAGAGAACACCAAAAGTATGAAACAATTGCTTGGCTTGCCAACGGGGTTGTGCATGATTTAAATATTTTGTGTGGTGAAGATGGAGCATAGCCAGACTATATGATTTTGTAGGGATAGCTTTCTTTGTCCATGTTATTTTGAGAAGACATGATTGCTTAGTTAGTATGCTTGAAGTATTATTATTTTTATGTCAATATTAAACTTTTGTCTTGAATCTTATGGATCTGAATATTCTTGCCACAATAGAGAATTACATAGAGGAATATGTTAGGTAGCATTCCACATAAAAAATTCTATTTTTATCATTTACCAAATCGAGGACGAGCAGGAATTAAGCTTGGGGATGCTGATACGTCTCCAATGTATCTATAATTTTTGATTGTTCGATGCTATTATATTATCAACCTTGGATGTTTTATATGCATTTATATGCTATTTTATATGATTTTTGGGACTAACCTATTAACCCAGAGCCTAGTGCCAGTTTTTGTTTTCCCCTTGTTTCAGTGTTTCACAGAAAAGGAATATCAAACAGAGTCCAAACGGAATGAAACCTTCGGAAAAGTTATTTTTGGAAAGAAAGAAATACATGAGACTTGGAGTGCACGTCAGGGGATCAACGAGGAAGCCATGAGGCAGGGGGGGCGCCCACCCCCTGGGCGCGCCCTCCACCCTCGTGGGCCCCTCGTGGCTCCCCTGATGTATTTCTTCCGCCTATATATATCCATATACCCTAAAACGATCGGGGAGCACAATAGATCGGGAGTTCCGCCGCCAGAAGCATCCGTAGCCACCGAAAGACAATCTAGACCCGTTCTGGCACCCTGCCGGAGGGGGGAATCCCTCTCTGGTAGCCATCTTCATCATCCCGGTGCTCTCCATGATGAGGAGGGAGTAGTTCTCCCTCGGGGCTGAGGGTATGTGCCAGTAGCTATGTGTTTAATCTCTCTCTCTCTCTCTCTCTCTCTCTCTCTCGTGTTCTTGAGGTGGTATGATCTTGATGTATCGCGAGCTTTGCTATTATAGTTGGATCTTATGATGTTTTCTCCCCCCTCTACTCTCTTGTAATGGATTGAGTTTCCCCTTTGAAGTTATCTTATCGGATTGAGTCTTTAAAGATTTGAGAACACTTGATGTATGTCTTGCCATGCGTATCTGTGGTGACAATGGGATATCATGTGATTAACTTGATGTATGTTTTGGTGATCAACTTGCGGGTTCCGCCCATGAACCTATGCATAGGGGTTGGCACACGTTTTCATCGTGATTCTTTGGTAGGAACTTTGGGGCACTCTTTGAGGTTCAATGTGTTGGTTGAATAGATGAATCTGAGATTGTGTGATGCATATCGTATAATCATACCCACGGATACTTGAGGTGACATTGGAGTATCTAGGTGACATTAGGGTTTTGGTTGATTTGTGTCTTAAGGTGTTATTCTAGTACTAACTCTAGGGCTGGTTGTGACACCTATAGGAATAGCCCAACGGATTGATTGGAAAGAATAGCTTTGAGGTGGTTTCGTACCCTACCATAATCTCTTCGTTTTTTCTCCGCTATTAGTTACTTTAGAGTGACTCTTTGTTGCATGTTGAGGGATAGTTATGTGATCCAATTATGTTATTATTGTTGAGACGACTTGCACTAGTGAAAGTATGAACCCTAGGCCTTGTTTCCTAGCATTGCAATACCATTTGTGCTCACTTTTATCATTAGTTACCTTCCTGTTTTTATATTTTCAGATTACAAAAACCTTTATATACTATCCATATACCACTTGTATTACCATCTCTTCGCCGAAGTAGTGCACCTATACAATTTACCATTGTATTGGGTGTGTTGGGGACACAAGAGACTCTTTGTTATTTGGTTGCAGGGTTGCTTGAGAGAGACCATCTTCATCCTATGCCTCCTACGGATTGATAAACCTTAGGTCATCCACCTGAGGGAAATTTGCTACTGTCCTACAAACCTCTGCACTTCGAGGCCCAACAACGTCTACAAGAAGAAGGTTATGTAGTAGACATTAGGTTGCCTCGTCGCCGCGCCTCCGTGAAGCACGAGGAGGGGTCCGACTGAGCTCAGGAAGGCGCTGGGGCCTGCCCCCGTGGACCGCTGTAGGCGCCGCTTCTATTTTGTTCTTCTTTCCCTTCCTGCATCAGAAAGAAACCAGAATGGGCCCCGGAGGGGCGTGTATTGAACCATGATCTCAATTGTTATGTTATGTTTTCCGTTCCTGTGCTGTCTCGCAACATCGTCATTTTATGTAGGGATAACTTAGCTCGACTTATTTTGAGTGGCCTCCTCCTCACGAGGCGCTTGCTTCCTAGTACCCGTCGAGGCCTCATTGACCTGATATGCGCTTAGGAACTGCAAAAAATTCGTCAAGAGGTTTATCATTCACCCGGGCCTGGTCATAGGCGCCGCTGGCCTTGACTCGGTGCTTTGCATCGCGATACCCATGGGGCACGGATTAGGAGAGGTGCGCCAGCTTGTGGGCTCGAATGAGGGTGCCTCGCGAAAAGACAGAAGGAGGAACCTCACGAAGGTACCTGCCCAGCCCCCTCGCGAGGGACGCGAGGGAGAGTACATGTCGACCAATGAGGCGAAGGCAGAAACAGATGCAGAAAGCGATAAAATGGGACCTACAATAGACACCAAAAAGCAAATTTCAATCAAAAGAGGGGTGAGCCAACTTCGGAAAGCAAATGAAAAGCCGCGTCCGGCACCTAGTCTAGTCTTCGACGTCTTCTCACCAGCGCGGAGCGAAGTGCTGCCACTCTGCGTGGGAGGGAGCCCCCGAGGCCCAAGGGCGGCTCTCCTGAGGCTCCAGGGCGTGTACATCCCCACTCATTATTATGTGAGAGTGTCACAGGCGACGATTCTTCACAGGCACGGGGCCTTGCTTCATAGGCACTGCGTCTTTCTTCACAGGCACCAGGCCTTCTTCACAGGCGCTGGGCCTTTCTTCACAGGCACTGGGCCTTTCTTCATGGGTAGAACTTTTAGAGGTGTTGGATGTTCTAGGCGTTCTGGACGGGTACCCCGTCCTGCGTCTCCAGGCACGCGGTCCCAGGCCTAGAGACGTGGACGACCTTGAACGGGCCCTCCCACATGGGTGGGAGCTTATGCATCCCCTCCCTGGAGAGCACCTGCCTCAGGATGAGGTCACCCACCTCAAGAGTCCTGGAGCGGATGCTGCGACAGTGGTACCATCGCAACGCCTGCTGGTATCTTGCTGCCCGTAGTGCAGCTTCGCGGCGACGTTCATCCCCCAGCACGAGGTCCATCCCTGGCGTGGTGTCCTACAGCATCTCATCAAACGCTAGGACCCATGCGAAGCGATGCTTGACCTTGTGAGGGAGGACTGCTTCTGCTCCATAGATGAGGAAGAACGGGGTTTCGCCCGTTGGCTTGGTGGCGGTGGTGCGTACCGACCACATCACGGACTGGAGCTCATTGTGCCAGCCCCTGCCGCAGGCTTTGAGCTTCTTCTTGAAGGTCCTGGTCTTGAGGACCCTCAGGACCTCCGCGTTCGTGCGTTCGGCCTGGCCATTGCTCCTAGGGTGTGCTACTGAGGTGTAGCAGATCTGCATTCGAAGGTTAGCACACTATGACTTGAAGAGATTACTAGTGAACTGCGAGCCGTTATCTGTGATGATGCGGTTGGGGACCCCAAAACGGCTCACGAGGCCCTTGATGAACTTGACCGTAGAGCCAGCTGGGATGGCGCGGACGGCTTCAACCTCCGGCCACTTAGTGAACTTGTCGATGGTGACATAGAGGTATCGATAGCCCCCAGGTGCCTGAGGAAACATGCCTAGAATATCCAGCCCCCAGACTGTGAACGGCCATGAGAGTGGAATGGTCTGGAGGCCCTGAGCTGGCTGATGGATCTGCTTCGCATGGAATTGGCAAGCCTCGCAGGACTTCACCAGCTTAGCCACGTCATTGAGCGCCATAGGCCAGTAGAACCCACTTCGGAATGCCTTGCCGACGAGGGTTTGCGACAACGAGTTGTGCCCACAGTACCCGCCATGTATGTCAGCTATCAGCTCTTTCCCCTGTTCCCTGGAGATACAATGTAGTGAAACGTCATTTGGTCGCTTCTTGTATAACTCATCGTCCTGGATGCATTATGCTGTGGCATGACAGGCCACGCGCTCCGCGTCCTCCTCCTTCTCTGGCAACGCCCCTTGCATCAGGTATTCCATGAATTCCTTGGTGCAACATCCCTCCTGGGGCTCGAGCGCTAGGAGTAGGCGCGCTCCCGAGGTCGGGCCACATGCCGGGGCTCCTGTGGCAGGCGGCTGCGGGAGTTCCTCTCAAGGTTGAGCTATTCCTGAAAGCGGTGGCGTTGCTGATGGCTTGAAGAGCCACTCCTCGAAGACGCCAGGCTCCTGGGGCTATCGCTAGGATGCTCTGCTGGCGATGTCGTCAGCTTCCATGTTGGTGCCACGGGGCACGTGCTGCAACTCCAGGCCTAGATTGCTTCTCCAACTTGCGCACCTCCACGAGGTATGCTTCCATGTGCTCGTCCTTCGGCTCGTATAGCATGTTGGAGAAGTTGACGAGGAGCTATGAGTCACCCCTGATAGTGAGATGCTTCACCCCCAGCGCCGCCGCCGCCTTTAGGCCGGCTATGAGGCCTTCGTATTCAGCAATGTTGTTGGAGACCTTCTCGCCCTACTGGAGGCAGAGCTGCACGACGTAGTAGAGCTTGTCCTGAGTGGGCGAGATGAGTACTGCTCCAGCCCCCGCGCCCTGGCGCGTGATGGCACCATTGAAATACATGACCCAGCCGTTGGCGCCTCGCTTCCTGGCGAGAGGGACCGGTCTTCGCCTACTTCAAGCGCCAGGGCGTCTGTCCATCCTGCCACGAAATTAGCGAGCGCAGCTCCCTTGATGACCCTGGTAGTACTGAACTCCAACTGGAATGCTTGCAACTCGATGTTCCATTTAGCAACCCTTCCGGCAGAGTTGGGGCTCCTGAGCACTCTCTCTAATGCGTAAGCTGAGACGACCTTGATGGGGTGGTCCTGGAAGTAGTGCCACAGCTTTCGCGAGGCTACCAGGAGCACGAGTAGGAGCTTCTGAGGCATGGGGTACCATGCGCTTGCATCCCACAACACCGTGTTGACGAAGTATACTGGGTGCTCGACAAGGGTAGGCGTGCTGATGAGGTTTGCGTCTTCCGGAAGCTAGGGTGCCTCTTGAGGTGGTTGAGCTGCCGGCGCTTGATTGCTTGCCGAAGTCTTCGCGAGTTTGGGGGCGTCGTCCTGCCGAGCCCGATCCTCGGCCGCTGCTGTTGCGGCCCTTGTGGCGCCCTTCTAATCTTGCGTCGTCTCTGCTAGAGGCGTGGCATGGCGCGATGCACCCTTGGCTTGGTTTTCTTCCCGAACCGCCACCAGAGCCGCGCTGGCTGAGTACGGGGTGACGGTAAGAGAGATCACTAGGGGCTCGCGAGGTCGTGGTGCCACCATCACTTGAGGGCTGGTCAGGTATCTCTTGAGGTCTTGAAAAGCTTGGTCGGCCTCCGGGGTCCACTCGAACGGGCCCTTCTTTTTCATCAGCTTGAAGAAGGGTAGGGCGTGCTCCCCCAGCTTGGAGATGAAGCGCCCCAACACAGTCACCCGACCAGCCAACTTTTGCATTTCCTTGAGGGTCTACGGTGGACTCATGTCTTCAATGGCCTTGACCTCCTCTGGGTTGGCCTCGATCTCCCTATGGGACACCAGGTGTCGGATTTCGGGTTCAGGCAGACCCTTGAGGTTCGAACACTGGGGTGCGCGCGGAGATTTCGCCTCCTACCTACCTGCACCCTTCCGCCTTGCTAAGATCTGAGCTATGGAAAGAACAACACAAGAGACACAGGGTTTATACTAGTTCGGGCCACCGTTGTGGTGTAATACCCTACTCCAGTGTGTGGTGTGGTGGATTGCCTCTTGGGCTAATGATGATGAACAATACAAGGAAGAACAGCCTCGCGAGTGTCTGTTCTTGGCTGGGGGGATGAACTGCTGGGAGGAGTTCAGTCACCCTTCGCTCTCTCTCTCTCTCTCTCTCTCTTCTTGACTGATGATGCCTCCCCCGCTCTCGTGGGTGGCTGGTCCTATTTATAGAGGACATGGTCCTCTTCCCAAATATCGAGCGGGAAGGGAGCCAACAATGGCGGGCTAATTTGAAAGGGGACAGCTAGTACTAGCCATCTTGACAAAAGTAGTCTTCGCCTGCACAAAGCTCTGGCGGTGACGCCGTCTTGGGCTCCATGATGACCTCCTTCTTGCACTCCTTCTGGTCTTGGTCTTGTTGCACCGAAATGGCAACCTTTGCCAGATGCCTCGGTACTCCGCGGCTGCGCTTGCCCCCTTTGCACCAAAGAGGAAAGGAGGGCACTGCGCGGGCTGGCACCCACCTGGCGCCCTTGGTCGTCATGGCTTGCATCACGGGCACCTCATGAGGTACCCCGCCTTGATCTCTCCGCCTCCTCGTGAGCCAGCCTGACGAGGCCGTGCCCGAGGAAGCTCCGTGTCGTCCGCCCCGCGAGGCTTGGCCTCTCGCGAGGGTCTTGGGTCTGCGTTGATGAAGATGGGCCGTGCTGGGGCCCCCCTTTGAGCCACGCCGCAGGCCGCAGGCAGGCAAGTCTGGGGACCCCCGTTCCCAGAACGCTGACAGTAGCCCCCGGGCCCAAGGCGCGCCCGGGCTTGGCCGTGCAGGGGGCGAAAGGGCAAGAGCGAAGCGCCGCGAGCCCTAACAGTCTGCAATCTTGGGCGCCGCGTGGTGGTTGATTGGACGTGGGCGTCTCCATTTCCCCATGGCGCCTCGGCAACTGAACAGATAGGACAAGTCCCTGCATGCAAAGCGGGTCATAATTACCTTCAAACGTGGGGGCCGTCGGTTGGCCCTCGCCAGCTATAAGTACGGATCGGCGCGCGCCCTTCCAGTTCATCTCCCCTTGCTTCTCCTTCTTCTTCATGGCCCCGTCGAGGAGGTTCTCGGCCGCAGAGAAGGGGAAGGCTCACCAGCGCAATGCCTCGAAACGCCTCCGCGGCGCCGCCCCAACCCCCTGGACACCTCACTCCTCCCCCCCGCTCTCTCCCTCGCTCCCCCGAAGCCATGACCGACGCAGCCGCCGCCGTCTTGCCGCCGCAGCTGTAGCCACCGTTGTCCCCATGCCACCCCACCGTGTCCACGAGCTCCACCACATCTCCCTCGACCTCCTCGACGAGCCATGAGGCCTCGGACGCGCTGCAATGCCGCCACCGCTATCGTTCCCCTCGTCGGCCACCGGAGATCGTCACCGACGATTCGCCGCCTCCCGAGCTTCCCCGAGCCCGCTTCGACGACCGCTGCACTCGCCGTGAGCTCTTCTTTCTTCTGCACCTAGCCACGTCGCTCGAGCTGCCCCCTAACCCCGTTGGCCATCACGGCTGAGAGCTCGGCTCCGCCGGCCATGTCGCCGCCGTGGCCACAGACGCGTAAGCTCGAATCCGAGCGCGTCACCGCACTCACCACATCCCCAGGAACCCAACGCACCAGCCCACATGCCTCGCCGTGCCCCGTAGCCTCGGGTTCATCTTCACCCGAACTCCGGCGACCACCAAGGTCGTCGTCGGCGTCGTTCCCGGCCTCCCCGAGCTCCACTTCCACCACCAAACGACGCGGCTCGCTTCCAGCTCCCCGTAGATGGTCTCGCTCGCCCGTTTGGTCGCCGGAGACGCAAACCCGAGCCCCTCCGCCGCGTCTGTCATCGCCGGCATCAAGCCGCCGGTGAGTTGACCATGTTTGACCCATGTGGGCCCAGGTTGACTCCCCCCTGAGCCTATGATAGGTGGGGCCAGCCTGTTAATTAGGTTAGGATTAGTGCTAACTAATTTTAGTTAGTTTAGGTCACTGACATGCGGGCCCAGGCCCCATTGACAGTTAGTTAGTATTAACTTAATTCTGTTAGTTAGCTGAGACACTGACAGATGGGGCCCACCAGTCAGGTTTGACCTGGGCTGGTGCCTTTGACTCGCTGACATCACAGTGATGCAGTGCTGAAGCAGTTATTTAATTTCTGGATTTATTTTTATATAGGAAATTCCAGAAAATAGCCAGAATTTCTATAAATCATAGAAAATCAACCATAGCTCCAAATCAAACAAATTATATATGAAAAATGATTAGAAAAATTCAATCTTTCCATCTGTAATGGTTTCATGCATGAAAAATCAATTTAACATTGCTATTTATGTGAAACAAGCTAATACACTTATTATGCATAAGAACTTAAGCTTTCATTTGAATCTTTGATTCGAATGGACCCATTTCAACTTGTTTCACATTGCATTAGGCAGGACACATCATTTTGCCATGTCATAGCATGCAACATATTGTTGCATATTGCCATGTGTTGATTATATTCTGTGTTTCTTTCGTGGTAGGTTCTGCCTCCTAGGATATCTCCGAGTATCCAACTGAAGGGCAGTACCCTACTACCACTCCATCAGGCAAGCAGCCCCATTGATCATATCGATACAATCCCATGTTCTCACTTCTGCTCTCACTTACTGCATTAAGACAACAACCCTTATCCTCTGCATGACCTGTCATTGCCATAGTAACTAGATGAAACCCACTAGCATGTGTAGGAGTTGATTGAGCCATGTTTGTGTTTCCTACCTTGCTATGCCTGCTATGCTTAGAGTTGTGTCAGGTCTAGTTCATCTGGGTGATGGGCTAGAGTGAAATGATTATGTCGGTAATGTGAGGGATGTGTTGAACATGATTTGGTCAAGGTATCGATGAGAGGCCATGTAGGAGTACATGGTGGGTTGTTTCATTGAGGCCGTCCCTAAGAACTGAGATCTGTATGTGTGATTTAAGAATCAGCTACTACCATACATTGGGCCCAAAACCAATGGACCCTCTCGGCTTCTTAATCAACCTAGTACTCTGTCTAGGAGTTGCAATTAGTTTATGGTGTTTGTAGGTTATGTGTTGGTGGCCGTGCATAGCGCCGACCCTAGGGGTGGGCTATGATGCGGTAGATACACCGTGGCACGGTGTATCGAGTCACCTGTTTGGTGTCTCGGGAACCCTGTTCACATTGTTCGGGGCCGTATGTGGAAACCTCGGCCGAACTCCCTGTGGATGGAACCTGGATAGGTGATAAACCTGGACTAGAGACTTGAGTGTTTAGGTAGGCCGTGGCCGACACCCTCGTTGGGCTTCCGCTTGAAGGTTGCCGAGTACATGTCGTGTAAACAACGGTAAGTGGTGAGAGCGTGTATGAAGAAGTACACCCCTGCAGGGTTAACATCATCTATTCGAATAGCCGTGTCCGCGGTAAAGGACTACTTGGTTGCCTATACAGTTCATAGACAAGTTAATGGTTACTACTAAAAGACTCAAGATAAGTGTGAGTACCGAGGATGGCCCTCTCATAGATGACGAGGGAGGATCCCCGGTGGAGTATTGTGTTGGTGATTAGTGGACTCGTGTGCGAAAACTATTTTACTAGTGGTGTCTTGTAGGATAGCTTAGCTAAGAGTCAAAGCTGGCTTGCTGCAATAACTCCACCACCTTCTTGAGAATGAGCATGTATAGTAGGTTCTGATGTAAGACTTGTTGAGCACCTTTGTACTCATGTTTGCTTTAATTACTGTTTTCAGACGACAACATCGCCCCCTCCGATGGGTTTTATGTAGATCTCGACGTCGATGAGTAACTTACCACCCAGGTGGTGATCCTGGCCATGGAGGGCCTTATGTAGATAGACAGGCTTCGAGAAGCCTTCTTTCTTTCTAGTGTCTGTACTCAGACTATTTGCTTCCGCATGTGCTTGTATGCTTGTATGACTTGAGTGCCGGGTCATGTGACCCCTACCTGTATGAACATGTTATGTATGGCTCTCTAGAGCCTTTAAATAAAGTACTTGAGTTGTATAGTTTTGTTGTGATGCCATGTTGTATTTGCACATATCAAGCATATTGTGTGCATGATTGAAATGCTTGGTATGTGTGGGATCTGACAATCTAGTTGTTTATCCTTGGCAGCCTCTCTTATGGGGAAATGTAGTCTAGTGCTCCTTGAGCCATAGTAGTCCGCTACAGCCCGGTTCACCGGAGTCCTGCTAACCCAGCACTACTGCTCAGGACACTTGACTGGCCGGCATGTGTTTCACTTCGTTCCTATGTCTGTCCCTTTGGACAAATGTCACGCGGTGACTTCCGGAGTCCCGCCTAGCCTGCTACAGCCCGGGTTCCCCGGAGTCCTGTTAGCCCAGTGCTACAGCCCGGATTCACTCGCTGATGACCGACATGCTCGATGTGATTCATGTATGCCTGTCCCCATAGGTCCGTGCCGCTTTGGGTTCACGACTAGCCATGTCGGCCCGGGTTCTCTATCATATGGATGCTAGCGACACTATCATATACGTGAGCCAAAAGGCGCAAAGGGTCCCAGGCCATGGTAAGGTGACACCCGTGGGAATACCGTGCGTAAGGCCGCAATGTGATATGAGGTGTTACCGGCTAGATCGATGTGACTTGGAATCGGGGTCCTGACAGTGTTGGCATCAGAGCCGGACTGCTTGTAGGTTCGTTGAGCCAAACTAGTCGATGTCGAGTCTAGAAATGCTTTAGTTATATGTAGGGAAATTGATTGTGGGAGGGAACTTAAGGCTCTTTTACTCCTTTACCTTATGCCCTCTGATTTGAGTCATTCTCTTCTAATTCTACATGGGTTAAGGACTGGGCTCTCTTCTTTCTATCAGGTTCACGTGTTACTAATTCGTAGTAGCTTATAGGATTGTTGTTACAAGCCTCAGTACAGTTTCTACTACTTTTAGTATTTTGCCAGTTGAATCAGAACCTTGATATGATGTTTTTGAGTGGTATTGCAAACTGTTGTGGATGTCTCAAATCTTTTTCTCAGCATTTACAGCCGTTATGCTGTCCGATTTCCCCTAGAAAATTCTAATGCTTTTGCATTATTATGTGCTTTCAGATGGCCACCCGTTCGCAGAACCAAGTGGTTCGCCTGACCCGGTGCCTCGATGTGCCCGACCACATGGCCATGTTGGTTCGAGTGATGGTCGAGTCAGGTTATCGGTGGTATCCGGAATATACCGTTGAGGAGCAGTTCAGAGACTTCAACCAGAGCCAGTACCTTTGTACCGTCAGGATATATCCCTCTTATCCTGGAGCCACTGAACCCCTTCACTGTTCCTATGGACTTGGGGTCACTATTGAGATGTCTGTGCAGGATGCAGCCTATTCAATGATGAGTATCATTCGAGCCAGGACTGCCTTGCTTCAGAACACCGACTTCCTTTGCATGCCAGCCTCACTTCCTGGAGCACAGGGGTACTACCAGGCTTTGTACTATGACTCTACACATGAGGAGTCACTACTCCGCACCCCTGCAGAGATGCTCGAGGATAAGGACCACGAAAATCGCGCCTTGCGTATGGAGCTTTTCCACACTCGTTCTGATCATTGGGCAACTTTGACTTGGTTTGCACCTGCGGTGCAGGCAGGATACATGGACATGAGGGCCTATACCCTGTGCGGTCTCGATTGCCAGATTGTACGGAGTGGCGCGATGTAGGAGGCATCACCCCTCCTCGAGGTCCCCGTCTGCCCCCACCTGTGGGACCGAGGCCACATCCGAGTCCCTATGGTCCGCAGGCTCCGTAGGACTGTATGTTTCCAGATGATCATGTTCCACTTCCAGGCTTTGGTGGCGACTTCTATGAGGATTACTACGGAGCCATCTGAGCTAGTAGTAGTTTCACTAGTATTGTAGTAGTTGTATTCTCCACAGTCCTGCATGACCGTGGGATACGACTTGGTGTGTATCACGCTCCGGAGGAGTAGAAAAATAATGTATAGGAGCTTGGAATGCCTCCGATGACATGTAATGTCTTTCACCGTAGTTGTACTCTAGCCTGGGCTTGTACTAAACTATGTACGGTGTGTATCACCAATGGTATATATATGGCAGCTTCTATATTACCATGTCGTGCAATGAACATCTTAGCATTCCATGTTATCCATTACATTCTGCACTTCCTTGCTAAGTTTGTGTCATCCTTATCTAAACCATTGTCTTGTTTTCTCCTAGGATGGTCAACACCCGCAGCAACCCTGCTGCCCCGGAGCAGGGGGAAGCCAGTGCAGCTAGGGGTGAAAATCTGCCTCACCCGCCTTCTTTGGCCGAAGTTATGCTGGAGGTGGAAAGAAACAAGCGTGAGACTAACCAATTGCTAGAGCGGATTGAGCAGAACACTGCACGCCATCAGCGAAATGACTTGGTGTCAATTAATGATTTCATCAAGTTGTACCCACCAAAGTTTAATCATTCCGTCGAGCCCCTCGACGCGGATGACTGGCTCCGCAGCATCACACACAAGCTACGCTCTGCCAACATAGCCGAAGCTGATAAGGTTACTTATGCTGCCTATCACCTTGAAGGCCCTGTTAGCCTTTGGTGGGAAAATTTTGAGGCTATGCGCCCGGTCGGTCAAATCACTACTTGGGCTGAATTCAATGAGGCTTTTCATGAGCATCACATCCCGGAAGGTCTCATAGATCGCAAGAGGGAAGAGTTCTGCAATTTCACCCAAGGAAGACTGACTGTGGATGCATATAGTCGTGAATTTGGGAATCTGGCATGATATGCTCCTGAAGAGGTATCCACCGACGCTAAGAAGCAGGCAAGGTTCCGCAAGGGACTTAGCCCTGAGCTTCACCGCGATCTTCCTCTGCACGAGTGCACCTCCTTTCAGAAGTTGGTCAATAAAGCCATCAGTGCTGAGACAGGCCAGTCTGACTATGACGCTTCACGCAAGCACTCTCGTGATTTTGGTTCTTCATCCGGCTCGGGATCTCAGAAGCGCCGGGTGTGGATTCCAAGCACGACACTGCCACCCAGGTTCATTCTGAGGCCATCCTTTAAGGCGCCTCGCCCCAACCAGCAGTTTGCACCGTCCAAGCCCTATGGTGGCCCCGCTGCTAATGCTGCTCCACGCCCCAATGTTGTGACATGTTTCAAGTGTGGAGAACCGGGTCACTATAGTCAAGAGTGTCCCCAGAACAACAACCCCAATCAGTCTGGAAAGTCCGTTGGCCGTGGTAAGCCAGCGGGAAAGACATTCTACGCCAAGCCAGCCACCACTGCACGTGGCCATGTCAACTATGTCTCAGCTGAGGAGGCGCATGAGGATCCTAACGTCGTCCTTGGTACGCTCCTTGTTAATTGCCATCCGACATCTGTTCTTTTTGATACTGGAACATCTCATTCATTCATATCTGAGAACTATGCTCGATTGCATAACACGACATTCTGTGACATGCCCACTTCCATGGTAATTCAAACTCCGGGTTCCAAATGGCAAACTTCTAGAGTAAGCCTTGGGAACGAAATTCTTGTTGATAGACTTGTCTTCCTTGCATCTTTAATAGCTCTCAAGTCCTTGGACATAAACATCATCTTGGGTATGGACTGGATGTCAGCTCATTATGCTAAGATTGATTGTGCTACTAGAACCGTTCAACTTACTCACCCATTGGGCAAGACAGTCAATGTCTTAACTCGAGTGGCCAAGTGCCAGCTTTACTCCCTAAATGCCAACCCCCTTCCAGACCTTGAAGATATTCTGGTAGTCCGGGACTTGTCGGATGTCTATCCAGAAGAACTGCCAGGTGTTCCACCTGACAGGGATGTCGAGTTCTTGATAGACCTTGTTCCAGGAACCGTCCCAATTTCTAGGAGACCCTATAAGATGGCACCCTTAGAACTAGCCGAGCTTAAGAACCAACTCGATGAGTCCTTAAAAAAGGGTTTCATCCGTCCTAGTTCCTCTCCTTGGGCTAGCCCCGTCCTCTTCATCAAGAAGAAGGATGGAACGGATCGGATGGTTGTAGATTACCGACCTGTCAACTTGGTCACTATCAAAAACAAGTATCCGCTTCCCAGGATCAACGATCTGTATGATCAGCTCGCTGGATCCTCAGTCTTTTCCAAGATGGATTTGAGGTTGGGCTACCATCAAATCAAAATCAGAAATGGGGACATTCCCAAAATGGCCTTTGTTACTCGTTATGGCCAATACGAGTACACCATCATGTCCTTCGGTTTAACCAATGCCCCAGCCACTTTCTCTCAGTTAATGAACTATGTCTTCATGGAGTATTTGGATAAATTCGTCGTAGTATACCTCGATGACATACTCATCTACTCCAAGAATGAAGAGGAACATGCCGAACATCTAAGGCTGGTATTGACGAAACTTCGAGAGCCTCGCCTTTATGCCAAATTCTCCAAGTGTGAATTTTGGTTGCTAGAAGTGACCTATCTAGGCCATGTAATCTCTGGTAAGGGTATTGCTGTCAATCCTGAGAGAGTTCAAACCGTCGTTGATTTGACCCCACCTGAGACGGTCAACCAAGTTCGGAGCTTCCTTGGCTTAGCGAGCTATTGTCGCCGCTTCGTCGAGAATTTCTCCAAGGTTGCTAAACCTCTAACTGAACTCCTCAAGAAAGATAAAAAGTTCAAGTGGACCCCACAGTGCGAGTTCAGCTTTCAGGAACTGAAAAGACGCCTGACATCTGCTCCCGTACTGGTACCACCAGATTTCTCCAAGGACTTTATTATCTATTGCGACGCCTCGCGACAAGGACTAGGTTGCATACTCATGCAAGATCATCAGGTAATTGCCTATGCTTCACGGCAATTACACCCACATGAGGAAAATTATCCCACACATGATCTAGAGCTTGCAGCTGTAGTCCATGCACTTAAAACATGGCGACATTACCTTCTCGGTAATCGTTGCGAGATCTTCACCGATAACCAAAGTATGAAATATATCTTCACCCAACCGGATTTGAATCTCAGGCAAAGACGTTGGGTCGAGTTGATCTCGGATTATGACTTAGGAATAACTTACACCTCGGGCAAAGCCAATGTCATGGCTGATGCGCTAAGTCGTAAATCTTATTGTAACAACCTGATGTTACAACAGATTCAACCAATTCTCCACGAGGAATTTCGTAAGCTTAATCTTCACATTGTTCCTCGAGGATTCCTATCCAACCTGGTGGAGAAACCTACCCTTACGGTTCATATCATCAAGGCACAGAAGGTAGATCCGGGAATCTCCCGTATTAATAGAAACATTAAGAAAGGAGTCGCAAATTGTTTCTCCGTTGATGATCAATGTGTCGTATACTTTGGAAACCGCTAAGTGGTTCCCAAGGCACGAAACCTGAGGCGGATGATCCTTAAGGAAGCTCATGAATCCCCTTTCACCATTCATCCCGGTAGTACTAAAATGTATCAAGACCTACGCCAGAGGTTTTCGTGGACTAGGATGAAGAGAGAAATTGCTCAATATATTGCTAGTTGTGACGTCTGTCGTCGTGTTAAAGCAGAGCATCAATGGCCTGCTGGCACCCTTCAACCTTTGGCTATTCCTGAGTGGAAATGGGATAAAATAAGTATGGATTTCATTACTGGGTTTCCCAGGACCAAGAGAGGGAATAATGCTATCTTCGTCGTGATCGATCGTCTTTCCAAAGTAGCCCATTTCCTACCTGTTCGTGAGAGTATCACCGCTAGCCAGCTAGCTGATCTATACATCTCCTGGATAGTGTCTCTTCATGGTGTCCCATTGGAAATTAACTCAGACCATGGGAGTCTCTTCACCTCTCAATTTTGGTAAAGTTTCCAAAATGCTATGGGAACTAGTCTCTCTTTTAGCACCGCCTTCCACCCTCAATCAAGTGGTCAAGTAGAGCGAGTCAATCAAATTCTGGATGATATGCTCTGAGCTTCTATCATCTCATTCGGAATGGGTTGGGAGAAATGCCTCCCATTCGCGGAGTTTGCTTATAACAATACTTATCAAGCTAGCTTGGGCAAAGCTCCTTTAGAAGTTCTCTATGGACGAAAGTGTTGAACGCCTCTTAACTGGTCAGAAACTGGGGAAAGACAACTCTTTGGCCCGGATATGATTCAGGAAGCAGAAGAGCAGGTTCGCATTATTCGTGAGAAATTGAAAACAGCCCAATCTCGTCATAAGAGCCAATATGATCGTAAACATAAGCTCATGACTTATGAAGTCGGCGAGAAGGCCTACCTTCGGGTTACTCCGTTAAAGTGAACCCATCGTTTCGGTATCAAAGGCAAATTGTCCCCTTGTTACATTGGACCCTTTCGCATTCTTGCCAAACGAGGAGAAGTTGCCTATCAATTGGAACTACCTCCGTATCTTTCGAGAGTTCACGATGTCTTCCACGTTTCTCAACTCAGGCATTGCTTCGCGGATCCTATCCGTGGAGTGGACCATGAAACGCTTGATCTACAAGATAATCTCTCATATCGGGAATATCCCGTTCGTATCCTTGATCAAGCCGAGCATACCACTCGACGCCATAACATCAAGTTTCTCAAGGTTCAATGGTCACACCATTCCGAGAAAGAAGCCACTTGGGAAAGGGAGGATCATCTTCGACTCGAGTACCCCACCTTCTTCCCAACAGATCCTAAATCTCGGGACGAGATTCTTTTGAGTGGGGGTGAGTTGTCACACCCTAGCTAGTTCATGCATTAGAGTGATAGCATCATGTCTAAATTCTCCTAGAAAGATGAAATGGGGATTACAGAACCCCCAGCACCCCCTTAAACCAACTAGGGTTTACTAAAATTGGTTTCAATGAACCCAAAATGCCCTTCACAAAATGTTCATCATTTCTGGATTGGGCTAAAACCCCTGGCAAAAATGGTGCACTCTTTTCTAGGACATTCTGGATTTTTTGAATTAAATCATAAGTATTTGAATTTGTGCATTTAAATACTATAAAATATTTTAAATGCTCAAATAATTCTGGAAATAAGTGTGGGCTGTTGGAAATAATCTAAACAGAGCCTATGATTATTTTCAGGATTTTTGTAAGTGCCTAACTACTTTTAATAAAGCCCTAAAGTTACAGAAAAATAGAAATAGAAAACAAAACAGAAAAAGAGAGAGAGAGAAAGACCAGAGGCCACTTACCTGGCTGGCTTGGCCCATCTGTCCTATGCCAGTCATCACCTACCTCTGCTAGTAGGCACAGGAGGGACACCCCGACACCAGCGAGCTTGCCACGCCACCTCCCTGCCTGCCTGCCGTCGCCCGAGCCAACACGATGCCTCGAAACGCCTCCGCGGTGCCGCCCCGACCCCCTGGACACCTCACTCCCCCCTGCTCTCTCCCTCGCTCCCCCGAAGCCATGGCCGATGCAACCGCCGCCGTCGTGACGCCGTAGACGTAGCCACCGTTGTTCCCGTGCCACCCCACCATGTCCACGAGCTCTGCCGCATCTCCCTCGACCTCCTCGACGAGCCACGAGGCCTCAGACGCGCTGCAATGCTGCCACCACTGCCGTTCCCCTCGTCGGCCACTGGAGATCGTCGCCGACGAGTCGCCACCTCCCGAGCTTCCCCGAGCCCGCTTCGACGACCGCTGCAGTCGCTGTGAGCTCCTCTTTCTTCTCCCCCTAGCCACGTCGCTCGAGCTGCCCCCTAACCCTGTTGGCCATCACGGCCGAGAGCTCGGCTCCGCCGGCCATGTCGCCGCCATGGCCACAGATGCGTAAGCTCGAATCCGAGCACGTCACTGCACTCACCACGTCCCCAGGAACCCAACGCACCACCCCACATGCCTCGCCGTGCCCCGTAGCCTCGGGTTCATCTTCACCCGAGCTCTAGCGACCGCCAAGGTCGTCGTCAGTGTCGTTCCCAGACTCCCTGAGCTCCACTTCCACCACCAAACGATGCGGCTCGCTTCCAGCTCCCCGTAGATGGTCTGGGCCGCCCGTTTGGTCGCGGAGACGCAAACCCGAGCCCCTCCGCCGCGTCTGTCGTCACCGGCGTCAAGCCGCCGGCGAGTTGACCACGCTTGACCCGTGTGGGCCCAGGTTGACTCCCGCCCTGAGCCTATGACAGGTGGGGCTGGCCTGTTAATTAGGTTTAGGATTACTGCTAACTAATTTTAGTTAGTTTAGGTCACTGACATGCGGGCCCAGGCCCCACTGACAGTTAGTTAGTATTAACTTAATTTTGTTAGTTAGCTGAGACACTAACAGATGGGGCCCACCAGTCAGGTTTGACCTGGGCTGGCGCCTTTGACTCTCTGACGTCACAGTGACGAAGTGCTGACACAGTTATTTCATTTCTGGATTTACTTTTATATAGGAAATTCCAGAAAATAGCCAAAACTGCTAAAAATCATAGAAAATCAGCCATAGCTCCAAATCAAACAAATTATATATGAAAAATGATCAGAAAAATTCAATCTTTCCATCTGTAATGGTTTCATGCATGACAAAACAATTTAACCTTGCTGTTTAGGTGAAACAAGCTAATACACTTATTATGCATAAGAACTTAAGCTTTCATTTGAATCTTTGATTCAAATGGACCCATTTCAACTTGTTTCACATTGCATTAGGCAGGACACAACATTTTGCCATGTCATAGCGTGCATCATATTGTTGCATATTGCCATGTGTTGATTATATTCTGTGTGTCTTTCGTGGTAGGTTCTGCCTCCGAGGATATCTCCGAGTATCCAACTGAAGGGCAGTACCCTACTACCACTCCATCACACAAGCAGCCCCATTGATCATATCGATGCAATCCCATGTTCTCGCTTCTGCTCTCACTTACTGCATTAAGACAACAACGTTTCAAACTGCTGTGTGCTATGGTAGTTGAACCCTTATCCTCTGCATGACCTGTCATTGCCACAATAACTACATGAAACCCACTAGCATGTGTAGGTGTTGATTGAGCCATGTTTGTGTTCCCTACCTTGCTATGCCTGCTATGCTTAGAGTTGTGTCAGGTCTGGTTCATCTAGGTGATGGGCTAGAGTGAAATGATTATGTCGGTAATGTGAGGGATGTGTTGAACATGATTTGGTAAAGGTATCGATGAGAGGCCATGTAGGAGTACATGGTGGGTTGTTTCATTGAGGCCGTCCCTAAGAACTGAGATCTGTATGTGTGATTTAAGAATCAGCTACTACCATACATTGGGCCCGAAACCAATGGACCCTCTCGGCTTCTTAATCACCCTAGTACTCTGTCCAGGAGTTGCAATTAGTTTCTGGTGTTTGTAGGTTATGTGTTGGCGGCCGTGCGTAGCACTGACCCAAGGGGTGGGCTATGATGTGGTAGATACACCATGGCACGGTGTACCAAGTCACCCGTTTGGTGTCTCGGGAACCCTGTTCACATCGTTCGGGGCCGTATGTGGAAACCTCGGCCTAACTCCCTGCGGATGGAACCTGGATAGGCGATAAACCTGGACTAGAGACTTGAGTGTTTAGGTAGGCCGTGGCCGACACCCTCGTTGGGCTTCCGCTTGAAGGTTGCCGAGTACATGTCGTGTAAACAACGGTAAGTGGTGAGAGCGTGTATGAAGAAGTACACCGCTGCAGGGTTAACATCATCTATTCGAATAGCCGCGTCCGCGGTAAAGGACTACTTGGTTGCCTATACAGTTCATAGACAAGTTAATGGTTACTACTAAAAGACTCAAGATAAGTGTGAGTATCGAGGATGGCCCTCTCGTAGGATGACGAGGGAGGATCCCTAGTGGAATATTGCGTTGGTGATTAGTGGACTCGTGTGCGAAAACTATTTTACTAGTGGTGTCTTGTAGGATAGCTTAGCCAAGAGTCAAAGCTGGCTTGCTGCAATAACTCCACCACCTTCTTGAGAATGAGCATGTATAGTAGGTTCTAATGTAAGACTTGCTGAGTACCTTTGTACTCATGTTAGCTTTAATTACTGTTTTCAGACGACAACACCGCCCCCTCCGATGGGTTTTATGTAGATCTCAACATCGATGAGTAACTTGCCACCCAGGTGGTGATCCTGGCCATGGAGGGCCTTATGTAGATAGACAGGCTTCGAGAAGCCTTCTTTCTTTCTAGTGTCTGTACTCAGACTATTTGGTTCCGCATGTGCTTGTATGCTTGTATGACTTGAGTGCCGGGTCATGTGACCCCTACCTGTATGAACATGTTATGTATGGCTCTCTGGAGCCTTTAAATAAAGTACTTGAGTTGTAGTGTTTTGTTGTGATGCCATGTTTTATTTGCATATATCAAGCATATTGTGTGCATGATTGAAATGCTTGGTATGTGTGGGATCCGACAATCTAGTTGTTTATCCTTGGCAGCCTCTCTTATGGGGAAATGTAGTCTAGTGCTCCTTGAGCCATAGTAGTCCGCTACAGCCTGGTTCACCAGAGTCCTGCTAGCCCAGCACTACTGCTCAGGACACTTGACTGGCCGGCATGTGTTTCACTTCGTTCCTATGTCTGTCCCTTTGGGGAAATGTCACGCGGTGACTTCCGGAGTCCTGCCTAGCCTGCTACAGCCTGGGTTCCCCGGAGTCCTGTTAGCCCAGTGCTACAGCCCGGATTCACTCGCTGATGACCGACATGCTTGATGTGATTCATGTATGCCTGTCCCCATAGGCCTGTGCCGCTTTGGGTTCACGACTAGCCATGTCGGCCCGGGTTCTCTGTCATATGGATGCTAGCGGCACTATCATATACATGAGCCAAAAGGCACAAACGGTCCTTGGCCATTGTAAGGCGACACCCGTGGGAATACCGTGCGCGAGGCCGCAATGTGATATGAGGTGTTACCGGCTAGATCGACATGACTTGGAATCGGGGTCCTGACAGGCCCCCAGCAAGGAAGTTGCCACGTGCACTGCCTGCCGGGAAGCCGCTGCCGCGGAGAATGCCGAGAAAGGTGATGTGTCGTACTGCAAGATCCATCGGACCAAGGGCCACGACCTCCATGAATGTTATCAAGTTGAGCAGCTTGTTAAGAGATAGAGAGCAGAGTATGATAAGCGTGATAAGGAGAAAGGTCAGAATGCTGCTGGCGGAAAGGACCGAGGCGGTGAAGCAAACTGTCCCGGCAAACCTTTTCAGAACCAAGGAAAACCTGCCAGGGGCCAAGAGAAGGAAACCTCTGATGATTTGAGTGATGGAGGGAATGAAGAGGAAACCAGTGAGAAGGAATTTCAGCGGGCCACTAGCGCCCTATGCATTGATGGGGGTACGTCTTTGCACTCCTCCCGTCGCTAGCTCAAGCGGTGGGCACGAGAGGTCAATGCCGTGGAGCCAGCGCCAGAGGTCCGGAAGCCGCTCAAATGGTCCCGCATGCCCATCATCTTTGATGAGGAGGACCACCCTTGCCGCACCATCGCGGTAGGGTGTTTGCCCTTGTTAGTCTCCCCAACAATTCGCAACCTCAAGGTCACAAAGACGTTAGTGGATGGTGGGGCCAGGTTAAATCTGATTTCTCCAGCAGTTATTAACAAGCTTCAGATAGGAGAGGAAGAGTTGGAGCTTACTGGCATGTTTCAAGGAGTCAATCCCAGTAGGAGCCGCCCCAAGGGAAAGATTACGTTGGCGGTGACGTTTGGGGGACAACTGAACTATAGTACTAAGAAGATTGTGTTTGATGTGGTTGAGCTCCCCCTGCTGTATAATGGCATTCTGGGACGACCGGCCTTGGCCAAGTTCATGGCAGCATCCCATTATGCTTACAACACCTTGAAGATGCCTGGGCCATTGGGGGTCATTACCATCCCATCAAATGAGAAGGATGCAATTATTTGTGTGGATAGGATGTATTGGGATGCCGTTGCAGCAGAGGCTGCGACAACAATGGTCCTCGCCAAGGAAAGAAAAGGAAAGAAGCGGGATTGTAGGACCTCTGGCAAGGAGTCCGGGAAGCGTGCCCCCTGCGAGTGCACGACACCTATTGACGACGTGCCGGAGTGTTCCAACAGAAAGAGATGCAAGGTTGCAGCACCCCAAGTGAAGAAGGTCCCGGCAGGGCTGGCTGGTGTTGATGGTGCTTTCACCATGATTGCCACCCTTGACGACAAATAGGAAAGTGCGCTCGTTGCCTTCCCGCGGGCGAATATTGATGTGTTTTCCTGGCAACTATCTGATATCCCCGGTGTTCCCAGGGAGGTAATCGAGCACCACCTTGCTGTCTGCCTACATGCCCGACCCGTCAAGCAGAAAGTTAGGAAGCAAGCCTTGGAGCGGCAGCAGTTCATTGCAAGGAAATTAAGAAGTTAGAAGCATCTGGATTGGTCAGAGGAGTACTGCACCCTACATGGTTGGCCAACCCGGTGGTAGTTCGGAAGGCGAATGGGAAATGGAGGCTTTTCATTGATTTCACATATCTCAATAAGGCTTGCCCGAAGGACCCATTCCCCTTGCCGCGCATCGATCAGATTGTGGATTCCACTTCAGGATGCGATCTGCTCTCCTTTTTGGATGCTTACTTCGGATATCACCAGATCTTCATGTCCAAAGAATATGAGGAGAAAACATCATTCATCACTCCATGTGGTACATACTGTTTTGTCCACATGCCTTTCGGATTGAAGAGTGCCGGGTCTAATTTTGCAAGAGCAGCCAGATTGGTTTTGAGCCACAACTACACAGAAACATAGAAGCCTATATGGATGACATTGTGGTCAAGACCAAGGATAGGGCCACCCTTATTCAGGATTTGGAGGAGACATTTGCTAATTTGCGCAAGATCAACTTGAAGCTTAACCCGGAGACGTGTGTGTTTGGTCTTCCCTCCGGCAAGCTACTTGGATTCTTCATGTCCCATCGGGGGATTGAAGCCAACCCCGACAAGATCAAGGCCATTGAGCAAATCCAAGCGCCAAGGATAGTTAAGGATGTGAGGTGCTTGACGGGATGCATTGCCTCGCTAAGCAGATTCATTTCCAAGTCTGCCGAGCGTTCCATGCCGTTCTTCAGAATTTTGAAGAAGGTAGGGCCTATGAAGTGGACCCCGGAAGCAGATACAACCTTGGAAGAGTTGAAGGCTTACTTGTCATCTGTGCCCATGTTGGTTGCGCCCAAAAATCAAGAGCCATTACTGCTTTACTTGGCAGCAACCAACCAAGTGGTCAGTGCAGCCTTGATAGCACAGCGGGAAGTGGATAAAGCAGAGATCGGTCAGACCGCGACAGAGTCAGAAGAGGATCAGAATAGCAGTAAGCACGACAGCGAGTGCAACCCCGAGGACGCAACAAGGAAGAAAGTGGTGCAGCGCCCAGTGTACTTTATCAGCACCTTGTTGCAAGGGGCTAGATCGAGGTACTATGGTGTGCAAAAGTTGATCTTTGGCCTCGTCATGGCCTCAAGGAAACTAGGCCACTACGTCCAAGCCCATGAGATCACTGCTGTTACTCGTTTTCCGTTGCAAAGGATACTCCGAAACCCTGAGGCTACTGGTAGAATAGTGGAGTGGGCTTTGGAGTTATCCAGCTTTGGTTTGAAGTTTGAGAGCACTTCAACCATTCAAAGCAGGGCGCTCGCAGAGTTTATTGCAGAATGGGTGCCAATGCCTTATGAGGAAGCAATGGAAACAGCTCTCTCCGGCAAGGAATCACCCTAAGAATGGATTATATATTTTGATGGTGCTTTTTCCCTACAAGGTGGAGGAGCTGGCGTGCTTCTTGTTGCCCCCTCTGGGAGCACCTGAAGTACGTCATCCAAATGCACTTTGCCCGGGAAGAAGCCACCAACAATACAGTTGAGCATGAAGGGCTCCTTGCCGAGCTTAGGATTGCAGCAGAATTGGGAATCAAGAAGCTGATCATTCGAGGAGATTCACAGTTAGTGATGAGACAAGTAAACAAGGATTACCAAAGCCCATTGATGGAAGCATACATTGAGGAAGTGAGGAGGTTAGTGGAGCGCTTTGACGGGTTGCAAACAGAGCACATACCCCGTGCGGAAAACAGCATAGCTGATCACCTATCAAAGTGTGCTGCGCAGAAGCTTCCTATGGAACTATGAACTTTTGTTCTCCACTTCTCTCAACCCTCCATGTCACCCACCACAATGGCCCGGAAAAGGAGAAAGTTGGACTATGGTAAGCCTCTCCAGATCGAGCCATCCGCTCCTGGCAGAGACCCTGCCAAAAACAACTCCTCACAGCCTGCGAGACCACCCCTTCCAGCCGAGCCTATGAACCCCGCGAACGAGGCTGGTGCTCCCACAGCCGAGGAGGTGCCGCTAGTCCTCATTGCCGAGCCTCAGGCTCCAACTTGGGCAAGGGACTTCGCCCACTTACTCCAAACCGGATAACTCCCCAACGACCCAGATGAAGCTGAAAAAGTAGCCCAGAGGGCCAGTATGTATCAGTTTGTCAATGACACTCTGTACAGAAGGAGGCCCAACGCTGTGAAATTGAAGTGTGTCTGTCGGGAGGATGGTAAGGAACTGCCGGCTGAGATTCATAGAGGAATGTGCGGCTCACACATTGGATCAAGGGCATTAGTTGGGAAAGCATTCCGGCAAGGATTCTATTGGCGCACAACCCTTCAAGACGCAGTTGAGCTCGTCACGACATGTGAAGCCTGTCAGTTCCATTCCAAGAAAACACATATGCCTGCCCAAGCTCTTCAGACAATCCCTCTGTCATGGCCATTTTCGGTTTGGGGGCTCGATATCCTCGACCCCTTCCCCTGAGCAATCGGGGGCTTTGAATTCTTGTTCTTCTCCATCGACAAGTTTAGAAAGTGGCCGGAAGTGACTGCCGTGAGGAAGGTGACTGCTCAGTCAGCTATCAAGTTCTTGAAAGAATTGGTGTGTCTTTTCGGAGTTCCGGCAAGGATCATCACTAACAACGGCACCCAATTCATGAGCCACGCCTTCATGCAACATGTTCAAACCCTCGGATGCAAGATCCCATTTGCCTCTGTGGCACACCCCCGGAGCAATGGACAAGCTGAGAGGGGGCACTAAAAAAAATACACTTCTGTGATGATACGTGTTTTTCACAGTAGGTCGCGTTTTTTGTCATGCATGTACATCCATGACGATTTTATGACCGAATCAAGATAGTCATACCTGTGCTGTCGTAGAACTGTTCCATGACATTACCAAAATTATCATCACAGAAGTGTCCACTTCCATGACGATAAATCGCGCATCACAGAAGTGCTTTCATCAAGGGTGACCGACACGTGGCATCCACCGTAACGGAACACCCTTAAGCTATCAGGTCGGATTTTGGATCTGATAACCCGTTAACAGCCCTGACCAATGGGAAATTTCCACGTGTAAAATTCTGATTGGCCGAAGGGAACACCTGTCAGCTCGTCAGTGGGCCAGATGTTGCCCGTCCATTGGAGGAGACATGCCTATGATACGTCGACATGTGGCCGGGCCCAACAGAGGCCCATATAGGTTAAAAAAGCTGGCCCAGTCAAAGGCCCATAGAACTTAATCAGGTACTAGTGGGCCAGCCCAATAACGGCTTGCTTAATAAAGGCCCATTTATGGCCCGAAGCCAGATTTGGCCCGTTAATTGTTTGCCCAATATTTGGGCCCATTTACGGCCCGAAGCCTGATCTGGCCCGTTAATTGTCCGCCCAATATTTGGGCCCATTTGTGGCCCGAAGCCAGATCTGGCCCGTTAATTGTTCGCCGAATATTTGGGCCCAACTACAACCCAGTGACTTTCTGCCTGTTAGAGGCCTGATGTAGACATGGGCCCATTTCAGCTCGGTGTGACTTTCGGCCTGGGAATGGCCCGTGCTGCCCATGGGCCATATATGGTCCGACGGGACATCAGGCCCACTAACGGCCCTTGCTAAAGGTGGCAACAGTTAAGCCCAACGTGACTTTGGGCCCGTTAAAGGCCTATCGCTAATTCGGCCCATTGATGCCTGTGCTAAGCTTTCGGCCTCTTAAAGGCCCATGATATCACTGGGCCAACTAAGGACCGAGATATGTTTCGGCCTGGTAACGGCCCATGAGTTAACTGGGCCCAAAACGGCCCGGTATACATTTTGGCCTACTGAAGGCCCATCGACAACTAGTGAAAATTGAGGCCCAACATGCATTTTGGCCTGCTAAAGGCCCGTGGTTTCATCTCGGCCGTAACAGGCCAGTACAATATTCAGCCTATTAATGGCCCAACGCTACCTAGGCCAAACTAAGCGCTGGGTCGACAAGAGGGCCAACTAAAATATAGGCTGGTGTAAGTTTGGGCCTGGCGCAATGTGTGAAGGCCCCAATCATTCGGGCTCAAGAAAGACACAGGCCAACCCAATTGTGGCCCGCTAAAAACCTGGCCCGTTAGAGTCGAATGTTTCGGTCCGGTCGACTACATCTAATTTTTTTACATAGCGAATGATGGCAGTAACTAGTAGGAATTAAGAACAAACCTACTCTATACAATAAAGAAATTACGACATAGTAACTAAGAATAAACCTACACCATACAATAAAGGATTTATGGTATATTACATCCACTGGGCATCGAAGTTCACCACAAGTGATCATAAAGCGCAACGAAGAAGCAGATTACAAAAACTGGGCACCATTGCAGTGTAACAAAATAATACTGAACCGAGACCACTTCCAAGACAGTTCAAGAAAGGTTAGCCTAGCGGGGGAACTGTTGCGCAAGCTGCTGAGCAAGGCTGTGAGACCGGCCTAGCATGTCGGTCATAGCTTCCAGGTGTAGCTGTTTAGCAATAAGGTTCTCATTGGTGTTTCTCCGCAATCTTGCTTAGAGATAGGACTTCAAGTCGAAGTTGAGTTGCAGAATGCCTTTCTGCTAGAACTTGGGTTTGAAGAAGTCGAACTGATTCAGCCAACGAGTTCTGTGAGCTTGTTTGACTATTAGTCTCAAGTAACTTGAACACTACATCAAGACAAGACTTTGGGGTTGTCTCGCTATCTTCAAGATGTTTTGCCTTCTTTGCTGCAATATATGTTGGGTTTGTCTCACAGCCTTCAGCAGACTTGTGCATGCCATCAGGCATATCACCCTGAAACAAAGCAAAGAGATGACAGGTTTGCACGTGTATAAACAAAGATGATAACTGTTCTGTCAATTCTATCCAATTTCAAATTAGAAAATAAAGAGTAAGTTCAAAATATTAATAGCAGAATTTGGCATTTTTCATAATGCGGGGAGCTTCACCACACTACTGGATTACCATGTCAACATAACAAGCATAGATGAAGGGCAAATAAAATCATTGTATCTATTTTGGATAATGTGCATGGCATGTTGTTCATATCATCAGCCACATCAGTAAGATAAAACAGGAGATGACAAGGTGGAAACGTGGGCTGCTTCACCACACACTGGATTATAGATCCACAAAAACAAGCATACATATAGGGAGTATTAAGTAATCTGCATGGTATGAATAAGGAATTTGGTTTTAAAAGTAAAACTTAGAACTTACGGTTCTTACGAACATGCATTTTGGTAGAAACAGCAAACTAAACAACAGTAAACGATAGGGAGTATGAGCAAATTGAACAACAGTTGAGGATAAAGGCATTAGAAGGATTGACTTACATTAATAGTTAACACCGGCTTTATAATGCCCTTCTCCATGTCAAGGGAAGGATAACTCAAGAATTTCAGCACAGAATCTTCTTCATAAGCATTTCCTGTACTCTACATTTTGTAGAGAGTAATTATAGATATGATAATACTGGAATGGATAGAGGATAATGGAGATAAGATGCAGATTGATGCTACATAATCAACTACCAATCCCTGGAGGTACAAGCGTTACAGGACAAAATGTACTAACAAGAGCAATGGGCTACACTTCTGCACTGGCATTGTCTATGTATTCTACTTGCTGGTAAGATTAAATATAGATCTGATCTTTTTTAGTAAATGGTGGGCGAGGGAGATAAGATGCAGAATGCTACAAAATGAACCAATCCCTCTTCCCATAATACAAGAGTGTTTTGAAGACTGGTGTACTGTACAAAACGTTCTTATATTATGGGACGAAGGGAGTAGCTGTTAATGTAAGTATAGTGATAGACCATGTTCAGTCCTTACAAGAGGACTGCAGAGCTAAACCTCTTCAAAAGCATTGGGTTGATTCTAAATTTATGTAAGAGTCCATACAGATCTTATAATGTCCACCAAATGGACGATTACGAGGCTAACATGTGCATTGATGCTACATAATCAAACAACTATGAAAGTAAGTATGGTCATATAGGGCAAGAGGTACTCACAAGAGCAATGCAGTGTGCACTATAATTGCGAGATTCTGTGGTCCCTTGAGAACGAATGTTCTTCTGCTAACAGTTTTCGTACAAGTGAGACATTAATTAAGGCAAATGCAGAAATGTAGTTCAAATTGTGATGTGATATCATAGACAGTACCTTACGCTGCAGCCGAGACCAATGTGTAACAAGATTATTCTAGTCACCGTCGGATAAATGTAGCACCAGAGACTTTACAGAAATTTCGTTCAGAGGCTTGCCATTGAAGTGCGCTTGCCTCAGGCAGGAATGATACTTCATCAACGAGTTCTTGAAAAATGCAACCAACCCTTGCTCATCATCACAATCCAGTTTGCTCCTCACCTATTTAAAAGAATGAAATCTTGTGTCTTCTGTTAGCAGAAACATATGCAGTAATGACCGTGAATAACATTAGTACATTACTTACGCGTAAGTTGCGGATGAAGACTGGAAATTGTTCTGTGTCTGCGGTATAATCTTTACATGAAGGAAAGATGCGCACAAAGTTCTTGACAACAACATAAGCTTCATCTTCTAAACTGGGAAGAAATGGAACAGGGGTCCTATTTGCTGCAATTGGTGATCTCTCTGGTTCAAAAAGGGATTTGGCAACTGGATTTGGTGTACTCTTTGCTGGAATGGGGGTTTTGTGTCGTACAGCTGGTGCTATGTCAACTGGCATAATCATATAGTTTGCTACAGTTGGGGTCTGCTGAGTTGGGGCATCAGAAATGACCAGTGTAGTAGGGCTAGAGTCTGCTAGAGTTGGGGTATTTTGTGGGTCAGGTGATATTACAACTACACCTAATGGGCTATTTGATTTATCAGGTGCCACTACCTTTTCCAAATACTTTGCTTGTGCTCCTCCACGATTAGCAATCGCCCTCTTCATTTTGAACGTCTGATACACAAGAACAACATTTGAATGGATAAATATGGTATGATGACAGATGGAATTTGTACTAAAAATGGATAGGCAGGGCGTATTCACATACACGATGTGTAAACTAAGCTAATGGCAGTTCAACAAAGTAGAAGCAATGCAAAGCATCAGTTGCAAGATATGTGCGACCAATGTAACCTTGGAAAGTTAGAGCAAGTACCTTGATGGGTGAATAAGATAGGGCATCTTCCTCTGACTCCTCCACTAGGGAGCTACATTGACTTAGGTCTCCCTCTAGCTCAGAAGCACTGTTAGGATCATATTCTGAGCATGAATCTGTAGGTGGAGAGTGTTTGCATTGCATTGCATCCAGACTTGATTTCAGTCCCTTAATACCAAGTTTGACAGCCATGGCATTGTTCTGCTTTATTCTTTTCATGCGCGCAAGCTCATAATCATTATGATGTTGTTCAGAATCTGAGATTCATGAAAACATAAAAAGTAGTCAGATTATCTATGGAATGCATTACGGATTCAACTTGCAGAGTGTCTCCCTATAAACCCCTGCATATGCAAAGTTCACCTCCCCAACCGTGGTGACCAGACCACACACAGAAATACAAACCCCTTATGCTCTATAACAGGCAGGCACCCATTTCAAAACTGAAGTAGGAACATTAGAATCATATGAAATTCGTATTTGAACAAATAAACTAAGCAATTATGAGTGGCGTAATGTTTAGCTTCAAGGGTGGAGTGTTGGTAGTGTGATACAAAGCAAGTAGGAAGATTGTATTCCATGTAAAAGATCAAAACCTATGTAAACGCTGGAAATGACACTATCTTTCTATACAATGCAGTGTTCGTTACCCACACATGATGGAAGAGATCACATAGAGAAATACTATTCACTCATGTCTATGGTTCCAGTATTTAGAAACAGGGTGGTCCACCCTAAAAGAATATTGACAACAAATATGACAAGGCAAGCATAGATGTAGTGAATCAATCATTTACTTGTGAGCTTACTAGGACAAGTATGCAGAATTGTAACTGCCGTAAGAGACCGTCCAAAATCTGAATGAAGAAGTTTGTCTAGCACTTATTGTTTGCAACTAATCAACGTGAATAATTGGATATTATATCAAATGAGTAAGAAAGACAAGTAAAATTGTCAACAAACCTGGCTTGCAGTAGTAATCTGGGTCAATGTCACTACGAACAACAATCCAAAATGAGTAGTTTCTGTTTCGAGGGACATAATTTTGAAAACCCTCTGAACTTTAGAGGTACTAAAGATTACCGAAATACATCTGAACCATTAAGTGTAGGTAGCACTGAGCACACAACAACCCCTAATGACAGTCCTGCCTAATGAGTAATGAATCAATTAGAAAATGGATGATGAGGAGTGGCTGCTGAGTGTTGAGGACGTACCTGAGGATAAATCGGGTTGCTTGGTGGGTGCTGCATTCCTGAGCCCTGAACGGACTGGGAAGGTAGGCATGGCGGCGCGCCCGGGCAGCGGTGACGCTATTGGGCGAGTGGCTCCTGGCCTCCTGTTAGTCTAGCGTCTCCTCCTAGATTCATGCCGTCCGGGGACGGCAAGTCACCGACGAGGCAGGCGGCTGGGGGCGAGTAGAGATCGGAAGCGCGCAGCAAAACAGAGGGGAATCGGGGCCTGGGATGACTCAAAATCCTAGGGTGGGCCGGCCCACCATGGGCACCCTGTAAAGATACACACCCGAGCGGCGAACATGCATTTTCGAAACTAATTTAGGAACATTTAGCTGACCAATTAAAAAACTCTATTTTAACAATATCAGATTTGTATTTGAACAACTAAGCTTGTTTAGCTTGATGGGTGGAGCGGTGTTATTATGAAACAAAGCACATATTCTGATCGTATAGTGATCATAAAAGGGGGAAACTCTAAGCATATATTTTTAGCAAAAGAGGGTTTCCCCTCTGATTTATATTAAACAAACCACCACGGAACCAACATGATCAATTAAACCCTAAGCATGATCAATTAAAACGTATTATGGCTGTGCCATGGCAGATTTAAAGCTGCAAACCGGAGAAATGATATTTAGCATCCATTGTTTGCTTCGAACTAAGAACTAAATTCTAAGAGCTGAAAAGAAAGTAGAGTAACCAAGTTAAGATCTATTTTCTGGTTGAGATCAAAAAGTTGAGGAGATATGAAGTACCACCTCTCTTGCGGCACCGTGTAGGCATCGGGGGTGCGATGGCTGTCGGTGGCGTTGAAACAGATCTGCGACGGTAGACGGGTGCATCAGGGGATAAGTCCCGTTGCGGTGGAAGAGAAGGTAGTGTGAGCGGCCCCGGCAAAGAGGACGACGACGCCGATGAAGCGAGAGGACGCGATGCAAGGCTATTGGTCCGTCACCGTGGATGAGATATGTCCATCTCTAGCAGTGGACGACGCGGTCTTGGTAGGTGCTCCAGCATGGTGGAGGACGGTGGCGATGGATGTGGTGGAGGACAGCGGCGATGGATGGGGTGGCGGACGGAGGCTGGTGTGGGGATGGGGTGTTCTAGCACGGATGGTGTATGCATGGGAAAATGGAGGGAGAGGTACGAGGAATCATGTTTTTGGGACGGGCCTGTCTGAAATATGGGAAAGTTACGAACTTAGCCCCCGTTTAAAATTTGGACGTCTCGTCGGTTGGGGATAGGACGGTAATCTCGCATCTCGCCAATATTTGCCCAGAGCGATTTTGGGCGAGGAAAGGGTGGTTAGCGCCCTTGGTTGGCGCCCACGGTGTATGAACGAGGCTGGCAGGTAGGGCGGTTGTGTCACGTCTGAGTGAAGTTACAAACCTGCCCCTATTGAAAATATTTGCCTACATCGATTTCGGCCGAGTAGAGTTTGTTTTGGCGCCCACCATGTATGAATGGGGAATGCAGGGAGAAACAGAGGTCTTTCGGACGAGCTTGAATCACATGAGTTTTGCCGCCCATGATTGATGCCCACCGTGTCGGAATGGGCTCAGAGGCGGTCATGTCACGTCTAATTGAAGTTACTAACCAACCCCTATTTAGAGCAATGGAAATCGGGCCGATGGATTGTCCGTGTAATGGGTAGATAGTAATTTCCATCTCCCAAACACTTGGCTTCGGGCAGCCGACGTGGGAGTGGACATTTTGCTGCTTCTTTCGAATTTTGGGAAAATAAGCATCCACGTTTACCCTGGCAACTAAATTCAAATCCATTTTGTATTCCTATATGAATCTTTATAATCATTCTATGTGTTTTTATATATCTTCAAAAGGATGACAAAGATGTATTCCACTATCATATATGAATATGGTTTACAAATGCTGATACTAAAATTCAGAAACTAGAATCCAGTTTAAGGTGAATTCGAATATTTGGAACACTTCATGTCCAACTCAAATGTCACACGCAGCATAATGTGTACTCCCATTTAGATATGTACACAAGCGATGTATCAAGATTCAAATACCGAGTCAATCAACCAATAATGTACAGAACTAACAGACATATAAACACTTATAGAGTATATGGATCAATAATATCAACTAACATACATAAGCCAAGCCGTTGTACTTTTTTTTGGCTACAACAACATCCTTTTTTAGCCAGCATCTTGGCCCTTTCCGATGTGTGCCACTTATGGTCCATCTATACTAATACTATTGCTGAATGCACATTCAGCCTGATTGGCATATTTGTAGGTCTCGCACAACAATCCAAATGAAATGTCTCTGAGTCTTATCAATTAATACAGACTTGTGCTCAAATAAAATTACAAACCAAAAAACAAAAAAACCAATTATTACATGATCTCTAAAACAAATGGTTTGATTGATTACATGAACATACAACACAAAGGTTATTCAACTATGGAAAGAATATTTCACCTATGATTTACCAAGTAGGAATTTAATTTCCTTTTTTTCCTTCAGGACCTTAACAATCTGGTCAGTCTCAGCTTGCTTCGTTGCGAAATCCACCAAATATTTAATGGTTGTCTTGAGTACTGCTTGTGATTGTGCTGTTTGCTTCCTCAACATGTCAACTTCATCTCTAAGTGTAGAAGCAGAATCTCTTTCTACCACTAGTTTAGCCTCTAGAGCATCAGCAGTTGGCAATTCATAATGCATGATCGGGCCGGTGCCACTGCTGTGGATGATGCAAAGTCCATGGGGACCTCGCTCTTTGATCTTGGGATAACCAGTTTTGCCATGAAAGTTCCATTTGGATTCAGAAAAGTTGAAGTTAGCAAAACGTCTCAACTAGGAGTTATAACAACAAACCAGTTAAACAAACAAGGAATTAAAGAGTTTCAATTGGATGCTGAAAAGTAGTTATTAACATCATTGTAACCCGCTGTTGCAGCAGCAAAGCAGTTAAACAAACAAGTAGATATTTAAGTTAAGGCAAACAGGTAATTCTTAACAGTAAGTATCAAACACATAGATAGGCGCAGTCTACAATATGATTAACAGGCTGTGCCATTATGTAATCAGTAGCAAACTAAATTAAGCCAAGCAACGTAATTGAACAATTTTGCAATAAGTGGCTAACTAAAATTCTGAGAAGCAGGTAACTCAACTTACGCTAGTTCTTTGTACAGGCACACTGCAACTTCTTTTTCGCTTACAAGGTTGTACGAAGGTGTCGGTGTACAAAAAGAGGGGTGCACTTTTTGTACCCCAATAACTGTGCACGGGCAGTCAGAGCCGTGGGCACCACCACACCAAGCAAGGCAAGGAAAGACCGAAGCTAAAGGGAACTGGGATGACGCCAAGGCCAAGACCACGAAGAGGAAAAGGGGCGAAGCGGACTCCCCCGGCAAGATCCTTGCCGGGAGACAGCTTTGGCAACCCCGGCAAGACCCTTGCCGCGGTGACTAGCCCCACACCTACGGAGAAAATTACCCTTTAGTCCACTGCCCCTACGGGGCCAGGATTCAGGAGACATCCCCGTGGTGGCATGCAGATCTTTGTGAAGACATTCAAGATCAGATACGCACTAAGAAGACGACGACCTTTGGCGAGATACCAGCCAGGGACGACCACGAGACCCCCGGCAAGCGCCTTGCTGGGGATGATAGCAGGCGCCTCGGCAAGACCCTTGGTGGGGCCCCGGCAAGGCCCTTGCCGAGGACATCCGCAGGGCCGCCATCAGGCCCACGCCGACTAAACCTCCACCACCGTACGCATGCGGCTGCCAACCCAACCAGCTGGGCAGGCACCTACATGGCGGCATGCAGAACTTCGTGAAGACCCTCCACTGCGCCACCTCAGCTGCCTGCCTACCTACATGGCATCATAGGCATCGCTGGCCAGGGCGCGTGACGACACAAGAAGGAGAGGCGACGGACGAGATAGGTTTCTCCCCCGTCCCCGATAAAGCAAGGACACCTAAGCAAGACGCATTAAATGCACCTTGTCATGTAATGCGAGGGATAACCTCGCATCACTGTACCCTTTCCACCTCCTGCGTGCCACTGTGGCAACCCATTTTTCTGTAAAAGGAGGCCCGAGGCGACCAGGAGGAGGATTCGGCTTTTTGGAGCTCCTAATTCCCCAGAGCTAGCTCAAGAACAGGAATATACATCCACCAAAGCAGGAGTAGGGTTTTACGCATCCTCGCGGCCCGAACCTAGATAAACAAACTGTGTACTATCTGTTTGATCCGCTCTTCTCACGACCCCGTGCCCCGCTAACCGTAGTAGGGATTCTTGTGATCCCATAGGTGTCGTTCCCACCGACATCTTTGGCACGCCAGGTAGGGGGCGCAGTTGTGAGAATTGGCTCTAGAAGTTAGCCCAACACTCCTTCGTCTTCGTGGACCTTGGAGAAGAAAGGAGGCCAGAAGATCGGCACTCGAGCGACTGCAAACAGAAGCTAAGTTGCACTGAACCCTTATTTGTTCTATCCTTCTTCTATGAGATTATTCCCCCCGGAGATGTCACGCCTTTGTATGAGGAACCTGCACGCCAGGGGGCTGTCCCACGATCGTCAACGCCCTTGCCCTGTTTCGAGTCCGCTCAACAGCTCAAGCGGCTGCATCGAGAATGGCAGAGTAGCCTTCCGCGATCAACAACGCTCTCGATTCTGACTCAAGTCAAGCTCGACAGTTCGAGTGGCCGTGTTCAGAACGGTAAGGTGGATCGTCCGGCAGAACTGCATACCCGGCAGGCCCATGGGGGTCCGTCCCCAAAACGCCGCAAGGGGCTTCCGCACCGGCGAACCTACCCAATCGACGTAGGGTGCGCATACAAAGAGAAATTAAACAGGGAAATAACGTGCATGAAAATTAAGAGTACTGCAAAAGTTATGTTACATCACATCATTGCTGCAGTTCTAACTAAAGATAAAATTTGTCTTGGTCGGGAACCTGCAGCGGCGAAGAAGAACGGGATGCCTAATCCCGGCGCTGGCCTTCCACCCTCTTGGTTTTGTCGATACTGCTGATGATGGGCTTGATGCGCTCCTTGAGCACCGTGAGGTCAGTACCATCCGGCAAGCTATCCATCGTGGCTTCAAAGTCGAGGTCGGGATTCCAGTACGCCATCTTGGTGAGGACCTTGGTCATGGCCCCCTGGCAAAGTCGCCGGGGCTTCCCGGCCAACGTGGCCGCTCTGTTGGAGTGAAGATAAGCCAAGGCTCCAAGGACGCCCTTGAAGAACTAGGTCAGCTTGGCGTTGACGGACCCGCTGCGCTCAGGGGCATACCTCACGTTTGGCATCCCCATGGTGGCCAACTGCGAGGTGACCCTGCCGGCGACGTCCTCCAGACGGCTGATCCATCTGTTCTCGCCCGCCACATATTCCTGGTGGGAGGCGGCCTCGTTCGCCCGCAGCTGCTTCTCCTCCTCCAGGCTCCTGGTCAAGGTCTCCTCCCGAGCTCTGCTCCCCGACAACATCTTCTTGAGATTCTCCAGCTTCAACTTGAGACCTCTGATGGAGGTTTGCGCTTCGGAGAGCTCCCCAGCCCTGCTGATGACCGCTCCTTGCGCCTCTACCAAGGCACTGTTGAGCGTGCTCTTTTTGTTGTACAGCTTGAGGGCCTGCTCCTTCAGCTCGTCCCGCTCTACCTCCAACTCCTTCACCTTGCCGGCATGGGCCAGAGCTTGTGCACCGAGTGCCTCTTTGTGCCTCTGCTCCAGCACGCGAGTCCGTCACATGACAAGGGCCTCGAGCTCCTCATCCTTGCTGCGGAGCATTGTGGCAAGCTTCGCCTCACGCACGGATAGGTCCTCTTCCTGGGAATCGAATGCGGCTTGATGCTGGTTCCGGGCGGCCTCGGCCGCGGTAGCCAAGTTTGGCGCCTTTTCCCGGGCCTTCTCGATGTCAGCCATCTTCATGGTGAGCTCTACATCGCGCTTGGCCAATTCCCCCTGAAAGGCCCTCTGCTCCTCGTGAGTCTGGTGAAACCAGGTCCGCGTCTCAGCAACGCGCGCCTTGAAGTACACCTCCGCCTTGTCCACCGTTGCCATCCTGGACTTGACCTTGTCCAGGCAAGCACGGTAGAGCACTTGGAGCTTTCGGAAATTGGCCCCCATGGCACGGAAAAGCTGATCTTCTGGAGAACCATCACCGCCAACGCCCGGTTCATCGACCACCTCGAGCCCGGTGGCAGCAAGCACCTCGCCATCAAAGACTTCCCATTCGGCGGGCGCTCGGGAACTTGATGCCCCTGGAAGATGGACGAAAAGATCGTCGCCCATCTTCAGATATCTGCCAGGGCCCGAGGTTGAGGAGGAGGGAGGCTGATCATCAACCACCTCTTCCTCGGCGGTGGCCTTGCCGGCTTCCCCGGCAGGCCCACCGCCGGCACCCTCGGCAGAAGCCTCACCGGTCGCCTTGGCGGCCCCCGCAGCGGTGTCCTCGGCAGCATCCTTGGCGGCCTCATCGGCGGCGACCTCGTCAGCATCTCTGGCGGCCTCCTCGGTGGCAATCCTGTTGGCCTCCGCCGCGGCCTCCTCAGCAATATTCCCAACAACAGTATCCACGTCCTCCATATCTATTAAAGGAAGGCCTGGGCAGTAATGGGAGCAATGAAGCCAAGAAAAAGAATAAGGGAAAAACAGAGACGGAGGACAGGCGACTCACCAGTGCCAGGCTGTGAAGTAGAAGTACCCTCCCCGCTAGCATTTGGCGTTGTGGCAGAGTCACCAGCACCCAAGTTCCCCTCTTCCTCCATGGGTGTGGGCTCCGTGCTTGATGCCCTTGCCTGGGACGCCCCTCGCGGCGACGTACTCGATGGGCTGGTGTGTTGGGGGTAGCCCTCTGCGTCTCCTCCTGCTGTCGCTCCCCTCCTGCAAACCCGACAAGGTCAACACCATAGCATTGAACGCCTACCACATGTCGAATAAGAGGAGGGTGACGAACTTACGCTGGGGGCTGTGCCGGGGGCTGCTGTCCAGGCTGCTCAACACCACCAGTGGCGTCTTTGAAGCCCCAGCCGGGGGCTGACTACTGGCCGAGGCCTTCGTCCTCTTCACCCTCTAGGCCAACGTCTCTGCATCCCTGCAAAAGCAAAAACGGATCAGGAGAGGTGACTTAATTTGGGGGAATGGAAATGGCAGTAAGGAACCGAGTACTTACTCGTCATCCATCTCCTCCTCTTCCACCACTTTCCTTTTCCTCTTCGGGCTGAGAGGCCCGAGATCAAAACCGACCTCCGCGTCGACATCCGAGTCGACATCTGCCGGAGGAGGCAAAGAAGGCGGGGTTTGTGCGCGCCCAGATGAGGAAGGGACCATTGTCTTCTTTTTCTCAGCGGCCTTCGTCAGCCTCTTCGCTGTCGTGGCCCTCGTGTGACGCCCGGACCCCTCCAGGGTCAATTGAGGCCGCGTAGCCCTGCCGGGCCGAACCAGCTCGCTAGAGCCAGACCGCCGCACGACTCACCCTCATCCCCTGGCTAGCGTCGAGCCCGCCGCCACATCCTCCTCCCCCGACGACTCGTCAGCCGCATCCTCGACAAGCGGAGCTCCCGTGTCGGTGCTGCTAACCTCCCCAGAGGCTGCCGCCCACCGAGTGAGCTCCTCTTCCTCCGCAGCCGTTGCAGCCTTGTCCTCCACACCCCCGGCACTGCCGGCCTCCATGGAAAGCTGTGCCGATGTAGTCTAGCTCTGCCTGGGTAGTGTCCATGACAAGCCACCGCTCGGCGTCAGCATTGACATATACCTCGATCAGGGTGTCAACGTATTGCTGCACATCCGCATCCTTCGGCTCCTTCCAGCTCGGGACAGGGCCGTGCGCATTACAGTCCGGCATCATAGCGATGATCTCAGACCGACATGAATTATTGCACAAAGGGACCACCCCCGCTGGCAACTTGACAAACGGCCCCTTGAGGGCCTTGCCGACCTTTGCGGCAGCCCTCGTGGCCTTGCCGGTCCGTTCGACCTCGCCGTCGCGACCCACACCAAGCTGAAAAAGCCGTTGGCAGAAGTGGGCATGCGCCATCACCGTGAAATTATGGTTGAGGCCAGGGCGGAGTCGCATAATGTCAGCCGGATTCGTAAAGAGCCAGGCTGGCCTCCCCTTGTTGTGCAACGGGGCGATCCGGCGGCGAATGAAGTCCGCCCCGATCATCTCAAGGGTGAGTCCAGCCCGGGTCAGCCGGAGAATCCTGGTGGTCGCAACAGTGAGCCTCCCATCGGTGGCATCGACATCACCCCAATCGCTGCCGCGAACCGGCGGCACTTGGCGGACCTTGCAGAATTCCGGCGGGTCTTCATCTTCAATCCAGCACCACCGGCCACGCCATTCCTCCCACCGCTCCTTCACGACACCGTCCGGGTACGCCCCCTTGGATCTTGGGATCCAGGTGACGCAACCAGAGATGGCACCTCCCGGCTGGATCAGAGGGGAGAAATAATGGCGGAAGAGTGCCGTGTTGGGCTGCACCCCGACAAAGCCTTCGCAAAGATGCGCAAAGAAAGCCATGCACGCCACCGCATTCGAAGTAAAATCGAAGAGGCGAAAGCCGAAGGTGTGCTTAATGTCGCAGAAGAAATCGGAAAAGGGGGGTATAACCCGCAAGAAAGATAATCGACAAAAAAGGGATACCGATTTGGGGCAGGATCGGTGCAAGCGGCAGGAATGACGCGCATCGCCGGATGTCCCGAACTCTCTCCCCCGTCTTCACTCCCCATAGAGGCATGAAGGAGGCCTGGAGCTCACGACCATCAACCGTCGAGGGGAAGAAGAAGGCGGACTTCGTCCGGTCCCCCAATAGCGCAATCTCCGGCGGCTCCACAGTCCCAGCGCCCTTGGCCACCCCCTTACCCTTGACGGATTTGGGCGCCATGGCCGCTAAGAAAGTTAGAGGACTGAGGGAGGGGGATGGCGAAGCAACGACGGCGGGTGACGGCGGAAGCTTAGGAAGGAAGGAAGAGAGGAAACGGCGGCTCTGAGATTGGAGAAGGCACGAGGAAAGAGGAGGAAGTGAGCAGCACGCCCACGCTTATTCCTTTTTTATGGGGGAAAACACTGGCCGCCTCCTTTCACATTAACTGTGATGTGACGCATGCCCGCGGGAACCAACCCCATGCATGCCGCCCACATCACACGCACTTCCCCACGCCGCGCCACGCGCGGGAGTCATGGGAAGCGCAATGCACGAAAAATCTTACCGCGGTAAAAAACCGCCCCGCCTGCCCGCGCACCGTTTCTGGGCGTGACCCAACAACGCGTTGCACTTATGTGTGGCCCAGGCCTGGGGGCTCCTGTTCGTGTACAAAAAGAGGGTGCACTTTTTGTACCCCTATAACTGTGCACGGGTAGTCAGAGCCGCGGGCACCACCACACCAAGCAAGGCAAGGGAGGTGAGCCAGGGAAAGACCGAAGCTCAAGGGAACTAGGATGACGCCAAGGCCAAGACCACGAAGAGCAAAAGGGACGAAGCGGATTCCCCCGGCAAGATCCTTGCCGGGAGACAGCTTTAGCAACCCCGGCAAGACCCTTGTCGCGGCGACTCGCCCCACGCCTACGGAGCAAATTACCCTTGAGTCCACTGCCCCCAAGGGGCAAGGATTCGAGAGACATCCCCGTGGTGGCATGTAGGTCTTTGTGAAGACATTCAAGATCATATACGCACTAAGAAGACGATGACCTTTGGCGAGATACCAGCCAGGGAAGGCCACGAGACCCCCGGCCAGCGCCTTGCCGGGGATGACAGCAGGCGCCTCGGCAAGACCCTTGCCGGGGCCCCGGCAAGGCCCTTGCCGAGGACATCCATAGGGCTACCATGAGGCCCATGCCGACTAAACCTCCACCACCGTACGCATGCGGCTGCCGACCCAACCAGCTGGGCAGGCACCTACGTGGCGGCATGCAGATCATCATGAAGACCCTCCACTGCGCCACCTCAGCTGCCTGCCTACCTACATGGCATCACAGGCATCGCTGGCCAGGGCGCGTGTCGACACAAGAAGGAGCGGCGACAGACGAGACATGTTTCTCCCCCGTCCCCGATAAAGCAAGGACACCTAAGCAAGACGTATTAAATGCGCCTTGTCATGTAATGCGAGGGATAACCTCGCATAACTGTATCCTTTCCACCTCCTACGTGCCACTGTGGCAACCCCTTTTTCTATAAAAGGAGGCCCGAGGCGACCAGGAGGAGGATTCGGCTTTTTGGAGCTCCTAATGCCCCAGAGCTAGCTCAAGAATAGGAATCTACATCCACCAAAGCAGGAGTAGGGTTTTACGCATCCTCGCGGCCTGAACCTGGATAAACAAACTTTGTACTATCTGTTTGATCCGCTCTTCTCACGACCCTGCACCCCGCTAACCGTCGTAGGGATTCTTGTGATCCCATAGGTGTCGTTCCCACCGATAGAAGGAGTCCATGGCATCAATTGCTTGGATACGCAGTGCCAATACTTCTTTGTTCCCACACTGCATGGGTAAGGCGAATGGTTAATCTGGTAAGATGGTGCATCCTTGATATGTTATATGACGACGTGTGGTCAGACTAGTTGTAGCCAAACACATCACACTGGCTTTTACTGTATATTTCATGTGATTACTTTTGGCATATCGAGATCTAAGCAATCTACAATAGGATGAAAAGACTGGCATCCTTCACATTATTGGCGAACTCAGTTCATAGAAACAAGCAATTCAACCATTCTGTGGGTAAATCAAAAGCGCCACTGGAATATTTTTCACTATCCAATCATACAGGCAAAAAGGGGCGACGCCACCATAGGGGCTGGTATGGGCGGCCGCCTCAGGTGGCTGGAAAGTGTGCAGCTAGTTTGAGTCATCCAGGTTGGCCCACGCTAGTTTTGTTCGTCCCAACACACGAGAAGGCAATGTAAAAAATGAAGAAAAATGTTTCAATTTGGATGGGCCAATAACATAAGTGCAAGGCAGGCCCTATAGCAGGCTCGCGGCCCAAACGAGCGCCTCCCATATCGATCGAAAACAGGAAAAATCCCAATTCATTCGCTCCAGCCGCCAGTCTGGTTCGCTCCTAACCTAGCCGCCGCTGGACAGACTGACACAACACTTCCTCGCGCCCTCGTTGTAGGGCGGTCGCCGGGCTTCAAGCGAACGGAAGGACAAGAAGATGAAGATCCAACCCTGGGTGTAGCCTGCGTGGGACGCAGCGGCGGCAGCACGGGCATGGCATCGAGCTTGCGCAAATGGACAGTCGTAGCTTGCAAGAGTCGCATGCGCAACGAGCAGGTACATGACATCCCTGATTATATCTAATTCAAATCTTCAATTTCTGGCCAATAGTTAAACCTGACGGTGTTGTAAAACTGCTTGTATGTAGGGAATCTATGAGAAAATGAAACCAATTTCTAATTATTTTATAACTCCCCCAATCAATACTGAACTGACTGAATCTGATGTATCTAATCAAGTTTCCGGTGCAAACATTGTCGAATTTCGGGTTCCGGCAGACCCTTGAGGTTCAAACACTGGGGTGCGCGCGGAGATCTCTCCCCTACCGATCTATGTCCAATCTCCTCACGTGATCTAAGCTGGAAACAACGAACAACACAAGGGACACAAGGTTTATACTGGTGCGGGCCACCATTGTGGTGTAATACCCTACTCCAGTTTGTGGTGTGGTGGATTGCCTCAGGGGCTGATGATGAACAGTACAAGGGAAGAACAGCCTCGCGAGAGGTGTTCTTGAGCTGGTGCGACGAACTGCTTGGGTGAGTTCAATTGCCTCTCTCTCTCTATGTCTGTTTTTCGGTCCCTTCTTGTCTACCTCTACTCTGTGGTGGCTAGCTCTATTTATAGAGGCCCTGGGCCTCTCCCCAAATAATGAGCGGGAAGGGCGCCAACAATTGGCCATTTTGAAGGGGAACATCTAGTAGAAGTTATCCTGACCAAAGGTGGTCTTCGGCTGCCAAAAGCAATGGTGATGACCCCGTCTTGGGCTCCATGGTGACCTCCGTCCTGCCGCTCTGTTGGTCTTGGTCTCGTTGCACCGGCATGGTAACCTTTGCCCGGTGCCTTGGCCTGTGCTTGCCCGCTTTGCACCAATGGGGAAACAAGGACACTGCACAGGCCGGCGCCCGCCTGGTCTCGATCGTCATGGCTTGCATCACGGGCTCCTTGTGAGGTACCCCTGCCTTGATCTCTCCGCCTCCTCGCGAGCCTGCCTGATGAGGCTGCCTCTGAGGAAGCTTCCGGTCGTCCATCCCGCGAGGCTTGGCCCCTCGCGAGGGTCTTGAGCTTGAGCTGATGAAGATGGGCCGCGCTGGGCCCCCACTTGAGCCACACGGCAGGCCGCAGGCAGGCAAGCCTGGGGACTCCCGTTCCCAGAACACCGACAGTAGCCCCCGGGCCCATGGCACGCCCGGGCTTGGCCTAGCAGGGAAGCGAAGGGGCGAGCGTGAAGCGCCGCGGGCCCCAACAGCCTGTGGCCTTGGGCGCCGCGTGGTGATTGATTAGACGTGGGCGTATGCGCTTCCCCATGATGCCTCGGCGACCGCACGACTTGATAAGTCCCTGCATGCAAAGAAACCAGTCATGATTACCTGTGATCGTGGTGCTCGACGGTTGGCCTCCTCCGGCTATAAGTACGGGCTGCGCGAGTCCCCTCATCCCATCCCTTCTTGCTGCTCCTTTTCTTCTTCTTGGCTGCTCTCCGCTCCCATGGATCCAAAGAGATTCTCGGCCGCGGAGAAAGGAAAGGCCCCCCAGGCTAGGCCTGACTCCTCCCCTCCCGACCAAGTGCGGCCGAGGCCACCCTCGCAAGTATTCCACGGTCCCCGTAGTGGCTTCCCGCGGCCATGTTGGCGGTTCCCTGCGCAGTGGTGAGCGCCCGGCCGCCGATGGGGGGCACGCCGTGGTTGTGCGCCCCCTAGGCCACGCTTTCGCTCTGCGGAGGTGCTGCTGGAGTTTCTCATGTGGTCAGCGGACCCAACCAGCACCCGGCTCCAGCTCCCCCGTTTCTTCATAGGTGATCTACCGGCCAGCGCCCGGTGTAGCTTCTGGCTCCATTCAGACGGCTGCTGCAGCAGGGCCTCCTTGGCTTCGCTGGAGGTCTCTGTTTCTCGGAATGGGGCCCTGACCTGCGGCTGGCAAACGTTTGCCCACGCGCGCGGCCTGGGCCGGTGGTGCACCCTGCACTTCAAGTTCGATGGCGACGCCACCCTCTACGTGAGGGTGTTCGGGGAAGACAGTCGCCGTGCTGGGTGCTGCCTCGAAGACGACGACCGCGGCCGCCAGCCCAGCCCCGGTACAGACCAGGATGAAGATGGCGATGGGCGTACCGGCGGCGGTGCTCAGGGTTCACTGAGCTTCAGCCACTCCCTCTCAGGCAGCAGCTCCTCCAGTGGTGGCCGCGACCAGCCCCCGCGCCGTCGCGCCCGCCTTTGCTGTGGGTTGGTGCACGACGAATCACGCCCATTTTGCTTTCCTTCTTTTCCCACACAGAAATAAAAAGGTAGTATAGGGCCCCGCGGGGGCGTGTTAGAACTACAACTATTAACCATTGTGCTGTTTCCGCTATTTCCGCGCTGTGTTCCCGCGTTGTGCACCCGTGTGCGGGAATTATTTTAGCTCGATGGGGCTTGACGCGGTCCTCGCCTCCCAAGGCCGTGGCCTCAACATGCGCTTTGTGCCCTGCAAGGATCAGTAGGAGGGGTAACTTTCGGTCTTGGTTGTGGGGGCGATCGGCCTAGGTCCTGCACTCGTGTCGCGATGCTCGTGAGGCACAAACTAGGAGGGGTGCTCCCGTAGAGGACTCGGATAGGAAAGCTCCAAACAATCGGGGCAGAAAAACACTCGCGAGGGCGCGCGCGAACCTCCCTTGCGAGACTTGTGCGAGAGAAAACAAGGCAAGCGAGCAAGAAAGACAAAGAGTTGCAAGTCAGGAACGTCAACAGCTTCAATAAAACTTCAAACGGGAATAACCAAGCCAACTGCAGAAAGCAAATGAAAAAGCCGCGTCCGGCACCTATTCTAGTCATCAATGTCTTCTCAACAGCGCGGAGCTAAGTGCTGCCACTGGGCATGGGCGGGAGCCCCCGAGGCCCGAGGGCGGCACTCCGGAGACTCTGGGGCGTGTACAGCCCCACTCATTATTACGTGAGAGTGTAACAGGCGGTGAGCTTCATAGGTATTGGCCTTCTACACAGGCACCGGGCCTTTCCAAAAACACGGCAGCTTCACAGGCATTCGCCTTCTTCACAGGCACCGGGCCTTTCCCAAAACACGGTAGCTTCACAGGCACCGGGCCTTTCCCAAAACACGGCAGCTTCACAGGCATTCGCCTTCTTCACAGGCACCGGGCCTTTCCCAAAACACCGTCGCTTCACAGGCATTTGCCTTCTTCACAGGCACTGGTTTCTTTCCTAGGCGCTAGGCCTCGCTCAGGGATAGAACCTCCGGAGATGTTGAATGTTCCACGCGTTCTGGATGGGTACCCCTTCTGTGGTTTCCAAGCGCGCGGAGCCAGGCCTGGAGACATGAACAACCTTGAATGGGCCCTCCCACATGGGAGAGAGCTTGTGCAGCCCCTCCCTGGAGAGAACCCGTCTGAGCACGAGATCCCCTACCTCAAGAGTTCTGGGGCGGATGTTGCGACAGTGGTATTGTTGCAGCGCCTATTGGTATCTTGCCGCTCGCAGTGCGGCTTCTCGGTGGCGTTCCTCCTCCAGCACGAGATCCATCCCCCGCATGGCATCCTGCTGCGTCTCGTCGAATGCCAGGACCCGTGCGGAGCGATGCCTGACCTCGTGAGGGAGAACAGCTTCTGCTCCGTAGATGGGGAAGAATGGGGTCTCGCCAGTCGGCTTGGTCGCAGTCGTGCAGATTGACCACAACACAGACTGGAGCTCATCGTACCAGCCCAAGCCACAGGCCTCCAGCTTCTTATTAAAGGTCCTGGCTTTGAGGCCCCTCAGGACCTCCGCGTTGGCTCGCTCGGCCTGGCAGTTGCTCCGAGGGTGTGCTACCGAAGCGTAGCATATCTGCGTTCCAAGGTTAGCACAGTACGTTTTGAAGAGATTACTGGTGAATTGCAAATCGTTGTCGGTGATGGTGCGGTTGGGCACCCCAAATCGGCTCTCGAGGCCCTTGATGAACTTGACCGCAGAGCCTGCCGGGATTGTGCGGACGGCTTCCACCTCAGCCCACTTGGTGAATGTCAGGACCCCGATCCTAAGTCACTTTGCGGCCTCACGAACGGCATTCCCACAGGTGCCACCTTACCTGGCCCAGGACAGTTTGCGCCTTTTGGCTCACGTATATGATAATGTCGCTAGCATCCATATGACAAAGAACCCGAGCCGACATGGCTAGTCGTGAACCCAAAGCGGCACCAACCTATGGGGACAGGAATACCTGAATCACATCGAGCATGTCGGTCAGCAGCGTGTGAATCCGGGATGTAGCACTTGGCTAACAGGACTCCGGGAACCCAGGCTGTAGCATGCTAGGCAGGACTCTAGATTTCACCGCGTGACATTTCCCCGAAGGGACAGACACAGGAACGAAGTGAAACACATGCCCGCCAGTCAAGTGTCCTGAGCAGTAGTGCTGGGCTAGCAGGACTCCGGTGAACCGGGCTGTAGAGGACTACTATGGCTCATGGAAGCACTAGACTACATTTACCCATAAGAGAGGCTGCCAAGGATAAACAACTAGATTGTCGGATCCCACACATACCAAGCATTTCAATCATACACACAATATGCTCGATATATGTAAATACAACATGGCATCACAACATAACTCTACGACTCAAGTATTTATTCATTAGGCTCCGAGGAGCGAGAAATTACAAACATGAGTCTCATGACCCAACAATCATAGCATACAAATCAAAGCACATGCGGAAGCTTAACATGTCTGGGTACAAACATCTACAAATGGAAAAGGTTAAGAAGCCTGACTAACTACCAGATCCTGCCGAGGGTACAAGATCGTAGCTGAGGTATCAAGCTAAACGTCGAAGTCCACACGGAACTACTAGCGAGACTGAAGTCTCTCTGCAAATCAAAAATTAAGCAAACGTGAGTACAAACGTACTCAGCAAGACTTACATCAGGACTAGCTACATATGCATTGGTATCAACAAGGGGGGTGGAGTTTGACTGCAGCAAGCCAGCTTTGACTCAGTGGCTAACTTGAACGACGACTGCAAGCAACTATTTTGAGGTGGCGCACACGAGTCCACATATTCACATTCAATACACCACTATGGATCCGCTCCCGTCTCCCTACGAGAAGGCCATCCATAGCACTCACACTTATCTTGCGAGTTTTAGAGTATCCACTTCCACTTGTCTATGAACTGTTATAGGCAACCCAGAAGTCCTTTACCGCGGACACGGCTATTCGAATATATCATTTATAACCCTGCAGGTGTGTACTTCTTCACACACTCTCTCGCCACTTACCACCATGTACACGTCGTGTATCTCGGCAACCTTCAAGCGGAAGCCTGGCGAGGGAGTCGGCCATGACCTCACTAACCACACGAGTCTCTAGTCTAGGTTTATCGCCTATTCGGGTTCCATCCACGAGGAGATCCGGCCGGAGTTTCACTCACAGCCCCAAACGATGCGTGCAGGGTTCCCGAGACACCAAACGGGCGCCCGGTACACCGTGCCACGGTGTATCTACCGCATCATAGCCCACACCTAGGGTCAGCGCTATGCACGGCCGCCAACACATATCCTCCAAACACCAGAAACTAGTTGCAACTCCTGGAGAGAGGACAAGGGCAGTTAATAAGTCGAGAGGATCCATTGGTTTCGGGCCCAATGCGTGGTAGTAGCTGGTCATGGATCACAAACACAGAACTCAATTCCTAAGAACGGTTTCAATGAGACAACCCACCATGTACTCCTACATGGCCTCTCACCGCTACTTTTACCAAATCGTGTTCACACACTTATCTCACACATAGTAGGACATGTTCATCACTGTTCCAATTCATCCCCAATGAATCAGACCTGACACAACTCGAAGCAATAGCAGGCATGACAAACAAGCATGAATGAGTAGGCACACCAGGGCTCAAACAACTCCTACTCATGCTAGTGGGTTTCATCTATTTACTGTGGCAATGACAGGTCATGCAGAGGATAAGGGGTTCAACTACCGCAGCAAGTAATAGATGAAACGTTGTTGTTCTAATGCAGTAAAAGAGAGCAGGAGCGAGAGAGTGGGATTGTATCGGAATGAACAAGGGGGTTTTGCTTGCCTGGCACTTCTGAAGATAACATTGAGTCTTCATCAGTGTCAACGATCACAGCGTCGGGGTAGCGTCTACCGAGAGGGGACAATTACCGGCAAACAAGGAAGAGCACAATCAATGCAATCCACAATATGATGCATGATCATGACATGACAATATGTTATGATTTGGGCTAATGCAAAGAAAGTCATTTAAATTGAAGTGGAATTCAAAACTATATCAAATTCCAACTCCAAACCTATTATGAAATTTGCCCTAATCATGTTTCATCCTAAACAGTGAGGTTAACTTGATCAAACATGTATGAAAATGGTACAAATGGATTCCTTGATTTTTTTCTGATAATGTTTCATATATAAATTATTTCATTTGGAGTTACGGTTGAATTTCTATGATTTTTAGAAGTTTAAATTGTTTTCTAGAATTTCCTGATTTATTTTAAATCCAGAAAATCAATTACTGCATCAGCATCACGTCATGACGACGTCAGCAGGTCAACAGGGGCTGGTCCAGGTCAGACCTTACCAGTGGGGCTCACTGGTCAGTGACCCGGTGCCAGTTTGTCTCACAGACAGGTGGGGCCAGTCAACGGTGACGTCAGCGGGTCAACTGACGTGCGGGGTCCATTGTGTTTAAATAAAACTAAGCAGAAATTAAATTGGTGTTAGTTAAGGGCGTGGGGCCCAGTAGTCAGTGAGAGAGGGGGTTAGTTAGCCCCGTCATTAGGAGTTAACAATGTTGCCACGTCGGCTCGCCAGCGTTGAGCCGCCGGCGATCATTTGCCGCGGCGGACGTGCATCAGAAAAGCGCCAGGGCCGCGGTTTGTCATGCAGAAAGCATCGGGGAGAAGCCCTTGCTCGGGCGCATCCAATGGGCCAGACAGGGGGTCATGGGGCGGCCGGAATCTCGCTGGCGACGAGCTTTGGCGGCGGCGTAGCTACGGGTTTGCACGGGCGCGGCATGGTGGAGCACGGGGAGCTCAACCAAAGGCATAGACGGTGTCGTGGGGTCACCAGGAGCACGTCTGTGCCACTAGGGTGAGCAAGCAAAGCTCGGGAGCGCGTGGCTCAACGTCCATGGCGGACGGCGGCTCCAGTTACTCGCGGGGCAGTGGCTACGGAACAAAAAAGACGACGTGGTTAAGGTGGAAAGGACCGGGAGCTCACAACGATCATGTAGGGAAGGTCAGCGAGCTCGGGGAGGTGCCGGAGCGAGCGGGGCGGCGAGATGGATCTCCGGCGTCCCACGACAAGGATGAGGATGATGGCGTCGCTTAGGGCGCTCCGCGGGCGTGTGCTTCATCTTGGGGCTCCGTGGCGTCGAGGCGGAGCCTCTGGATAGCACAGAGAAGTGAGGGGAAGGCGATGGCCATGGTTGCGCTCGTCAGAGGCGACGACAGCGCTCGGTGGTCGTGTGGGAAAGAGGCAGAGGAGGGAAGAGTGCTTGAGGGGGAGAGAGGAGAGGTGCAAGCGGTCGAGGGAAGTGTGTGGCACTCGGGGACGACTCCAGCAGTGGCAAGCAGGCAGGAGGTGGCCGTGCGCGTGCCGGCGTGCGGTGGCCACGCGCCTCAGTCCTTCTGGCAGAGGAAGGAGAAGACACGGGAGCCCCTGGTGGGCTGGGCCGCCAGCTGGGCCACTAGGTGGGATGGAAGGCCAGGTAAGTTGGCCCAGGTAGTTCTCTCTCCCTCTCTGATTTCTGTTTTAATTTGTTTTTCTATTATTCTGTAGTCTTTAGGGCTTTATTAAAAATACTTAGACACTTCCAAAAATCATGAAACTACTCATGATCACTGTTGGGAATATATCCTACAGTAAACATTTTAGTTTATGATTATTTGAGCATTTAAAATATTTAATAGCATTTAAATGCCCAAATGCAAATAGAGTATGATTTAATCCAGAGCCCAAATATGTCATGCAAAAATGTGCATCACCTCTGGTTACTGTTTCCAGCTTTTTCCAAGAATGATGAACATTTTTTTAAAGCCATTTGGATTTACTAGAAATATTTTGGTTAAACCTAGTGAATTCCTTTAATGCTAGGGTTTAGGCAATCCCCATTTCAAGTTTCTTTCAAAGTTTAAACATGATGCACACATGAACTTACCCTAGTGCAATATCAGAAGCTAGGGATGTGACAACTCACCCCCACTAAACAAGAATATCGGCCTGAGATTCAAGACGTGAGGTAAGAAGGAAGGGGGGCACAAGACCAACACGATCTTCATGATCCAGGTTGCACCTCAAAAGGTTGTTGATTCGTTGCATACGTTGATCTTGACATCCTCGCTTTTGAGATCTTCATCCATGTGATGACGACAGAAAGAAACTATACTAAGATTGATCTTCTCGAAGATCAAGCTATAAAAGATCCACTCGCGGAATGAGATGTTGAAACATCTTGAGTTGAGACACAGAACACATCGAGAGGGATGGAAGAACAAACGACGGGGTTTGATTTGTGGGCAGCAATTCCACGCTTAGAAAGATGGTGGATGGTGTCAAGGTGTCGAGGAAATAATTGCATGATCCCGTAACGGGACACCTTGGGAAAGGTGACTCATTGGATTGTTCCCTTAAGTGGCAAAAAGAATTACTTTTGATCCATAGATCATTGAAACTCTTCATACCAGCTTAAGGCAATTTACAATTGATCGTTTGAAAGAGCTCGAAGAAATGGCATACCCTGACTAGAATAGATGATGTGGACTACCTTGTTGAAGACAATGCAAGGGATGATTTTGTTTGCGCGTGCTCTCAAGAACTTGAGCATTTCCATAATCATCAAGGTTCTACCAACATCCGTGGCAAGGATCCTGGCAACACGACATACTACCATGATGACTAGTGATGGATGATGCGGATATAAAGGAAGATAACACCCTCTCAGACCTTCCCTTAGCGAGGCTAAGGAAACAGAATCTGGACGATCGACCGGGAGACATTTAGCACTCCGCTTCTAATGTTCTCCTTGATGTGCTAGCGTAATCCATTCATAGATATGGTTTGATATCTAGAACATCAAGTAAAAGGTCGGACTTCGGAAGCTCAAGAATCCATAAGGAATAACTACGGAGGCAGATCTCGCGAGATCCTTATGGGGAGGTGACCAACTTCTTCAACCAAGCTACTACAATAAGAGGCCTTCCGGCTAGGTGTGTTGGCCATGACATCCATGTTACCGGTTACAGAGAGACCAACATTATAGTTCTTGGAGTATGTTCCAACCATCATATCTACCTGAGATTCAGATCCGATTGGTGATAGGATACTTCAGACTCAGCATGTCTGAAAAGAAAGTTTGCAACCAAAGTCGATGAGATGGCATTGCAAGATTCTCAAAAAATGAACTACGATAGTAAGCTCCAAAACATGAGCCGGTTTTGCTACAAACCTGTGAACACGCTGTCCCAGACAAACATGAACACATAGTAGTCTTATAATAAAACACTACTGAGTCCAGGTGGGGAACCATCATCGAGGATATCGAAGTCCTTGCGTAAGTCTAGCTCTTAAGAAGAAACTTCTTCTCCTTGAACAAATCAATCAGTGGCTTAGTGTGCTAGGGATTCATATAGAATGAAGGTTGCAAGTCTCCAGACCACAGAATACTTCGCACATATGCATGACTGACTTGGGATGATTCCAGAGAAAGCGAAACAAACTTTCCCAAATTCATGGCGGCAACTTGCTTCGAATGCACGTGAACTAGAGGAAGTCACTTCTTATACCAAACATATGCTTCATGAGCTAGCATGAAGAAATGCTTTCAAAGTTTCCAACACTAGCTTAATGTTCAACATGAATCATGGATAAGATGAAAATATTGTCAATGGGCTCAACAACAGGTCATCCAGATTTCCGTGAAGATGGAATTCCATAATTATCTGAACAAGGTGATAGCATTGGTCAGACCCAAAAGATATAACGGTGTATGCTCGAGGAAACCCACGAGTAAGACAACATTATGAACATCGTTGGTTCTCATTTGATTTGAGGATAGCCCATACTCGAATCAAAGTTTTGATACGACAATAGGTCCAACAACTGATCACAGGGACCAATCGATGAAGATATCATCTTTCTTCAACACACACACACACAAAAAAAAATATCCCTTGACACGAACTAAGTCAGACAAGCTTTTATCTTCCAACTCTCCAAATTGTTGTTTGGCTTAACCAACTAGCTCAGGGGTATCCAACACAGATTCTTGGAGAATGGGTGCTTTGGAGGAAAACTAGCATGATCACGAACTCAACGTAGCGGTCAGGTGTCAACCTGGTAATACTTCCGAGAAGATATTCAGAACATCACGAACCACCGATATGTTATTAAGCTCGAGAACAATCTTGCTTTTCAGAGCAAGATGATATGATCAAATAAGCAAGGGATTGGTAAAATCCTAACCTATTGATCGAAGAGTGCACCAGGAGATAAGGACTAGGTAGCATGATCAATCTTAGGGTGATGATTCAATAATCAGCACACTAAGAATGATATTAATGTCTATTAACTACCAAGCAGCGGAGTTGCTAGGAGTATTTATTTCACACATCATAGTTCACTTGTCGGCATTATGGTTGCGACAACACGGGGCCGAGGAATGAAAAATGATGGCAAGAGTATCACTACGTCAAGAATTCATGAGAGATGCTGCAATTCCTATGACAATCCTGACATAAAAGGGATAATACTTCGAGGTAGAACAGAACAAAAGCTTGATTGCATTTGATCTGCAAAATACAACTGCTTTGACACAATCCTAGAAATGGACGAGGTACTGGAGTTTGTTTCTCCTAGTCATTCTGAAATAGAATGGCTCGACGGACCACAAGGGTAATAGGCACCGATGAATGAATGCTCACATACTCTTGACTATCAATTGATAGACGAAGGTCGGAGTATAACGGAAGGGGGACAACTCAAGGAACATATAACTTTCTGAGTTGTGGATGCATAGATTAGTATGTCGAACGAGTTCAACATATTTCTTCCGGATAACCCATGCAGAAAGGTAGGGTTGGCAGAATCACAACATAGAATGGAGAACTCATCAGGAGCACTCTGTCGTGACCTTTTGGTTCAAAAGAACTCCTGCCAAGAATGGTTCATGATAATTGGAAGAAGGATGTACCACGAACCTCGAGGACTATCGCAAAGGTTACTAATATCCTAAAGGAACTAGCAACACTATCAACATGAGGTAAGTAGGGTGAATCTCAGGTTCAAGAACCCATGAATAGAGTACCTGCTACTACATGGCATCACGGGATGCTTTCAAGAATAGTGGCAAGAATCACACACTGGGGATACAAAACATGGCTAGATCACTAGGTGACTCCCTAAAAGACCTAGGGCCATAAAAATAGCTCCAACATATATGTCGAGGCAACAGAGTACCTCAACTCACCGATTAGTGATTAATCTGGACCAATTGGACATCGGGAACAGGAGGAAAGGGGTTTGCAAATGCATCAGACTACTTAGAAACCTGGGATGACTCGGACAGCATAACGGCTGTAAATGCTCAAAAAGATTTGAGACATCCTGCAAAATGGTGGCATAATCACTCAACATCATAATATCAAGGTTCCGAGACCAATTATGAACACACGGAGGTGCTGGAAACTGAACCGCGACATGAATCCATCAATCCTATAAGTCAACGGGTTAGTAAGACGTCATCCTGATAGATAGATGAGAAAGCCTAGGTCTTAATTCCCATAGAAAAGAAGAGGTTGACTCAGATCAGAAGGGCATAGGTTAAAGGAGTAAAAAGAGCCTTACGTTCCCTTCCACAATCAATAATTCCCTTACATAACTAAAGCATTTCTAGACTCAACTTCGACCGGTTGGCTTGGTAATCCTACAGGCAGTCAGGCTATGATACCAAAGCTGTCAGGACCCCGATCCTAAGTCACACCGATCTAGCATGTAACACTTCATATCACTTTGCGGCCTCACACACGGTATTCCCACGGGTGCCACCTTACCTGGCCTGGGACCGTTTGCGCCTTTTGGCTCACGTATATGATAATGTCGCTAGCATCCATATGACAGAGAACCCGGGCCGACATGGCTAGTCATGAACCCAAAGCGGCACCAACCTATGGGGACAGTCATACATGAATCACATCGAGCATGTCGGTCAGCAGCGTGTGAATCCGGGCTGTAGCACTGGGCTAACATGACTCCGGGAACCCGGGCTATAGCAGGCTACGCAGGACTCCGGATTTCACCGTGTGACATTTCCCCGAAGGGACAGACATAGGAATGAAGTGAAACACATGCCGCCCAGTCAAGTGTCCTGAGCAGTAGTGCTGGGCTAGCAGGACTCCGGTGAACCGGGCTGTAGCAGACTACTATGGCTCATGGAAGCAATAGACTACATTTCCCCATAAGAGAGGCTGCCAAGGATAAACAACTAGATTGTCGGATCCCACACATACCAAGCATTTCAATCATACACACAATATGCTCGATATGTGTAAATACAACATGGCATCACAACATAACTCTACGACTCAAGTATTTATTCATTAGGCTCCAAGGAGCAAGAAATTACAAACATGGGTCCCATGACCCAACAATCATAGCATACAAATCAAAGCACATGCGGAAGCTTAACATGTCTGGGTACAGACATCTACAAATGGAAAAGGCTAAAAAGCCTGACTAACTACCAGATCCTGCCGAGGGAACAAGATTGTAGCTGAGGTATCAAGCTAAAAATCGAAGTCCACACGGAACTACTAGCGAGACTGAAGTCTCTCTGCAAATCAAAAATTAAGCAAACGTGAGTACAAACATACTCAACAAGACTTACATCAGGACTAGCTACATATACGTTGGTATCAACAAGGGGGAGTGGTGCAGTTTGACTGTAGCAAGCCAGCTTTGACTCAGTGGCTTACCTGAACTACGACTGCAAGCAACTCTTTTGAGGTGGCGCACACGAGTCCACATATTCACATTCAATACACCACTATGGATCCGCTCCCGTCTCCCTACGAGAAGGCCATCCATAGCACTCACACTTATCTTGCGAGTTTTAGAGTATCCACTTCCACTTGTCTATGAACTATTATAGGCAACCCAGAAGTCCTTTACCGCGGACACGGCTATTCGAATAGATCATTTATAACCCTGCAGGGGTGTACTTCTTCACACACGCTCTCGCCACTTACCACCATGTACACGTCGTGTATCTCGGCAACCTTCAAGCGGAAGCCTGGCGAGGGAGTCGGCCATGACCTGACTAACCACACGAGTCTCTAGTCCAGGTTTATCGCCTATTCGGGTTCCATCCACGAGGAGATCCGGCCGGAGTTTAATTCACAGCCCCAAACGATGTGTGCAGGGTTGCCGAGACACAAAACGGGCGCCCGGTACACTGTGCCACGGTGTATCTACCGCATCATAGCCCACCCCTAGGGTCAGCGCTATGCACGGCTGCCAACACATATCCTACAAACACCAGAAACTAGTTGCAACTCCTGGACAGAGGACAAGGGCAGTTAATAAGTCGAGAGGGTCCATTGGTTTCGGGCCCAATGCGTGGTAGTAGCTGGTCATTGATCACAAACACAGAACTCAGTTCCTAAGAACGGTTTCAATGAGACAACCCACCATGTACTCCTACATGGCCTCTCACCGCTACCTTTACCAAATCATGTTCACACACTTAGCTCACACATAGTAGGACATGTTCATCATTGTTCCAATTCATCCCCGATGAATCAGACCCGACACAACTCTAAGCAATAGCAGGCATGACAAACAAGCATGAATGAGTAGGCACACCAGGGCTCAAACAACTCCTACTCATGCTAGTGGGTTTCATCTATTTACTATGGCAATGACATGTCATGCAGAGGATAAGGGGTTCAACTACCGCAGAAAGTAACAGATGAAACATTGTGGTTCTAATGCAGTAAAAGAGAGCAGGAGCGAGAGAGTGGGATTGTATCGGAATGAACAAGGGGGTTTTGCTTGCCTGGCACTTCTGAAGATAACATTGAGTCTTCATCAGTGTCAACGATCACAGCGTCGGAGCAGCATCTACCGAGAGGGGACAATTACCGGCAAACAAGGAAGAGCACAATCAATGCAATGCACAATATGATGCATGATCATGACATGATAATATGTCGTGATTTGGGCTAATGCAACAGAAAGTCATTTAAATTGAAGTGGAATTCAAAACTATATCAAATTCCAACTCCAAACCTATTATGAAATTTTCCCTAATCATGTTTCATCCTAAACAGTGAGGTTAACTTGCTCAAACATGCATGAAAATGGTACAGATGGATTGCTTGAATTTTTCTGATAATTTTTCATATATAAATTATTTCATTTGGAGTTACGGTTGAATTTCTATGATTTTTAGAAGTTTAAACTGTTTTCTGGAATTTCCTGATTTATTTTAAATCTAGAAAATCACTTACTGCATCAGCATCATGTCATGACAACGTCAGCAGGTCAACAGGGTGTTGGGGAACATAGCAGAAATTTAAAATTTTCTACGCATCACCAAGATCAATCTATGGAGTAATCTAGCAACGAGGGGAAGGAGAGTGCATCTACAGGGTGTTGGGGCACCTCCGTGTTCAACACACGTACAGCCCGGTGACTTCTCCTACGCCTTGATCCAGCAAGGGAAGAAGGAGAGGTTGGGGAAGACTCCATCCAGCAGCAGCACGATGGCGTGGTGGTGGTGGAGGAGCGCGGGACTCCAGCAGGGCTTCGCCAAGCACTACGAGAGACGAGGAGGGAGAGAGGTAGGGCTGCGCCAACAGGGAGAGCAAATCACATGTGTTGGGCAGCCCCATACCTCAAGTATATATAGGGGGAGGGGAGGGGCTGCGCCCCCACCTAGGTTTCCACCCCTAGGGGTGGCGGCCAGCCCTAGATCCCATCTAGGGGGGCGGCCAAGGGGGGAGAGAGGGGGGGTGCACCACTAGGTGGGCCTTAGGCCCATCTGAGCCTAGGGTTTCCCCTTTTTCCTTCTCTCTTCGCCTTGGGCCCTGGTGGGGGGGCGCACCAGCCTACCTGGGGCTGGTCCCCTCTCACACTTGGCCCACGCAGCCCTCTGGGCAGGTAGCCCCACCTGGTGGACCCTCGGAACCCTCCCGGTGGTCCCGGTATGTTACTGATAGCACCTGAAACTTTTCCGGTGACCAAAACAGGACTTCCCATATATAAATCTTTACCTCTGGACCATTCCGGAACTCTTCGTGATGTCCGGGATCTCATCCGGTACTCCGAACAACATTCGGTAACCGCGTACATACTTTCCCTATAACCCTAGCATCATCGAACCTTAAGTGTGTAGACCCTACGGGTTCGGGAACCTTGCAGACATGACCGAGACACCTCTCCGGCCAATAACCAACAATGGGATCTGGATACCCATGTTGGCTCCCACATGTTCCACGATGATCTCATCAGATGAACCACGATGTCGAGGATTCAATCAATCCCGTATTCAATTCCCTTTGTCTAGTGGTACGATACTTGCCCGAGATTCGATCATCGGTATCCCAATACCTTATTCAATCTCGTTACCGGCAAGTCTCTTTACTCGTTCCGTAACACATCATCCCGTGATCAACTCCTTGATCACATTGTGCACATTATGATGATGTCCTACCGAGTGGGCCCAGAGATACCTCTCCGTTTACACGGAGTGACAAATCCCAGTCTCGATTCGTGCCAACCCAACATACACTTTCGGAGATACCTGTAGTGAACCTTTATAGCCACCCAGTTATGTTGTGACGTTTGGCACACCCAAAGCACTCCTACGGTATCCGGGAGTTGCACAATCTCATGGTCTAAGGAAATGATACTTGACATTAGAAAAGCTTTAGCATACGAACTACACGATCTTTGTGCTAGGCTTAGGATTGGGTCTTGTCGATCACATCATTCTCCTAATGATGTGATCCCACTATCAACAACATCCAACGTCCATGGTCTGGAAACCATAACCATCTATTGATCAACGAGCTAGTTAACTAGAGGCTTACTAGGGACATGGTGTTGTCTATGTATACACACATGTATATGAGTTTCCTATCAATACAATTCGAGCATGGGTAATAAACGATTATCATGAACAAGGAAATATAATAATAACCAATTTATTATTGCCTCTAGGGCATATTTCCAACAGTCTCCCACTTGCACTAGAGTGAATAATCTAGTTCACATCGCCATGTGATTAACACTCACAGGTCACATCGCCATGTGACCAACATCCAAAGAGTTTACTAGAGTCACTAATCTAGTTCACATCACTATGTGATTAATACTCAATGAGTTCTGGGTTTGATCATGTTATGCTTGTGAGAGAGGTTGTAGTCAACGGGTCTTGCCATATTCAGATCCCTATGTATTTCGCAAAACTTTATGTCATATGGTAGATGCTGCTACCATGTTCCACTTGGAGCTCTTCCAAATTTTTGCTCCATTATACGTATCCAGTATCTCTACTCAGAGCTGTCCGGATAGGTGTTAAGCATGCATCGACGTAACTCTTTACGTCGAACTCTTTATCATCTCCATAACCGAGAAACATTTGCTTATTCCTCTAAGGATAATTTCGACCGCTATCTGGTGATCCAGTCCTAGATCACCTTTGTACCCTCTTGCCAGACATGTGGCAAGGCACACATCAGATGCGGTACTCAGCATGGCATACCGTATAGAGCCTATGACAAGAGCATAGGGGATGACCTTCATCCTTCCTCTTTCTTCTGCCATGGTCAATCTTTGAGTCTTACTCAAATTCACACCTTACAACTCAGGTAAGAACCCCTTCTTTGACTGATCTATTTTGAACTCCTTCAAAAACATGTCAAGGTGTGCGTTCTTTGAAAGTATCATCAGGCGTTTTGATCTACCTCTATAGATCTTGATGCCCAATATGTAAGCAGCTTTATCCAGGTCTTCCTTTGAAAAACACTCTTCAAACAACCGTTTATGCTTTCCAGAAATTCTACATTATTTCGGATCTACAATATGTCATCCACATATACTTATCAGAAATGTTGTAGTGCTCCCACTCACTTTCTTGTAAATACAAGTTTCTATCAAACATTGTATAAACCTAAAAACTTTGATCACTCTATCAAAGCATGTATTCTGACTCCGAGATGCTTGCTCTACTCCATAGAAGGATTGCTGGAGCTAGCATACCTTTTAGCATCCTTAGGTCGACAAAACCTTTTATTGTATCACATACAACCTTTTCTTACGGAAATTGGTAAGAAAACTTGTTTTGACATCCATCTGTCAGATTTCATAAACGAAAAATACAGCTAAAGCTAACATGATTCCGATGGACTTAAGCATCGCTACGGGTGAGAAATTCTCATCGTAGTCAACTCCTTGAACTTGTGAAAAGACTCTTTCCCACAAGTCGAGCTTCATAGACGGTAACATTACCACCCACGTCCGTCTTCTTCTTAAAGATCCATTTATCTCAATGGCTTGCCGATCAACGGGCAAGTCCACCAAAGTCCATACTTTGTTCTGATACATGGATCCTATCTCGGATTTCATGGCTTCTAACCATTTGTCGGAATATGGGCCCACCATCGCTTCTCCATAGCTCGTAGGTTCATTGTTGTCTAACAACATGATATCTAAGACAGGATTACCGTACCACTCTGGAGTAGTACATATCCTTGTCGACCTATGATGTTCGATAGCAACTTGATCCGAAGCTTCATGATCACTATCATTAACTTCCTCTTCAACAGACGTAGGCGCCACAGAAAACATCTTTCTGTGTTGCATCACTCTCTGGTTGAAGTAAAGGTTCAACGACCTCATCAAGTTCTATCTTCCTCCCACTCAATTCTTTCGAGAGAAACTCCTTCTCGAGAAAGGACCCATTCTTAGCGACAAACAATTTGCCCTCGGATCTGAGATAGAAGGTATACCCAACTGTCACCTGTGGGTATCCTATGAAGATGTGTTTGTCCGCTTTGGGTTCGAGCTTCTCCGGCTGAAGCCTTAAGCATCGCAGCCCCAAACATTAAGAAATGACAACTTTGGTATCTTGTCAAACCAATGTTCATATGACATCGTCTCAACAGACTTATATGGTGTCCTATCTAAAGTGAATGCAGCTGTCTTTAACGCATAACCTCAAAATGAAAACGGTAGATCGGTAAGAGACATCATAGATCGCACCATATCTCATAAGGTTCGATTACGACGTCCAAACACACCATTACCCTGTGGTGTTCCAGGTGGCTTCAACTGTGAAACAATTCCACAATGTCTTAAGTGATTGCCAAACTCACAACTCAGAAATTCTCATCGATCAGATCGTAGGAATTTGATCTTCTTGTTATGATGGTTCTTAACTTCACTCTGAAATCACTTGAACTTTTCAAACGTTTTAGACTTGTGCTTCATTAAGTAAATATACCTATATCTACTCAAATCGTCAGTGAAGATGAGAAAATAGTGATATCCACCGCACGCTTCAATTCTCATTGGATCACATGTATCAGCATGCATGATTTCCAACAAGTCACTTGCCCGTTTCATTGTACCTGAAAACGGGGTCTTAGTCATCCTGTCCATGAAGCATGGCTCGCATGTGTCAAGTGATTCCAAATCAAGTGACTCCAAACATCCATCAATATGGAGTTTCTTCATGCATCTTACGCCAATTTGACCTAAGTGGCAGTGCCACAAGAAAGTGGTACTATCATTATTAACTCTACATCTTTTGGCGTGAACATCTGTATTACCATGACCGAAATTCAATGAACCATTCACATAGGGTGCATGACCATGAAAGGTATTATTCATGTAAACAGAATAACCATTATTCTCTAATTTAAATGAATAACCATATTGCAATGAACATGATCTAATCATATTCATGCTCAACGTAGACACCTGATAACATTTATCTAGGTTCAATACTAATCCCGAAGGCAGATCGAGCGTGCGATGGTGATCTTATCAACTTTGGAAATACTTCACACATCGTCACCTCGTCCTTAGCCATTCTCCGTTTAGTCCTTAGCTTTTGCTTCAAGTCACCAATAATAGCAACTGAACCGGTATCCAATACCCAGGTGCTACCAGGAGTACTAGTGAGGTACACATTAATAACACGTATATACTTTGTTGAAGTTGCCAGCCTTCTTATCTACCATGCATTTGGGGTAATTCCGCTACCAGTGATCGTTCCCCTTACAATAGAAGCACTTAGTCTCGGGTTTGGGTTCAACCTTGGGTTCCTTCATTGGAGCGGCAACTGGTTTGCCATCCATGAAGTTTCCCTTCTAGCCCTTGCCCTTCTTGAAACCAGTGGTCTTGTTAAACCATCAACACTTGATGCTCCTTCTTGATTTCTACCTTTTGTGGTCTTAAGCACTGCGAACAGCTCCGGGATGCATGTCATAGTTCATCACGAAGATCTAGTAGCTTAGTGATAGTGGCTAGAGAACTCTATCAATCACTATCTTATCTGGAAGTTTTAATTCCCACTTGATTTAAGTGATTGTAGCACCCAGACATTCTGAGCACATGCTCACTAGTTGAGCTATTCTCCTCCATCTTGTTGGCTAAAGAACTTGTCAGAGGTCTCACACCTCTCAACGGGCATGAGCCTGAAATCCCAATTTCAGCTCTTGGAACATCTCATATGTCTTATGGCGTTCAAAACGTCATTGGAATCCCGATTATAAGCCGTAAAGTATGGTGCGCTAAACTATCAAGTAGTCATCCGGATGTGTGTGTCAGGTGTTCACAACATCCACAGACGACGTTGTAGGGGTTTGCACATCGAGCGGTGCATCAAGACGTAAGCCTTCTGTGTAGCAGTGAGGACACTCCTCGGACTACGGACCTAGTCCGCATCATTGCTTACAATATCTTTCAACTTAATCTTTCTCTAGGAACGTATTGAAACATGGAGCTACAACATGAGCTATTTATCTACAACATATTTGCAAAGACAATTTAGACTACATTCATGATAATTGAGTTCATCTAATCAAATTATTTAATGAACTCCCACTCAGATAGACATCCCTCTAGTCATCTAAGTGAAACATGATCCGAATCGACTAGGCCCTGTCCGATCATCATGTGAGACGGACTAGTCATCAATGGTGAACATTGAATGTTGATCGTATCTTCTATCCGACTCATGTTCGACCTTTTGGTCTTCCGTATTCCGAGGCCATGTCTGTACATGCTAGGCTCATCAAGTCAACCTAAGTGTTTCGCATGTGTCCCGAGGCCATGTCTGTACATGCTAGACTCGCCAACACCCGTTGTATTCGAACGTTAGAATCTATCACACCTGATCATCACGTGGTGCTTCGAAACAACGAACCTTCGCAACGGTGCACAGTTAGGGGGAACACTTTTCTTGAAATTTTAGTGAGGGATCATCTTATTTAAGCTACCGCCGTTCTAAGCAAATAAGATGTAAAACATGATAAACATCACATGCAATCAAATAGTGCCATGATATGGCCAATATCATTTTGCTCCTTTTGATCTCCATCTTCGGGGCTCCATGATCATCGTTGTCACCGGCATGACACCATGATCTCCATCATCATGATCTCCATCATCGTGTCTTCTTGAAGTTGTCTCGTCATCTATTACTTCTACTACTATGGCTAACGCTTTAGAAATAAGGTAAAGTAATTACATGACGTTTAAGTTGACACGCATGTCATAAATAAATTAAGACAACTCCTATGGCTCCTTCCGGTTGTCATACTCATCGACATGCAAGTCGTGATTCCTATTACAAGAACATGATCAACCTCATACATCACATATATCATTCATCAGATCCTTTTGGCCATACCAAATCACACGACATATGCTGCAAAAACAAGTTAGACATCCTCTAATTGTTGTTGCAAGTTTTTACGTGGCTGCTATAGGTTTCTAGCAAGAACGTTTCTTACCTACGCGAAAACCACAACGTGATATGCCAATTTCTATTTACCCTTCATAAGGACCCTTTTCATCGAATCTGATCCGACTAAAGTGGGAGAGACAGACACCCGTTAGCCACCTTATGCAACTAGTGCATGTCAGTCGGTGGAATCAGTCTCACGTAAGAGTACATGTAAGGTCGGTCCGGGCCGCTTCTTCCCACGATGCCGCCGAATCAAGATAAGACTAGTAACAGCAAGTAAATTGACCATACCGACGCCCACAACTGCTTTGTGTTCTACTCTTGCATAGAAACTACGCATAGACCTAGCTCATGATGCCACTGTTGGGGAACGTAGTAGAAATTCAAAATTTTCTATGCATCACCAAGATCAATCTATGGAGTAATCTAGCAACAAGGGGAAGGAGAGTGCATCTACATACCCTTGTAGATCGCTAAGCGGAAGCGTTCAAGTGAACAGGGTTGATGGAGTCATACTCGTCGTGATCCAAATCACCGATGATCCTAGTGCCGAACGGACGGCACCTCCGTGTTCAACACACGTACAGCCCGGTGACGTCTCCTACGCCTTGATCCAGCAAGGGGAGAAGGAGAGGTTGGGGAAGACTCCATCCAGCAGCAGCATGACGGCGTGGTGGTGGTGGAGGAACGCGGGACTCCAGCAGGGCTTCGCCAAGCACTACGAGAGACGAGGAGGGAGAGAGGTAGGGCTGCGCCAACAGGGAGAGCAAATCACACGTGTTGGGCAGCCCCATACCTCAAGTATATATAGGGGGAGGGGAGGGGCTTCGCTCCCACCTAGGTTTCCACCCCTAGGGGCGGCGGCCAGCCCTAGATCCCATCTAGGGGGCGGCCAAGGGGGAGAGAGGGGGGCACACCACTAGTTGGGCCTTAGGCCCATCTGAGCCTAGGGTTTCCCCTTTTTCCTTCTCTCTTCACCTTGGGCCCTGGTGGGGGGGGGGGCGCACCAGCCCACTTGGGGCTGGTCCCCTCTCACACTTGGCCCACGCAGCCCTCTGGGGCAGGTAGCCCCACCTGGTCGACCCCCGGGACCCTCCCGGTGGTCCCGGTACGTTACCGATAGCACCCGAAACTTTTCCGGTGACCAAAACAAGACTTCCCATATATAAATCTTTACCTCTGGATCATTTCGGAACTCCTCGCGATGTCCTGGATCTCATCCGGGAGTCCGAACAACATTCGGCAACCACGTACATACTTTCCCTATAACCGTAGCGTCATCGAACCTTAAGTGTGTAGACCCTACAGGTTTGGGAACCATGCAGACATGACCGAGACACCTCTCCGGCCAATAACCAACAGTGGAATCGGGATACCCATGTTGGCTCCCACATGTTCCATGATGATCTCATCGGATGAACCACGATGTCGAGGATTCAATCAATCCCGTAATCAATTCCCTTTGTCCAGCGGTACGATACATGCCCGAGATTCGATCGTCGGTATCCCGATACCTTGTTCAATCTCGTTACCGGCAAGTCTCTTTACTCGTTCCGTAACACATCATCTCGTGATCAACTCCTTGATCACATTGTGCACATTATGATGATGTCCTACCGAGTGGTCCCAGAGATACCTCTCCATTTACATGGAGTGACAAATCCCAGTCTGAATTCGTGCCAATCCAACATACACTTTCGGAGATACCTGTAGTGAACCTTTATAGCCACCCAGTTACTTGTGACGTTTGGCAGACCCAAAGCACTCCTACGGTATCCGGGAGTTGCACAATCTCATGGTCTAAGGAAATGATACTTGACATTAGAAAAGCTTTAGCATACGAACTACACGATCTTTGTGCTAGGCTTAGGATTGGGTCTTGTCGATCACATCATTCTCCTAATGATGTGATCCTGTTATCAATGACATTCAATGTCCATGGTCAGGAAACCGTAACCATCTATTGATCAACGAGCTAGTAAACTAGAGGCTTACTAGGGACATGGTGTTGTCTATGTATCCACACATGTATATGAGTTTCCTATCAATACAATTCTAGCATGGATAATAAACGATTATCATGAACAAGGAAGTATAATAATAACCAATTTATTATAGCCTCTAGGGCATATTTCCAACACAGGAGCTGGTCCAGGTCAAACCTTACCAGTGGGGCCCACTGGTCAGTGTCCCGGTGCCAGTTTGTCTCACAGACAGGTGGGGCCAGTCAACGGTGACGTCAGCGGGTCAACTGACGTGCGGGGTCCATTGTGTTTAAATAAAAATAAGCAGAAATTAAACTTGTTTTAGTTAAGGGCATGGGGCCCAGTAGTCAGTGAGAGAGGGGGTTAGTTAGCCCCGTCATTAGCATTTAACGATGTTGCCACGTCGGCTCGCCGGCGTTCAGCCGCCGGCGACCATTTGCCGTGGCGGACGTGCGTCGGAAAAGTGCCAGGGGCCGCGGTTTGTTGTGCAGAAAGCATCGGGGAGAAGCCCTTGCTCGGGTGCATCCAATGGTGAGAGAGGAGAGGTGCAGGCGGTCGAGGGAAGTGCATGGCGCTCGGGGACGACTCCAGCAGCGGCAAGTAGGCAGGAGGTGGCCGTGCGCGTGCCGGCGTGCGGTGGCCACGCGCCTTGGTCCTTCTGGCAAAGGAAGGAGAAGACACGGGAGCCCCTAGTGGGCTGGGCCACTAGGTGGGCTGGAAGGCCAGGTAAGTTGGCCCAGGTAGTTCTCTCTCCCTCTCTGATTTCTGTTTTAATTTGGTTTTCTATTACTCTGTAGTCTTTAGGGCTTTATTAAAATACTTAGACACTTCCAAAAATCATTAAACTACTCATGATCACTGTTGGGAATATATCCTATAGTAAACATTTTAGTTTATGATTATTTGTGCATTTAAATGCCCAAATGCAAATAGAGTATGATTTAATCCAGAGCCCAAATATGTCATGCAAAAATGTGCATCACCTCTAGTTACTGTTTCCAGCTTTTTCCAAGAATGATGAACATTTTTTTAAAGCCATTTGGATTTACTGGAAATATTTTGGTTAAGCCTAGTGAATTCCTTTAATGCTAGGGTTTAGGCAATCCCCATTCCAAGTTTCTTTCAAAGTTTAAACATGATGCACACATGAAGTTACCCTAGTGCAATGCCAAAAGCTTGGGATGTGACAGTGAACTTGTCCACAGCGACGTAGAGGTACCGATAGCCCCCTGGCACCCGAGGAAACGGGCCCAGAATGTCCAGCCCCCAAACTACGAACGGCCATGAGAGGGGCATAGTCTATAGACCCCCCGCAGGCTGATGGATCTGCTTGGCGTGAAACTGGCAGGCCTCGCAAGCCTTCACCAGCTCAACGGCATCGATGAGCGCTGTGGGCCAGTAGAATCCACTACGGAATGCCTTGCCGACAAGGGTTCATGACGACGAGTGGTGCCTGCAGTCTCCACCGTGTTTGTCCGCCAGTAGCTCCTTCCCTTGCTCTTGGGAGATGCAATGTAGGGAAACGTCATTTGGTCGTTTCCTGTAGAGCTCTCCATCCTTGATGCAATAAGCTGTGGCCTGCCGTGCCACACGCTCCGCTTCCTCCTCGTTCTCCGGTAGAGTCCCTTGCATCAAGTAGTTCTTGAGCTCCGAGATCCAACACCCTTCCTGAGGCTCTAACGCTAGGAGCAGGCGTGCCCTTGAGTCTGGGCCGTAGACCGGGGCTCCTGAGGCAGGCGGCTGAGGGAGGTCCTTCCTTGGTTGCGCCGTGCTCGACAGTGACGGCACCGCTGAGGGTTTGAAGAGCCGCTCCTCGAAGACGCCAGGCTCCTGAGGCAGCCGCCGGGATGCCCTCTTGGCAATGTCATCAGCTTCCTGAATGGTGCCCCGGGGCACGTGTTGCAACTCCAGCCCCCAGAACTGTTTCTCCATCTTGCGAACCTCAGCGAGGTAGGCTTCCATGTGCTCGTCCTTTGGCTAGTATATCTTGTTGGAGAAGTTGACGAGGAGCTGCGAATCGCCCTTGATGATGAGTCGCTTTACCCCTAAGGCAATCGCGGCCTTTAGGCCTGCTATGAGGCCTTCGTACTCCGCTGTGTTGTTGGAGACCTTTTCTTCGTGCTGGAAGCAGAGTTGCACGACGTAGTAGAGTTTGTCCTGGGTAGGGGATACGAGCACTGCGCCAGCACCCGCACCGTGTTGGGAGAACGCCCCATCGAAGTACATGACGCAGCCGTCCGGCGCTTCACTTCCCGGGGAAAGTGATCGGTCTTTGCCTGCCTCGAGACCCGGTGCTTCTGCCCATTCTGCCACGAAATCCGCAAGCGCGGGTCCCTTGATGACTCTGGTCATACTGAATTCTAGCTGAAATGCCTGTAGCTCAATGTTCCACTCAGTGACCCTGCCAGCTGAGTTAGGGCTCCCAAGTACTCTTTCCAAGGGGTATGCTGAGACGACTTTGATGGGATGGCCTTGGAAGTAGTGGCGCAGCTTGCGTGAGGCCACTAGTAGCGCGAGGAGGAGTTTTTGAGGCATGGGGTATCGTGCCCTTGCATCCCGTAGCACCATGCCGACGAAGTACACGAGATGCTCGACGAGGTTGAGGGTGCTAGCCCTTTTTCTTCATTAGCTTGAAGAAGGGCAACGCTCGTTCCCCAAGCTTGGAGATGAAACGCCCCAGCGCAGCTACACGCCCGGTGAGCTTCTACATTTCTCTGAGGGTCCTTGGCGGGCTGATGTCTTCGACTTCCTTGACCTTCTTCGGGTTGGCCTCAATGCCCCTGTGGGACACGAGGAAACCCAGGAGTTTGCCCGAGGGGACTCCAAACACGCACTTCTCCGGGTTGAGCCATAGGTCCACTTCATTGAGGCTCGCAAAGGTTTCTTCCAGGTCCTGTATCAGGGTTCCTGCCTCACGAGACTTCACCACAATGTCATTGACGTAAGCTTCAGCGTTCCTCCCGAGCTGCCGGCCTAAGGCGATGTGCATCAGCCACTGAAAGGTCGCGCCTGCGTTGCGCAACCCAAATGGCATGCACGTATAGCAGTACACTCCACACGTGGTCAGGGAAGCCGTCTTCTCCACGTCTTCTACCGCCATCTTGATATGGTGATAGCCCGAGAAGGCATCTAGGAAGCACAATAGGTCACACTCTGCGATGGAGTCGACTATCTGGTCAATGCGGGGGAGCAGAAATGTATCCTGCGGGCAGGCCTTGTTGAGGTTGGTGAACTCGACACACATGCGCTCCTTTCCTCCCTTTTTTGGCACAACAACCGGATTAGCCAGCCAATCAGGGTAGCAGACCTCGAGGTTAACTCCTGCCGCCTCTAGCTTCTGGGTCTCTTGAACGATGAAAGCCTATTTCTTAGTGGACTGCCGCCTCGCCTTCTGCTTCACGGGGCGCACTGGGGCACACGTTGATGTGATGCTCAATCACTTCCCTTGGGACCGCTGCTAACTGATCAGGTTCCCACACGAACACCTTCTTGTTCGCATGCAGGAACCTCACCAGGGCCTCCTCCTGCTCGGGCTCGAGGTTGGTCCCTATGGTGAAGGTGGCGCCAGTGGACCCATCCTCGTCGACTAGTACCTGCTTGTTTTCCGCCTTGTCTTGGGTGAATAGTTGCTTCTTCTTAGCCGGTGCAGCCCCCTTGGGCTCAAGGGCATCGGTGCTAGTGGGCTGTGCCATCGCGGCCGCCCTGAAAACAAGCTGGAGCACCTGCAGCGCATCCCTTGTGTCTCCTGACACGGTGAGGACGCCGCTGCTCCCAGGCATCTTCATGAGGTTGTACGCCGGGTGAGTTGCTGCCATGAACCGAGCCAAGGCCGGATAGCCGAGGATGGCGTTGTAGGGGAGGCCAATGGGGGCGATGTCGAAGTCGATCAGCTCCGTGCGGAAGTTGTTGTAGGTGCCGAAGGTCACTAGGAGGCGGATCTGTCCCAAGGAGGCGGTGGAACCGGCTCCAACGCCCGAGAAAAGCCTGTTCGGTTGGAGCCGCTCCAGCGGCATGTGGAGGAGGCTGAAGGCCTCCACCGAGAGCACGTTGAGGCCGGCACCATTGTTGATGAGGGTCCTGGTGACGGCCACTTGGTAGATGGTGGGGGTGCACAGCATCGGGAGCGCGCCCGAACCGATGGGGTTGAAGGGGTGGTCCTCCGAGTCGAAGGTTAGATTGGCCTCGGGTGCCACCCAGCCCGGGGGGGCTTCTCGGCGCTTGGAGGCTGTGCTAATCCGGTGGGTGAACGGCTTGACGTGATGGCTCGAGGGTGGTGCATGGGAGCCACCCAGGAGAGCTGCAATGATGGGCGGCGCTGGAGTTAGCGATGGTGTGGCGGTGCGGCCCTCCCGCCGCACCGAAGGATGCTGGGACGAGGCCTGCTGCTCATTCCCCGCCGGGATGGTGGTGGTGTTGGCGGCATGCGACGGGGAACGACGAGGGCGTCCGCCAACGGGTGCCGCCTGGGCGACGCGGGTGGCGAGAGCAGCCCGGCGCTTGGCGCGAGGCCGGCGAGCGTCAGCCATGGACACGACGGAAGATCGCACGTGAATAGCGGAAGAAAGATTCCGGCGCACCCCTACCTGGCGCGCCAAATGTCGGATTTCAGGTTCTGGCAGACCGTTGAGGTTCGAACACTGGGGTGCGCGCAGAGATCTCTCCCCTACTGATCTACATCCAATCTCCTCGCGTGATCTAAGCTGGAAATAACGAACAACACAAGGGACACAAGGTTTATACTGGTTCGGGCCACCGTTGTGGTGTAATACCCTACTCCAGTGTGTGGTGTGGTGAATTGACTCAGGGGCTGATGATGAACAGTACAAGGGAAGAACAGCCTCGAAAGAGGTGTTCTTGAGCTGGTGCGATGAACTGCTTGGGTGAGTTCAATCGCCTCTCTCTCTCTCTATCTTTCTCTAGCTCTCTTTTTTGGTCCCTTCTTGTCCGCTCTCTACTCTGTGGTGGCTAGCTCTATTTATAGAGGCCCTGGGCCTCTCCCCAAATAATGAGCAGGAAGGGCGCCAACAACTAGCCATTTTGAAGGGGAACATCTAGTACAAGTTATCCTGACCAAAGGTGGTCTTCGGCTGGCAAAAGCACTGGTGATGACGCCGTCTTGGGCTCCATAGTGACCTCCGTCCTGCCGCTCTGTTGGTGTTGGGGATATTACTATTGGAGGTAAACCGGCCTTATGTAGCCGGGTTGACTCTTTGAAGATTAGAAGCCCATGAAGATGTAAAGATGCTGGCGCTTTACGGAGGGCCCAAAGGCGAGTTACAGTACGTAAATGTAAACCGGCCTAGTCATGTAACTTGTATAGTAAGATAGAAAGAGAGAGGCCGAACCGGATACGTTTATAAACCGGCTTCGAGACTCTGTAGCCCGGCGGGCGTCAACCTATGTATATAAAGGGACGACCCAGCCGCGGTTTACAGACAGACAACAACAACTCGAGAGCCAGACAAAGCGGATTCGCTCCCTGGCCTTCGAAACCCTAGCAATACCAATCACAACTAGACGTAGGCTTTTACCTTCATCAAAGGGGCCGAACTAGTATAAACTCCCGTGTCCCCTTGTCCGGTTTAACCCCTTTAAGCTAACCCGTTGCGATGGCTCCACGACTAAGTCCTTTCACGAGGACTTCTGCCGTGACAAACCCACGACAGTTGGCGCCCACCGTGGGGCTATCGCATGATGGTTTTGAGTTCTTGAAGGGCAGCTTCGATGGACTCAAGGGATACGCTGTGGGCCGGATGATGAAGAGTCGCCGCGGCAAGCTCTTCATCGACAACGCAGGATGGGGTCCCGAGGCCGATTCAATCGAATACGGGTACCGGGTCCCCTTTGGTGGAATTCACGTCTTCATCGGCAAGATCGGCGAACCGGCACCCGAGCCGGACATCTACACCGACATCATCGAAATGGCTCGGCGTGCAAGTTCTTCGCCGGTTCAGCCCGATGCCAGGCATGTTTTCGTAGGTGTCGTCCATGGATCAGGGAACGAGGACGGACCGGTGTCCGATGGAGAAATCGTAGTCTGCTCTGATGACGAGTCTTCTGGAGAAACCGAATCGCTTTACCAGTTGCAGGACAGCCGGATTGAGGGAGGATCCGAGGGCAACAGTATTCCGGATTCCCCCGGTCTGCCAAACCGGGACGCCATCTTCATGGCCGGCACACAATCGGCGCCTCATTCATCTACCGCCACAGCAATGCTCTCCGGTTCAGCAATGACCACACCAACAGGGGCAGGAAGCTCGGCGCCACCTCCCGCCCAAGTCTTGTCTAATTTGTTCGACGCTCTGGCAACATTGATGTCCGTAGAGGTAGACGCAGCAGTCAGGGATCAGCACGATGCGGAGATTGCAAAGGTGAAAGATCAGATAGCCCAGACCAAAGCGGACCTGGCAGCAGAGAACGCCAGGATGGTTACGGAGCGGGCCGAGTTGGAAGTACAGGCTTACCGGATTAGACTGGATCATAATGCTTCAGAGGAAGTCATGAGAAGAAGGTACCGATCATGTCTCGCGTTGGTTTATGAGCCGCAAAATCTTTCCAACACGCCAGGTGCAGGAGCTGGTAACCAACCCACACTAAACCGGGCGGGGCGCCGGGAGCAGCAGCACCGGTTCAGCCACGCACGACGGACCTGCTTCGCCAGAACAACATTGTACCATGAACGCCGCTCGGGCATTATTCCAACCCGTTGGACAACATTGTGGCCGCCGCGTCATGCCTGGCGGCCCTCCCAACCGACGGCGAGTTACCAGTTGTACTGGAAGCACGTCGGGCTAGGGATCTCCTTCAGACAGCACTAAATCAACAGCAAGCATATTCACACAGCCGTGAGAGGATTCACTCCACTCACTGCCCAAGCCTGCGTTATATCAGACACGTGGAAGACGAACCGGCCGTGTCCAGTAGTGCACGCCGCCAAAATTCGCCACGAGGGAACAACCTGGCTAGGGGAGGTGTTAATGCGCAAGATGTTGTGGACCATGGCCGCGCACGTCGAGAGGCCGAGTTGACAGCTCGACACGAGGCACGACAGCATACTCCGGTTCACCCCACTGCCTCCGTGGAGCCAGGGGTGATGTTCAGTTCCTTAGGGGTACTGTGTTTATCTCCTGCTTTGCGTAATGTGTGACTACCCAAGGATTTCAAGGGACCTCGTAAGGTACCAAATTATACCGCCGATTTGCAGCCAGAGGCGTGGGTGGAGAGCTATGAGATGGCAATGGAGATGTTAGATGTGGACGAGGCGGTGTGTGCTAAATATTTCACCATGATGTTGGAAGGAACAGCTCGCACTTGGTTGAAGAGCTTGCCGACCAACTCTATTGGATCATGGGCCGAACTGAAGCACCGGTTTATCCAGAACTTCAAGGATACATGTAAGCAGCCGATGTCAATTGTAGATCTGGCCGCTTGTGTCCAAGAGGAAGGGGAGTCCACGGCCCATTGGGTCAAACGGATCTCGGTGATTTTGCATTCGTCAGATCGTATCAACGTAGACACCGCAGTGTTAACGTTAGAGGGTAATTGCCGTTTCAAACCTTTGAAACAGAAGTTGGGAAGGCTCAAACGTCACTGCAACGACATATCAACACTCATGGCCGCTTTGGTTAAATACGCCGATTCAGATAATACCAAGGATCCAGATTCAGAAGAGGGCAAACCGAAGAAGGGTAAGAAGACCGGCAATGCCAAAGGCCAACAACACAATCCGACAGGCCATGGAAACACTGGTAAGTGCAAGGCCGATAGTGGTTTGTACTTTGTCGCAAATAGCAACGCACAGGAGAATGGCCAGCGCCGTAAAGGCAAGCAGCCCTAGAGGGGTGGAGGTCCTGGCAACAATTTGGAGCATTTGTTAAATCAGCCCTGTCCAAAGCATGGATTGAAGGAGAAACCGACATCACATCTCTGGAAAGATTGTTATATCATGTGGGATTTCAAGAATTCCAATATGTTCCAATATGACAACGGCCTGCCCGGCGGTTCAGGAGGAGGTTTCCAAGGGCTGGGTTACGGAGGCGGTGGTTCTGGTTCAAGGGTTCCAGGCAATCAAACCGGACACATCAATCAAGGACACCAAGGCAACCAGGGAGGTTACAACCATCAGGGGAGTCACAGCAGCAGCAGTCGGGTTATCAGAGCAATCCCAAACAACTGAACAACGAGCAATATCATGTCTTCACTACTAGTTTGTGCAAACGTGATGAGAAGCTTCACAAAAGGGTAGTCAACTCTGTTGAGCCGGCAGTACCTCAGTATTTATGCTGGTCGGAGCGGCCTATTTTGTGGAGTAGAGAGGATCACCTGCCCCGGGTTGATAATCCGGGTCATTTGGCCTTGGTGGTAGCCCCTCAAGTTGGGGGATACAAGTTCACTAAAGTGCCCATGGATGGGGGAAGTAGTATCAATATTTTGTATTATGATACATTCCGCCGTATGGCGTTGACAGATAAGGATCTTAAACCGTCGAATACGGTATTTCATGGTGTGGTGCCTGGTAAGTCTGCATATCCTATTGGTAAGATAGCTTTGGAGGTAGCTTTTGGAGATGACTATGATTGAAGGTCAGAAACAGTGACATTTGAGGTGGTGAAGATCAAAAGTCCGTACCACGCCTTGTTTGGGCGGCCGATTTATGCTAAGTTTATGGCAAGGCCATGCTATGTTTACCTGCAGCTTAAAATGCCAGGTCATAAGGGGATTATCACAGTACATGGAAGTAGAAAGATTTCTTTGGAGTGTGAAGAAGGCGATGCGGCTTATGCTGAGTCGGTTTGTGCCACGGAGGAGTTAAAATTCTATAAGGAGCAAGTTGATCCGGCAGACATGACCTCCTTAAAAAAGCCAACCACCGAACATGATCCAGCATTGAAGTTCAAATCAGCTACAGACACTAAGATGGTTGACTTTGTCCCCGACGATTCATCCAAACAGTTCAGCATCAGCGCTAACCTGGATCCCAAATAGGAAAGCGCGCTCATCGAGTTCATCCGTGAGAATCGGGACATCTTTGCATGGAAACCTTCTGACATGCCAGGTGTACCAAGAGAGCTCGCTGAGCACACACTCAACATTGATCCGAAATTCAAACCGGTCTGACAGTTCCTCCGCCGCTTCAACGAGGAAAGGCGCAAGGCTATAGGTGAAGAGGTCGCCCGTTTGTTGGCTACTGGGTTTATTGTTGAAGTTTTTCATCCAGAGTGGTTAGCCAATCCGGTGCTAGTTCTCAAGAAAAACGGCACTTGGCACATGTGTGTAGACTACACAGGTTTAAACAAGGCTTGCCCTGCAGACCCCTTTGCTCTCCCTCCCATTGATCAGATAATCGATGCTATGGCGGGTTGTGACCATTTGTGTTTTTTGGATGCTTACTCTGGTTATCATCAGATCAAAATGGCAGTTAAGGACCAGGAGAAGACAACCTTTATAACTCCCTTTGGAGCCTTCTGCTATGTTTCCATGCCCTTTGGACTCAAGAATGCCCAGGCAACTTACCAGTGATGTGTTCAGAATTGCCTTCATAAGCAAATTGGGCGCAAGGTTCATTCGTATGTAGATGATATTGTGGTCAAATCCAGAAAGGAGGAGACTTTGATAGATGATCTACGGGAAACTTTTGACAATATCCGGGTCTACAAGATGATGCTCAATCCGGAGAAGTGTGTTTTCGGTGTCCCGGCAGGCAAGCTCTTAGGCTTTCTGGTTTCAAACAGAGGCATTGAGGCTAATCTGGAAAAGATTGCAGCGATTACGTCCTTGGCAAAACCGGCGTGTGTTAACAATGTGCAACGTCTGGCCGACTGGATTATAGCCTTGAGCCGGTTAATTAGCCGCCTTGGAGAGAAGGCCATCCCCTTATATCAGATGCTCAAGAAAACGGATAACTTTGTCTGGAGTGAAGCAGTTGATAAGGCGTTTGAAGATCTGAAGAAACAGCTCGTGGAACCGCCTATGCTGGCAGCACTGATCGATAAAGACCCATTATTATTATATGTGGCTGCTAATGCTCGGGCTGCCAGCGTAGCCATTGTGGTAGAGCGTAAGGAGCCTGGCAAAGAGTATCCGGTTCAAAGAGTATCCGGTTGAACGGCCTGTTTATTATATCAGTGAGGTGCTCATTGAGTCAAAGCAGAGGTATCCGCATTGACAGAAACTGGTGTATGGGGTGTTTATGGGAAGCCAGAAGCTCAAACACTATTTTCAGGGCCATCCTATCACAGTAGTCAGTTCAACTCCTCTGGGCGACATCATTCAAAACAGAGAGGCAACTGGACGGATTGCCAAGTGGGCCATTGAGCTTGGACCCCACGGGCTCAAATATATACCCCACACGACGATCAAGTCCCAGGCACTCGTAGATTTCATCAACGATTGGACAGAGTTACAGGCACCTCAGGAGAAACCAAATAATACATATTGGACTATTCATTTTGATGGGTCCAGACAGCTAGAGGGTTCGGGGGCTGGAGTCGTATTAACTTCCCCACGAGGTGATAAGTTTTGTTATGTCCTCCGTTTAATGTTCCCTTGTACTAACAATGCAGCTGAATATGAGGCTTTACTCCACGGTCTTCGGATGGCTAAAGAGATGAATTTGAGCTGGGTTAAGTGCTTCGGCGATTCAGATCTAGTGGCTCAGCAAGTTTCCGGCACATGGGATTCTAAGGACCCACTCATAGCTGCATATCGGCGAGAGGTGGACGCAGTGGCTGGTCACTTTAAAGGTTATCAGGTGGACCATATAGACCGGCGGACGCTTTAAGTCGTCTTGGTTCCCAACGTAAACCAGTTCCGCCCAATGTCTTTCTTGATGTATTGCACAATCCGTCAGTCAAAATACCAACCGAAGAAGATTTGGCTGTTCCTGATTCGGAGGCTCAGTTGGTGGCAGCTCTGCATGCCATACTGGATTGGACGATCCCATATCTGGATTACATGAACCGGGGCGAGTTACCAGCTGAGGAAACGTTGGCTCGACAGATAATCCGGCATTCCAAGTCCATGACCATACTCAACGGGGAGTTACATCATTACAGTGTTTCAGGAGCGATTCAACGATGCGTTTCTCCTCAAGAAGGTTGTGAGATTTTGCAAGAAATTCATGAAGGGGATTGCGGTCACCACGACGGCTCAAAGTCGTTGGTTGCTAAAGCTTTTCGCCACAGTTTTTACTGGTTGACGGCGCATGCTGATGCGGAGGATTTAGTCAAAAGATGTGATGGATGTCAAAAGTTTGCCCGCCGTGCGCATGTTTCGGCTCAAGAGTTGCGGATGATTCCAATTATGTGGCCGTTTGCCACTAGGGGGCTGGATATGGTTGGACCCTTCAAGCGCTCCAAGGACAAGAAGACCCATCTGTTAGTAGCAGTTGATAAATTCACTAAATGGGTAGAGGGAGAGCCAGTCAGCAAGTGTGATGCAGCCACGGCGGTTCAATTCATCAAAAAGGTGATATTCCGGTTTGGCTTTCCACATAGCATTATAACAGATAATGGCACTAACTTGTCAAAAGGAGAGATGGAAGAATTCTATCAACGGGAGCACATCCGGCTTGATGTTGCATCAGTGGCTCACCCCCAATCTAATGGTCAAGCCGAAATGGCAAATCAAGAAATTCTGCGGGGTATCAAACCAAGGCTTATGGTTCCCTTAAAGCGAACATCGGGTTGTTGGGTCGAGGAGCTACCTTCTGTGTTATGGAGCATCAACACCACACCCAATAGGTCTATGGGTTACACGCCTTTCTTCATGGTTTATGGAGCAGAGGCAGTTCTTCCTAGTGACATCCGTCACGATTCGCCCCGTGTGGCAGCTTATGTTGAAGCTGATAATGAGAAGGCACGTCAGGATTCTTTGGACCTGTTGGATGAAGAGCGGGATCTTGCAGCAGGGCGTTCGGCGAATTATCAACAAGATCTTCGACGTTATCACAGCCGCTGGGTTAAAACTAGAACCTTTCAAGAAGGTGATTTGGTGCTCCAGCTCATCCAGGATCAGACGGATATGCACAAGTTATCCCCCCCTTGGGAAGGACCCATTGTGGTTAGCAAAAATCTGCACAACGGATCGTACTACCTCATTGATGTTCGAGAGCATGAAAACTCACGTCAATTGGAGGAGGAGACAAAGCGGCCATGGAACATAGCTCTCCTTCGGCCTTACTATACTTGAAGCCATATGCTTTTTCACCTATACATATTTATGACAGTGTATATACCATATAATAAACCGGAGCCTCCATTATAAGCGGGGTATCTGTTCTTTCTTATATCATATGTGTGCTTTTACAAGTTAACGGTCAAAGCGGAGTCTTTGTTAAACCGGATTTAGCAGCTGCATAAAGATAAAGAAAATCACTAGGGGGCTTGGTCATGTTTCAACCATAGCTACACCCCTTGATAGGCATTTCAGCCACACAAGGAAAAATTTGTGGAGCCAAAGAGAGTATTGTACACCGTACGAACTCAAACATAGGCACACGCGGAGCATCGCTCACAAAGTTACTTGGGGGCTCCTTTTTGCAAAGCAACAAAGAGTTTGAAAGGACCCTCGTAATTGGCTATCAAGCCACGGCTTGGAAGCCGGTGTATTCACCTAAAACCCCGGGTTAACCTGCCTTTATGAAGTAAGCCACTCCTATCAAGGTAATCCTGGCATGACCCATCGAACGTTTGACAAGTCAATCTTTTACAGACCCTGAACTTGTCATAGTTAAAATGGTGATTGGTTAATTGGAGGCCCATCTTAAAAGGCTTTGTTAAATGGTTTAACTCAGAGGCCTGGCAGCCCATGAAAAGCCTCGATTTGGAGCCTGGCAGCTCGTAAAAAGCCTCGCATATTTTCCTATTTGAATTTTGTTTGTTGACAATCATAAGTATTTTTTGATAAACCGGCATCCTTGACCCGGCTTGCTTTCCAACCACCAGTTGTTGGCTCATGATAAATTATAAACCGGTGGTCATTGACCCGGTCTGGTTTGACTAAATCACCAGTGTTATGAAGAAACTCCGGTAGGTATACCGGTCCGGTTTAATAGATACACCAGCATTATGAAGATGAAATTATCAAACGTATCTGGTTGGTGTTAAACACCTTTGCTGTATACACGTTTTCTCACTCAATGAGGTATGTTTTGTACATTATTTTTTGTACAAACACTTGATTATTCAACTCAAGTACAATATACTTCTTGGATATTATGACATGTTTAGCGGTAAACTGTTAGACACTTTTATGTTTTTTGTACCCAGGAAGGCAAGTCATCATAGACTATGCATAAAATATATCCTGAAGGGCGGCATAGATTGTCACAAAGGTTTATGAAACATGCTCGATGGCATAGCAGATAAACAAAGTTTCAGCTATCCTGTTACAGGAAGCTTCAAAGCGGCTCAAATAGTGCCATTGTTTTTTTACAGTAGCCATGTAAACCGGCGACCGGATCAGGACTCTTCATCATGACGGTTTGATGGTTGCGGATCAGTTGGTGTAGGTACTTCTTCATCCCTCCCCAGCCGCTGGAAATCAGTTGTTGTCCAATCGATTCCGGGTAAAGCTTGGAACACTGCTTCCTCATGGATAAGATTAGAAGGGTTAATATTAGGGGCATAAGTGTGCTTAAGAATTGGAGGCACAAGTTCTTCGACTTCATGGATCTTAGCCGGCTGTCTTCTCCCTTCTGCATCATAAAACAGTTGAAAATGGGACAAATCGGTGTCCTCAGCCAATTTGTTGGCCGCTGACCGCATCTGTTTGGTCAACCGCCGAAGATCATCATTGTCAAAGTTTGAACCGTCTTCTTTAATGTCTGGATACCCTTTAATGATATCCTCCGCTTCAAGATCTGGAATCCAGGCCTTGGCTCGAATAAGGGCAGTTAATGCTCCAGCTCTTGCAGCGGCTCTTTTCAACTCGGCAATACGTGCCGGTAACATGCCCAGCTTCTCAAGGGTTTCCTTAATCAACGTTGGCGCCGGTTTGCTATAAGCTGCTGTACTAATGGCTCGCTGAGATCCAAAGTATAGCTGCTCAACCATTGTATATGCTGCTTTGAGCTTCATCCGCATATCTGCACCAAGATGAGTGATCCGAGTTCCTGCCAAAGATTTTATCAACATTTTGGTGAGTTTTAAGATTCATTGACTGATGCAATATACATAAGCAGATACTTACCAAAGATAGCAGAGGTCATAGCGTTGATTTGGCGCTTCAAACCGGCTAGTTCTTCGACCACCGCTTTCAGGGCTTCCTTGGTATCTACAACTCTTTTGGTCAAACCAGCTTTTTCGGTTTCCCATGCAGCACGATCTTGATTGAAGGATTCTTTCAATTTTTCCATTCCGGCCAGGGCCTGGGTCAGCTCCTCTTTGTCTTTTGCACCTTCGGCTTGTTGCGACTTCACATTTTCTTGCAAGTCAGAGTTTTGGGCATCTTTGCTTTTCAGTTCAGCCTGCAATATTGAAGGTATCTTCAACAAAACAACATATATATGCACTAAGTATAAAGCATATAACAAGTTATCCACTTCATACTTGGGGGCTAATGCTTATTTGCTATCAAATACTACCTTCTATGCAAGTCTCCAGAACAATACAAGCATTATCCTGGACACTTGGGGGCTAATGTACGTTTGTTCTAAACCGACGGTGTGGATTAAAAAATCGGATTAACTTGCCAAGTTAAACCGGCCTTTGGGGGCTATGCTACAGAACGTTATCTAATTTTTCAAACATGAGTCTTATCTATGATTGAAGACACACCTTGGCAAGGATTCATGATGGGATGCTTAAAGTGTTACAAAGACCCGGTTTTTGATTTACAATCATAAAACGGCTCTTGGGGGCTACTTGGAATAGTATTTCAGCTATAAATCAATGTGCAAGGGAGAAGAATTTACCTCATATCGTTCTATCATCAAATTCACCAAACCGGCTTCATAATCCCGTTTTGAGTGCAGACGGTTCAAGTTGCCGGAATGAAGCTCATCAGCGTTAAGATGAGCATAGTTTGATAAATTGCTGCTCCATTTACCTTTATCCCTGGCAATTTGCTCTTCTTTGGCACTATGCTGAGCCAAAATGACGGGATGACCAGGAGAGTTGTGGCCTGCTCCAGTAATAATAACGTCATCACCTTGGCCTTCATGATTTTGGGCGGATGATGAGGGAATTTCAGTATCTTTCATTGGATTAGCCCGGTTTGGTTCTGCCGGTTCAGTATCAGGGGCGGCGGTCTCAGCATCTGTTGGATCGTCAGCATGTTGGCCGTCAAGGGGCGGATCATCAAAAGTTGTTTCATGATGGAGGCCTTCGGGTTCACCTATTTGCTCTGGTTCACCTCTTGGTTCTTCTTCTTGAGCAACAGGGTCTTCTGGCGGATTGGTGACCCGAGCTTTCTTGCTGGGTCTGGCTTTGGCCCTGCAAATAGAATAAAAAGGGTTAACATCCTGTTCAAAAGATGTAGGGCAATTGAAAGGAAAGGTTTGTCATAACTCATCTAGCCACAGTTTTCAAAGGGGGGAGTTGAGTTGTTGTCGATTCACCAGAAGAGGATGGAGGTGTCACCTGATAATTTGAATCAGACAGATTAAGAGGCTGTCTGAAATAACCTGCCTTGGGGTAAGAATGGTCAGAAGTAGGAGAGACCTCAGACCGGCGCTTCCAAACCGGGGTATCAGGTAAACCGGTAGAGGTGACCTGTTGGCCACTGTGCCGGGTTGTCCGGCGAGCTTCATGCTGTTGAGTCTTCAAAATAAATGTTGGATCCAAGTGAGCAAGAGGATGAGAAAATCTTACTTTCCGGATTGTTTGGCGAGTTTTTTGTGTTGGCATAGAGTCTGAACCGGAGGAAAGGGTAATTACCTCTACGTCCTCAGCCTGACTAGCTTCTGCCTCCTCCTAAGGAAGATCATTGTTAACAAGATGCATAAAAGAGAGCCAAGTGAGTCAAGTTCTACCTCAACTTCTGGGTCATCAGTATCATCATCAAGTTCCATAGTGATCCGGTTAGCCATTTTCCGCTTTGATGTCCGTTTTACGGCTTTGGTCTTCGGGCGGGTTGGTTTGACCACTTTATCTCCAGTTGGTTTTGCCGCTTTCTCTATGGACTTTCATTTCCAAAAAGGGTGATCACCCTATACATATAAATAAGAAGGGTTACAACTTGTATAAGTTAAAGATATTAGAAATGAAGAGGAAGTGTAATGCTTACAGCAGGCGGTTTGTTCTTGGTGTAGAAGGGATTCAGACCGGTTTGACTACAGACCAGTTCCGATTCATTCAGAATTTTCTTTACACCTTCAGTAACTTCTTCATCAGATAATTGGATGTTGCAATGGCGTCGAGGATCGTCAACTTCACCGGTATATTCGCACATTAAAGCGGGACGCCGCTTAGCGGCAAGATACTCCAGGATATCCAACAGCGTACAAAATCCACACCTGTTAAACCGTTTGCCATAAAGGCCCGGAGCTTGGCGATTTGAGGAGCGTATTTTGCCCTTTCTGAAGAGCTCAGGCATTGTGGCATTGGGTGTGTATTGGATAATCTATGGTTACAGAAGCCGGGGAGGAGATTTTCATCCTCAGGCGAAGTGTCTCTGTAATAGAACCATGTTTGGTTCCATTCCTTTGGGTGGCTATGGTGTTTGGCATGAGGAAATTCCACTTCCTTCCGCTTTTGAATCGAGACACCACCAAGCTCTGTGTTTGGGCCATTCACAAACTCTGTGCGCCAGTTTAAGTGAAAGAAATCCCGGAACAATTCTGCAGTTGGTTCTTCTTGTAAATAGGCTTCACAGAAGACTTGGAAATTACATAAGTTGGAGACTGAGTTGGGACCAATATCTTGTGGATGCAATTGGAAGCTGGCAAGTACATCTCGATAAAATTTTGACCCTGGCGGTTTGAAACCACGGACTATATGGTCAACAAAGATTACCACCTCGCCTTGTCTTGGGGTCGGAGGATTCTCTGTTCCTGGAACTCGCCATTTGATCTCAGTTTTCTTAGGCAGAGAGCCGATGCTAACCATCTCATTCAATTGATCCTCAGTAACCCGGGAACGAGCCCAGTTGCAGGCAGTGAATTGTTTGGCCATTGCAAAGCAGACAAACTGAAAATGAAAGGCCGGTTTATAAATTATGCATGATCATACACGAGAAACAAGGGAGCAAGAAATGTACCGATATAATAAATGGTACAACCCGGAGACTAGTATAATGAGAAAGAAAGGTAATGCTAGCGCAGGATTGATCAGACACTATTAAACCGAAGCGTAATTATGAAGGTAACATGCTCTTCCGGTTTATCAGAGGGCTAATGGCATAGACTATTTATCCAATGTCAAATCGCTTATGTTGGTGCGAGGAGAAACTGATCTCATAGTGATGTATAAAACTTTTGGATCTAGAGATAAGACAGAAAATGAAAAATAATTGGATCTTGAAGGGGTGCAGAACTGAAGCAATTTTTGATAGATAGATCAGTTCTTTGCGCATAAAGATTTGTGATGACCATGGTAGGTAAGCTACGGTAAGAGATGCATCAAGCACGAAGTGTCCATCTATTAAAGGAAGAACAGGGAAGAATAGCACTGATGAACTTCGGAAGAACTACGAGGAATATTGAAACCCTAGAACAGATCTATGGTGAAAAAAGCAGAGCACTTACCGGATCTGGTGAGGAAGCGGAAGGGCGCCGCAGTTCTCTGGTGCATTTAGGGCAATGCAGCGGCCAAGGTCGGAGCAGAGATGACGGTCGACGGTGGCGGCGGAGTTCCAGAGGCTGAGCGGCGCGAGGAAGACGATGCGAAGAGGCACGGGGGGAAATGGTGAAAATGACCCCTCGACCCTATTTATAAGGCGAAGTGAAAAATGGCAAGTGCGGGAATCGAGGAGTCCAAAAAATGGATAAGTTAATAAAGGTGTCGCCTTGATAACTGGATATATATTAAATGAAGGAAATCTTCGATATCAACGGATGGATGAAGTCAAGACGGTTTATTGTAATTTTGAAGTATGACATCACGGTAGTTTACAAGATCAAAAATGAAGACAAAAGAGAAGATTTTTTCTAAAGTGTGGAAGATTGACATGAACAAGTTCAAACCAATCTGGGGCCTAATGTTGGGGATATTACTACTGGAGGTAAACCGGCCTTATGTAGCCGGGTTGACTCTTTGAAGATTAGAAGCCCATGAAGATGTAAAGATGCTGGCGCTTTACGGAGGGCCCAAAGGTGAGTTACAGTATGTAAATGTAAACCGTCCTAGTCATGTAACTTGTATAGTAAGATAGAAAGAGAGAGGCCAAACCAGATACGTTTATAAACCGGCTTCGGGACTCTGTAGCCCGGCGGGCGTCAACCTATGTATATAAAGGGACGACCCAGCCACGGTTTAGGGACAGACAACAACAACTCGAGAGCCAGACAAAGCGGATTCGCTCCCTAGCCTTCGAAACCCTAGCAATACCAATCACAACTAGACGTAGGCTTTTACCTTCATCGAAGGGGCCGAACTAGTATAAACTCCCGTGTCCCCTTGTCCAGTTTAACCCCTTTAAGCTAACCCATTGCGATGGCTCCACGACTAAGTCCTTTCACGAGCACATCTTCTGTGACAAACCCACGATAGTTGGTCTTGGTCTCGTTGCACCGGAATGGTAACCTTTGCCCGGTGCCTTGGCCTGTGCTTGCCCCCTTTGCACCAAAGGGGAAACAAGGACACTGCGCAGGCCGGCGCCCGCCTGGCGCCCGCCTGGTCTCGATCGTCATGGCTTGCATCACGGGCTCCTCGCGAGGTACCCCTGCCTTGATCTATCCGCCTCCTCGCGAGCCTGCCTGATGAGGCTGCCTCCGAGGAAGCTTCCGGTCGTCCGCCTCGCGAGGCTTGGCCCCTCGCGAGGGTCTTGAGCTTGAGCTGGTGAAGATGGGCCACGCTGGGCCCCCACTAGAGCCACGCCGCAGGCCGCAGGCAGGCAAGTCTGGGGACCCCCGTTCCCAGAACACTGAGAAACATACAAGCTCATGTTGTTCTTAATCCTGAAGTTTCTAATGAACATACTGCTAATGAAGGATTTGATGCAAACATTTTACATGCTCCTGGTGATGAACATATAGTGTCTAATAAGGGATCTAATGCAAGCATTTTGCAAGCTCATTGAAGGGTTTAGTGTCTAATGATGATCTACTATGTTGAGAGAGACAGAGATTTGTAGGCATTGATGACAAGCAAATTATAGTGCATTTTCATAGCTTGAGGAAACGTCAAGGCCATCTACCAGAAAGTCCCCGTATCATGACAACATAGCATAAATACTTTTCTAATCTGTTGCTTGAAACTATTGGCGTACTTGTGCAGGATAGATATATTGATATGTAGTTTGCTCACTGGTTATACGTGCAATTACACTTCGATATTTTCAGCAAGAGAACGAATAATTCAAGAAGGTACATACCATGTTTGTAGTCCTTGTACACCATGTTGCATTTTGTGTTTTTGATTCTTGCATCATTTAGTGTTTATAATCTGAACTACTTTGGATCATTAGCTGGTTTTCAAAGTGCATGTAGCTTCACATTTCTCAAGTTATGTTGATTTCCGGAGTGCAAGTGCCTTCATATTTTTTAAGTTAAATGTTCGCCCCTGGCAACCTGAATTCGTGGATCAGCCACTGCACACAAATCATACACGAATGCCAGTAGGAATTAAATGAAATGCAGGGACTTATGCTAGCTCGTTGTACAAGCTCACTTCAGCTCTGCTTGCGCTTGGAATGTTCCATGTACAAGTCCATGTTACCACTTTCTTGGATGTGCATGCCTTGTGCTCCTTGCATCCCCCTCTGCATTTTTGACACGACGAATGGTTCATCAAATAAGAGAAATCGACCTTGATGTTGTACCGGAGGACATATACTTACAAGGTTATACGGGTATGCAGGATGTGTACCAGATACCGTAGCGCCGTCATGCTTCGCTAAAAAATGGATTTGCTTGTTTCAGATGATATCTCTAGAAGAAATAAGAGTTAAAGTCAGAGTTGCATAGGCGTGTAAGCTAAGAGAGCAGTGAAAGGATATCCAAACATCGTCGGAACAGTGCACAATGGAGTGATGTGTGGATACCTAGTTCGGGCCGGCGTTTGGGCATGCTCGCCTAGCTAGAGTGCGGGTCACTTTAGATCCGTTGAGGGTGATGCGCTGGCGTTGGCTGGCCGCGCATGGATGCAGATCTTGAGTGGCAGCGGAGCGCTATGATGCGGTGGACGAGACCGTTGGTGAAGCCCCAACGGCCTCGAGCGGCGAAGGTGAGACGATGTGCTCGGTGAAGTAGCCCCGGTGAGCTGGGAGACGGCATCGATGAAGCGCACCTAATGCGGTGGAACTCGGTGTCTGTGAGGCACGTCGGTTGCGGCGGCCGACGTTGTCGGTGGACCACCCGGTGTGGTGGACGAGGGCATAGATGAGGTAGCTCCGGTGCGGTGGTGAAGCGCGACCGCCGTCTTCGTCATCATCGTCCGGCACAGAGGTGGGGAACGGTGGGGAAAGAGACGAGACAAGGGGCGATTCGAGGGTTGGCCCCGAATTAGGGATTTCAGCAAAATCTAGGCGCGGAAGGGGACGGTGGAAAAGAGAAATTTTGCAGGGCTGGAATTGGGGCCGCCAGATATTTCAATCTGAAACATGGAAGCGTGAACTTATATTGTCGTCGTCCTTTTTTTGGGGGGGAGGGGGGGGGTCTGGGTGGCTGGGTGCTACGCGTCCGTCCGACACACGCGACCACCCCGACAGGACTATGCTTCGGTGCCTTAAGGCACCTTCCTTTGTGTCCATGACATGTGGGCCCAACAGGTGGCTGGCCCACATGCCAGTGACCCAAAGGCAGTTGCCTTTAAGGCACTGAAGCAGAGTCCACCCCGACACTACCCTAGTCTGCCCGGTGCGCCTACATTTGAGAATCCAAATGATTCTTCTTTCATTTGCAAACGAATGTATATGTATTACCATGCCCGTGTTTTCCTTGCAATAATTAGTCATTCGAAACGAGATACTCCATCCATTCACTTTTGTAAGTCGTTTAAGACAACTTAAAATGAACTGTTTTGCACATTGTCTGAAATGTCTTCAAGGTCTTATAAAAGTGAACAGAGGGAGTACTATAAATTAATTAATGAGGAGTTATTTGAAAAGAAATCGAAATAGTACCCACGCTAACATGGATTAGAGTGTGTGTCACATAATTAGTTATTTGAATTAGAGTGTGTGTCACATAGTTAGTTATTTGAGTTAGAGTGTGGGTCACGTAGCGATCTCCAATTTTAACGTGGATTTCACATTTCACTATATCCATGCTACTTTTTTAATACAAATTCATATGTATATGATGAACACCATGGTAGTGAGAAAACGTTTGGATGGATTCAAACATATGACCTACAAAATAGCACAAGAAACTAAGTCAATGTCAACTTTTCGAAACTTAGTATGGCACGAATTCGAAATAATTACCCGTATGCCTGGTCCTCGTTTCAAGTCTCACAATGTACACCGAATTGAAACATCGATATTAAGTCTCATACTATGTACATTCAAATGTTTTTTTAGCCCACCCCCCCGCACAAACACTACATACTTCCTGTATCGGTCAACTCCTAACCACCTTAGGAAGCTATTGGTTTCCAACACACGTTCATTCTTTCTCTCCATGTTTTGATCTCTAAGTCCCTCAACTACACAATCCCTTTTTCCACTCTGTTACTAAATCTATTTACCTCACACACCCGCCATTGCACCCCATGCTGAGCTCTCTCTATCCCCCTCTCCCTCTCACCCTCTCGCACTAAATACATGCATTGCCTATCTAGACCGGCAACCTCTCGTGCGCACGCACGCACGTTGTATATCTAGGTCACTCCCTCGAGTCTGTCTCACTCTTTCTTCCGCATGATGGGCCACACTTGCTCAATCTCGCTCTCTTTATCTGAGTCTCGTTTAACCTCATTTTCTTTCACACACAAATGATATATCTCCCTGTTCGAGCCTCGATCGACACATGCTATACTCTCTCATGTAGATTGTCTATCTAGGTCAGTCCATCCAAGCCGCCACCACTCTTTTGACCTCATGGTGGGCCACGCTCACTCAATCTCTCTCTCTCCCTCTCTCCGTATGTCTCGATTGACCTCGCTCTTTCTTGGACAAAAATGATATATCACCATGTTTGAGCCCAATTCGACCTATTCACATTGTATACTCTCTCACGCACATCGTCTATCTAGGTCACTCTCTCCAACCCGTCTCACTCTTTCGATCGCACGATGACCCTATGTGATTGGTTGACCTTGCTTCCTCCCACGCACAAAATATATCTACACGTCTGTGACTGGATCATATCTCAAGCTCTATCTTACAGCCCTCACCCTTGCCAAAAAGCTCAATCGGACAATATCTCTCCAGAGCATATATATTTGTTCAATGAATGTCGGACCACACTTTGTCTCTCTATTTATATGTCTCTTGATTGACCTCGCTTTCTCACACCATATCTTCCATGCTTTGAGGCTACTACCTCTCCATCCCTTGCAAAGACGGAGCTATTTACATTGCGAGGGGCACTCCAACCTTGGATTAATTTGTGTAGGAATTTATTCCGGTCAGTTTAGATTATATTTTCGTAGCATTCAGCCCACAACTACTCCAAACACCGTTGCAACCCACGCAACTCCCCTAGTTGATTTCCCTATGGCTCGGTCATCACTCTCTCGCACGTCCTTTCTCGCCTTCAACGTTGCACCATGGTATTATTGAAAAAACTATGTTGTTCTCTTTAATTATTATAAATAAGCTACAAAACTACACATCGATAGTCCACTTGGAATGGAACAAATGTCGACCCACAAATTAAAGTGCTACAAACTACACACCGAGGGGCCCACATGTCATGAAACAAATTTGGACCCATATACAAATTAAAAAAATAAAGGACGAGGATCGAACATGCGACCGGGCCTTCAAGCCGCACGTCAATAGGCAACATACGTAGAATAGCAATGTTTGTTGTACCCCCTTTGTTCACATAATGTTTTTATATTACCACAGCCCAATTAATGGATAACATGTAATATTATTTTTAGTACTATTCACCTTCACTTACTGGTGGGTTCCATGTGTGCTCTCTCTCTCTCCTCCCCTTCTGCGTTTAGACGCATGGGCAAACAGGAAGAACTCGCGGGTGATGTTGCCTTTGACCATATCTGGACGCGTTCACAAGTCACGGCACCAGTTTCACGTACTAGCATCACTAGTCAGTGTGTACGTGCAATGCACGTTAATTTGGAAGTATATTAAGTGCATGCGGATATTAAGTACTAGGATATTATTTGCGTTTTGTCATGTGATTAGCACTATTTTTGGCATGAAATTAACTGCACACTAAACGTGTTGAGCGCTCGACATTGAAGCAGTCTAGGTCGTTGGATGAAAAGGAATACATGTGGCTTGATGAAGTTTTATATTTAATTTGATACGACTCTAGCAGAACATTCAATCGATCAAACCATACATTTTGTTCAGTCTAACTCCGACTTTAAATTGTACGATGATCAATATAAAATAAACGGAAATGATAAACGTTCGGATTTTAATCATGGCAATCCGAACGTTTTTCATGGCAAATTTAGATTACGCGGTGGCGGGGGGGCGTCTCGCGGTGGGAAGCGGCTCCTCTGCCGTGCTCTGTGTGTCGTCGGGCCACTGACCAATGGCGATGGCGGCATCTTGCGACGTTGTCGGCATACTCCTGGACGTTGGCCTAGCTTCAAGGAAGGCCAAAATGTTTTGGACTTCGGAGCGAGTCAATTGGCATTGGTGCAAGGAAGCGGTCGACGGTGGCCATCCATGCCGCTGAGGGGGGCACTGGCACCCGCGCGGGGACAGGTGCTGTCAGCGGCGCGGCGGAGACATTCGTGTGCATGGGCATCGGCACGAGCGCGCACGTTAGTACACGCGCATGCGCATGTGCTGGTAGGTGCGCGAGCACCAGCACGGGCGTGTGCGTCAATGCACGCACATGCGCATGCGCTGGCAGGTGCACGGGCGCGTGAAAGTCGGCGGGGACCTCGTGGAACGCCGGGGGATCAAGCTCGGCGACAATGTGCGGCTCCCAGCCCATCAATGCCACGGGGATGGGCGCTGGCACAGTCGGGGCGACGGGAGCCGGAATGGGAGCGGGGATAGGCGTGGCATCTTCCCGCAAGGCCAGTTCAAGCTCGTCCCAATGCGCCTTATGTTCTTGAGACTCCGGCTGGGTGTCTTCCTTAGGAAACTGAAACACTAAGGGCAGACCATCATGATGCGGCATGGCGTACGTTTAGGTCAGGCTAGTTGGAGGTAGACGAAAGGAGAACCGGAGTGGAAGAGAGAGGATTGTAGCGATACCGGGTAGTGCGGGGTTGATTTTAAACTGCGGCGCCAGCGACATTAAAAGTGGGAGCAGTTGGGACGATGGTGGGCGGCAGAGCCTGGTCAAAGGGCTCGCCTCCCGGTGAGCCTGCACAGCGGTCTGCTCACACGCCTCCCTGACAGCCGGCGCAGTGGTCTGCTCGCACGCCTCTCGTAGACTCACATGCTTGCTCGGACAGCACCTGCCGATGAGAAGTGGGGACTCGTGGCGGCACGTAAACGCCCACAGTTTCAATAGTGAAAGCGTTCGCCTTAACGTGACAGGTCTTTGTTCCAAAATACATTGGCTCTTCATTTGTACAACTTGTCATAAGTAGCTTGTCTCAAATTGAAGAAAAAACTTATGAAGTAATATTTGTGCCATATCACCGTGACCATGATTAGTTTCAAGAATTTATGCTCACTTTTGGATTTTCTAAAATTTAAGATCCATGATTCGAAACAATATCATAACCTGCATCATGCAATAAATTTTCAAGTCGTACATCTGTCCTGTTGTATTTTTTAAGAAAGGATTTGGTTGAACATTTTGCTTAGTTAGACTTCAGACAAGTTATATATGCAGAGTAAAAGGTTAATCCCTCCGTACCAGTGCATTGCCTGATATATTAACTCAACTACTAGGCACGAACAAACGGGCTCAATTCTGTGCTCATCTTGGTGTAGTAGTAGTAGTAGTACTAGGCAACGCAGTTGACGGGTGACCTTGACGAGCGGCGACCGAGGGAATGAACCGTGCTTGGCACGGTAGGTAACGTTGTCTAGTTACTAAAGCATCCCTCCGTTGTTCATCGCTAGTCATTATGGACCAGGGACATGAGGGGAATTTCCTAGGGTTGGAATTCTGGCCGCCAGATATTTCGACTTGAAACGCTGAGGCTCGATTGGTTGGGGTTGCCTAATGTGCGTACCACGCACACCACCAAAGGACACAAGCCGATTTTTTAGGATCAACACAAGCCAAGGTCTGGCTGGTACACCGTTGGGTCCTACCATTCAAGAATACGAAAGGAACCTTTTAAATTGCCGAATGAATCTATGTGTATTACAATACCCGTATTTTCCTTGCAAATACTAATCTCAACGTGGTAATTGATTTATGACGAGTTGTTGAATTAGAGTGAGTTTGTGATATAGTGATCTCAACGTGGATTTCACATTTCATGGTATCCCTAGTAAGTTTTCCAATGCAAATCCAAATTTAAAAGATGAACAATATGGAGGTGAGAAAACTTTGTATGTATCAAGCATATGACCACACACACACCCACACAGACACACACGCACGAACACAACAACAATCCAATAAGTATAGTGCATCTATTTTTCCAAACCATGCATGTATGACACGAACTCAAAAATACTCCTTCTAATCCTAAATATTAGTCTTTTAGAGAGTTCAACAAGTGACTACATACGGAGAGTGAATCTAGACGCTAAAATATGTCTATATACATCCGTATGTGCCAGTCCGTTTGAAGCCTCTAAAAAGACTAATATTTAGAAACGAAGGGAGTAAAATGTAAGACATCCATGGTCCTCAGTTCAATATTTAAAATGAACATGAAACTGAAACATGAATATTAAGTCTAGTACTACAGTACATGCAAATGTTGTGTTTAGGCGGAGCTATGATTGTCGGGGGTCAACCCCTCGACCTTAGATAAAATTGTGGAGCTCTGTTTAGGGTTGTTTAGATTATATTTGTCCCCACCCTCCCAACCACTGATTGGTTTTGCACCCCCACCCTCCTCCCTGGGAGAATATCATGTGCCCCCATACCTTAGATGCTACATGCCGATACGAGTTGCTTGGAGCTTTGTAGATCTGAGATATAGCAGCTCACATGATGCGTCTTAATATTTTTGTAGGAAAGCTTGATGAGTTTGAGAATTGCACACAATTTGTACAAAAACTACTTAGATGCCCTTTGATCCCATATCCAACGACCTCGAAGCTCCTATCACCATAGCATCTAAGATGAAGGAGGACATCATATTCTCCTGTATGTAAGAATATCATGTGCTACCACACCTTAGATGCTTTGGTGATACAAGCTCTTCGGAGGCGTTGGCTTTGTGACCCAACACCTCCTCGATGGTTCGAATGGTTTTTTGTAGAAAAGCCCCAAAAGAGTTCGGCCACTGCTTACAAGCACAAAGACTGCTCAAATGCCACTGGATCTCAGATCAAACGACCTCCAAGCACGTATCACCGTAGCATCCAAGCTATGATAGCACCTTTTGTTTTCTCGCATGGGAGAGTATGAGGTGCTTCCGCAGCGTAGATTCTATGGTGATACGAGTTCACTGAGATCTAACGGCCCACAGTAGGAGGTTTGAATGTTTTTGCAATATACGGCTGATAGAGTTTGGGAAATGCGTAGAAAGTACAAGTACTACGCATGTGCCATCTGATCACTGATTATGAGCACCGGGGAGCCGTTGGATCGAAGATGCAGCGACACACACGAGGCCTGAATGTTTTATTTGCAAAAAAAACCTTCGGAGAGTTTGGAAATTGCGCATAATTACAAAGACTACTCCCAAGCCATTGGATCTCACTTCCAACGGTGTAAAAACTCGTATCACCATAATATCTAAGCTGCGGGGTTGATGTGATATTCTATGCTGCTATCATTTTTGTTCGTAAACTTGCAAAAAACATGTAACTCGTGTCGTTACTTGTCTAATCGCGCAAAGTGTTTGTTTAAAAAAACCATCCTACACTGAAATATCAGAACAACACACGGGGGTCCCAGTTGTCATTAATCAAATTTGGACCTAAAACTAACAAATCGAAAAGATGAGATTCGAACTGGCAACCTGGACTACAAAGCGTAAGTCGATAGCCTGAAAAAACGAACGGTTGTTGGATTTGTCCCATAACTTGATTTTATACAGTACTTGCATTGATTAGAGAAGAAGGAGTGCCTCGTCAACACGTGCATGACCGTTGTCTCACTTACTGGTGGGTCCCAGGTCTGCGATCTCAATCTCTCTTCTCTCCATCGTCTAACCTTTGCACGGGCACACACGAAGAGCGGTGCTAGCTTGCCGTGGTGTTATGACAACTAAAAAAATCTTGGAAAATAGAAGAATCGGCTAGAACAAGAGACGTTGTGGCTGGTCAAGACGGAGCTAACCACATCTATCCTCCGTGCCACGTTTGCAAGATGAAGCTGTGTGGCTAGTGGGGTGTTTCGACCGACTGGCTGGGTCCCGAGGTCGAACCATAGGTACTACGTCTGATACAGTATATTTTTACACGCACATTTTTCCTCCGTGCCGAGATGTGGCACACCCTACCGCGCGGTTTCGGGGTCCTCCCGGGTGGTGCATGCATATATTCTTCCTGACGTGGGACGCCCTACCACGCGTTTTCTGGGTCCTCCTCGGTCGTAGTGCCGAAGCAAGTAAATGAGTCGTCAAATCACAAAAGACCACCTTTCCCGCCGAGTACATTAGTGAAGCACAGTGGCTAGCTAGTTCGGCTAGTTCGACCGATTAGGTAGGCCACCGCCGCATTTGTTTTTTCACCCCTTTTTTATCTACTTGCCGACAGGTAAATTTAAATTTCCCCGCGGCGTTGCTTTGGTGTTTGTGTGCGGCAGGATTTTTAATTTTTTGATTGACGGGAGCAGGTGCAGCAGGATTTTTAATTTTTTGATTGACGGGAGCAGGCGCGGCAGCAATTAGTCACGATGACTCCTCCTGTAAAAACCCACTGCTCCCTGATGTGAGAAGTCGTCGATTGGTGTTTTACCATGGTGAAAACCAAAAGATTCCCCGCTCCCTCCGCCTTCCCGTAGATTGCATTGCCTTTCAGCCGTTTCGCCCCCTTTGCTTCCTCTCCCCATTGCTTCTACCTGGTGCCATGACGGCGCAGCAGATCACGGAGTCCGAGGTGAGGCGCCTGACACTGGCTCCCATCGACCGGGAGCGGGCAGTTGCACCCTGCATCACCAATGTCGTGCGCCTCGGTGGTGTTTAGGCGCCCTCTGCATTGGCATGTCCATGTCTCAGCGCAACATGACCGTTGGATCAAACTCAGGCGGTGCAGATCAGTCACTGTAGCACAAAGCGTGTGGGTGTGTTTGGTTGCATTCTCATCTCGATATAGTTGTTTCCTCTTTGTGTATTTTTGTCAACCTACTAGTGTGGACACATGCACCCTTCATGCACTCTGCCAAACACCCAAAAGTGGGTCCAGAAGGGAACTTTTTCTCCCATCCCGTGCACCCTTCATACACCCTGCCTAACACTATTCGTGCTTCATATGGTTCATGTTTCATGGAGTACTGTAGCACCGTACTCTCCGTACGCTGTGGACATAGTTATGTTAACATTGATCTCACCGTTCATTCTCGGCCGGACAGTCAAAAAAGCGGTACTATGTTACATATAGGAGTAGTTGACATGCGCACAACATTATTTGTTATCGTCATATCTTACTACACTAGCAACAAGATTGTGTAGTACAAACGTATGAACCACTGCACATGCCTAGTAGTAGGAGCACTGTGTATGTTCAAGTGGCTGCCGTGTTTCGCACTCCTCCGTCGTAAGAGTGGAAACGCTTGCTGTAATCATTTTTTTCTTCAGAAAAACATTGTACACGCTCTACCATGCGGATCCTCCTCCAGCCATGCACTAAATTACTCACTTTCACCGACGTGTGGGACAGCCAGCACCTGGGTCCACCAGCCATGCACTAAATTACTCCGTAGTAGAGTGACGGTAGACTACCCCGATCGAACCGCCGCAGTAATGCCCAATGAGCCGTCAAATCACAAAACCCCCTCCTTTCCAGCAGTAAGTTGGACGGACGAAGCAACCATCATTTCAGTCTTCTCTCTCAGCTTCCTCTTTTGAAGAAAACCCCCACTCGCTTCACTTCTCCCTCATCTTGTTCCTCCTTTCACTCTTCTCTCTCAGCTTCCTCTCTTGGATGGACGCCGGAGCACCGGCCGACATGATGTCTATGGCTCTGGCCAAAACCGTCGAGACTCATGGTATGAAGAAGCACAAGCACCCTACCGAGACTACCGCAGACAAGCTCAAAGCCATCGCCTTGTCCAAGGCCCCCTCTCCAGGATCCCTCATTAAGCAAGTCTAGGTAATCTCTCTTGTTGACAATCTTTTTCTCGATCTTGATCATGTTTTTTCATCTAACACGCAGTACTAGTACTGGTAGTACAACTTTCTGGTGATCTTGCATGTGATTTTAGTGTGCCAAATGATGGTTCTAAATTCCTCTTTTGACCAAAACATGCGAGAGGTTGACACTGATTTCTTATAGATTACTTTCAACTACTCCCTCTGTCCCAAATTTCTTGTCTTAGATTTGTCTAGATACGGATGTACCTAATACTAAAATGTGACTTAATACATGTCCTAGTGTCTTTTTGACTCATTTTTGTGCGTATATGTAGTCATATATGGAGTATAATATCAAAAATCATCTTATATTTATGAACGGAGGTAGTAATAAAATAAGGTTTCTGTTTGAATTAGAACCAGGTTCGCGGTGGAGATGAAGTTCTCAAAGTCATGCCGTGTGACCTGGAAGACCTGATGATGAGTTCTACTACTGAACTATCTAGCTGCTGTGTCCTTGTCGCCACGTGTCCTGAACCAGTGTTTGCCTGTAGCATTGTTATTAGGCGTGTTCTCGAGGCGGTACTTGACCACAACAATTTCCTGGCTGTGCCTTCGATTACGAAGGGTGTGGTTCTTGTAAAGCTTCCCAACAAATCTGATGCGACATGTCTTCATCATCATGTTTATGAGTGGAAAGACCACTCTGTTAGCTTCTCCAAGGTTGACAAGATGGTTATGGTGCATGTAGACATCTCACACGAAGCCCATGGCCTAGTCAGTTATGCAGGGTTCATCCCGTAGGTCGGTGGCAAGAAATAGTCTGCAGAGTTTAGTTAGTGCAACTTTGCTTGTCTGTAGTAAGTACTATTGTTCATTACTTGATTTATGTTTGTGAACCCTGTATTGTTTGTTAGTACTGCCGATTTTGGTGTGTGGTCAGTCCTGGGAACGGTCTACGTTAATGTCTGTCCACTCAATTCAGTCTGTATATTTTGAAGTATCTAGATCATATTTTTTGTGAGGACGGTTTATCAATTATGGTTACACTCCAATATCTGTATGCATTGCAGGCTTTATCGCACCCACCAGGATTTCCAGTCCCATGGATGTTCGGTCCATATGATTTTTCACGACCTTTGGACTGTCCTGCTTGTGGGAGTAGGCGGGGCCCCTGCATGCCACGCGTAGTTGGACGATCAATCTTCTGTTTAGTACTTCAACATAGTGATTTCCTGGTAAGGATTCACTCGTGTCACATCAAGTAAATCTTATTGATTTACTGTCTAAATCTTATTGATTTAATGTCATGTTTTCTTTCTTTTCCTGCAATTTTACGATGCAGGTTTGGCCATGTGACATTCATCATAGAATAAACCGTTTGGTTTGGTCTACGATGGCTATTTTTGCAGGTTTCACTTCTTATGTCTTGTCAGTAACGAAGGCACTGTCCAGCACTTATATTACTGGAAAAAATTGGATCAGTCTGTTGTCTGAGTACAAGGTGAATCCCTATGATGAACTGTAGTTTGGTTTAACAAATATGCCACAATTAGTCCTTCTCGTGTTTAAAAGAAATGAAGAAAAAGACTGGATCACGGTCACGGATCCTAGTCAAGTTAGAAAGCTGATCATAGCAGACCAGACACAATCGCCGCTGTCTTGCACAGATCAAGCACCGACAGTTGCTCTAGCACTGACAGTGGCAGCAGCTCAGTTTAATCCTGCTGAGGATTGGGCACCGACCGCGTCAGCGGATCAGTCTGATCTACCAGAGGATCGGGCATCGACACCGGCACCTGCTCCGACACCGGCACCAGCTCTACAAGGAGCACCATCTCCGGCAGCAGAAGCGGCTTCGGCACCTGCACCAACAATTGCACTTGCATCTGCTCCGACCCGTGCAGTTGCACCGGCAACAGACTGGGCTGCAGTTCGCACTTCATATACCAAAGTCCTTACAAAAACCGACATGCCCACCTTCTTGGTAAGCATTGGCCGCCCAAGTGCTTCGTTCTTTTTTCTTTCCATGTTGTTTCACATGATTCACTGTGTTGATCTAACTGTTTGGGTATGTCTTCTTGTTTGCAAACAGAGAATTCCTAGAGCAATGAGGGAGTCGTTCAACAATCCGGGCGACCGCGGCCAAGTTTCTCTTACCATGCGCAGCCTTGGTGTGAATGAACCTGCTCAATATAACATAGGTACAAAGGATGGTCGCATGATGATTGATGCTAAAGGATGGTCAAGGTTCAAATCTAAATCATATCTTGCGGTAGGGGATGATGTCAAAATCGAACTTTCTCGGCAAGGAGAGCTGGTCCAAAGTAACTTTGAAATTCTTCAGTAGCAGCACGCAACTGCCGAATTGATCTATCCTTCGGGAGATTTTGATGTAATAATCTGGCATGGTGAAACAAGTGTCCTGTGTGTATATGTAGTAGGACAATATTATTTATCACATGGTATATCGTTGATAGAATTGCAACTCTGATTGCTGGTTAGGAATTGTCGTTCTATTTCATTCCAACAGCTGCCGTGCTTTATTCAATTTTGTGTATTCGCCTTGTGACAGCATCTAAAACCAGCGCCTTACCGATTGCTTGCAATATGAAAAGCGCTCAGGTAGAACACATGGGCCCCCAAACATGCATGGTTGGCCTGCGGCCCAAAGTCATGAACCGTGAGCCTATCTGATTATTATATTCTCAGCTGAACCCCCATAAAAAAGCTTAACCCCCATAATGCCCGTGCATTGCAGAGGGAGTATATTTCTTGGCAAGGTGAGCCTATGATATAAAAGATTTGTATATTTCTTTACAGAGGGAGTATCTCTCTGTCAAAAAATATATTTATGTGTAACTAGTTACTCATGTCTTTCTACTTCCTTTCGCTGATATGTGGGGCAACCGGCTACGGGGTCCACGTGCCATATGCACAAATTAGAGTGCACAACTTCATAGTAGACACACCCCGGTCATAGCGCTGCAGTAATGCCCAATGAGCCATCAAATCACAACCCCCCTTTCCAGCTTTAGCAGTAAGCTGGACGGACGAAGCGGCAATATTTCACTGGGCCTGAATCCCCTTCTCCCTCGTTTGCTTGTTTAGAGAAAACCCCCCATCGGCAATTGCATAGGGTTTTCTCATGGAGAACTAGGTACGAATTCTTCATCCATCCCCGATAAATCCATGTCCCTTGGTCGTAGGTAATGCTAGGATGGCAGCCACCGCCGTTGATGCATTTTTCTTCCTACTAAATCTAGTGTGTTTCATTTGCAGTGCCCAAAGTGTGAGTACCCTACAGGTTTCTGCGCCCTCGGCGAGACGCCACACTTGCTCCTTCTCATTGTAACACATCATTTTGAAATGCGCATAGTATGTTCCTAGAATCCTCTTTTCTATCCGGGAGGGTGGGGGTTTTTTGAACATGCTTTGTTCTCATATTATTTTTCCTGCAGTGTATTATTTGCTCTGCCAGAACACATGTACTCAAGATGCTCGGCCTTGCCATAACTGAATACACTAGTTTAATGGTCACAGTGAAGACAAGCCATGGATATAAGTTCCGAGTTGGGTTCATGAACCAAGAAGATCGCTGCTTTTTTATGGCCGAACTTGGATAAACTTTCTCAAGTGTTATAGACTGAAAGTTGGCGCACGAATGTTGACGTAAATAGCACAACCTGGTCTCATCTTCAGTGTGATCTTCCACCCCGACGTTGTTCCAATTGTTCATCCATGTTAGTTTTGTATGTGGTTCTTGCTTGTTGCCTCGATTACTTCTTAATCCACCTATTATGTCTAACTAATCACAATTTACCTTTAGAAGTAGCAACGAATCTCTCACGAAGATGCTACTTCTAACTAATATTTTCTTATATTTGGTGGCATGTGTGCGTCTTTTTAGAGTTAATCAGTCTGCTCGTTTGTTACTCTATAATAACTCAGCTGTTTCTAATGGCACTGAAGTTGACTGGATCGACATCCACAAGTTCCTACACTTTATTGATCGTCTTGAGGTCCTTGTGGGGCGTTTCAATGGTGGAAGGCCACGTGTGATATGTGTGCCACTGCTACACTCGTTGAACAGGTCCAACTGTGTCGAGAAACTTATGGTACGAGCTGTTTTCTGTTATATATGTTGTTCATAAACTATTTCTTATACACAGTTTTATAGCTGTGATCTTCTTGAAATAGGAACTGCCGAGTTCTATTGTTCCTATACAAATGCCTGACCATGGTCGGGTCAGACTTGCACTTGGTCACAACATGATGTTTATGTTGACCTACTCAATTCCCCTTGGAGGTGAAAAGATACTTATTCATGGGTGGTCTCAAATAATGAAGGCCCTTCCATCTTGGAGAATAGGACAGAAGATTATGTTCTTGCTTTTCCATGGCCCTTCCATCTAAAGCGAATATCCTGTTTATTGACCATGTTGCGAGATGAAGCCGCTTTCAGAAGGTTGTGGATGCGCAGGGTGGCGCCTGGGCCTTGTCCTGGGGCTTGGCGGCCTCACCCTTGGTTAACTATAGGCAAAGTAGCACTGTTCGAGGCGTGCTTTGTACGGTTGAACCTGTATAAGTACTCATAGTCCTTGCAGCTTTGGTTGTTATGTGCCCCTGGTGGTTTCAGTTAAGGTTGTTAAGTACTCCTGTTTCTTTTACAGTCTCTCTTGTTTCTTCAGTCCTTTCTTCCTCCAGCCGCCAAAACCAAACTAGCGCCAGCGGGGCCGCCTGCTTCTGCCTCCCACGGCTGGTTGCGCCTCAGCGCACGCATCACCGCCCCATCGTCTCCTAAATCGTTAACGCCGACGTCCTCCGCGTGCTTTGGTGCGCTCGCTGCTGCGCTGCCCTCTCGCGTTGTCAACATGGTCAACAAACAACAAGAATCGGCAGAATTACATGGAGAGGATGACAGTAGGGGCCCACCACGTCAGCGTATGGAAAAATAAAATGCTTCCTCCTAGTGTTTTCCTGACATCTGGGACCCACGACATTGTGAGCGTATATAGTCAATAGACAAGAGAACATCACAAGATCGGCTGACACCTAGGCTATAGCTACTCGAGCAGTTATTTTTTTGTTTGGTATTGTGGAGACGAAGCAGGGTTTGAACTGGCCTGTGGCCTGTCTAGCCCAGGCTTATATTTTATGTGCACCATGTGACCAGCCCAGCTATTTATTCTTTGTGAAAATGAGCCCTGTTTATTTTTTCTGAAGAATACCCAATCCAGACCTACTTATTTTTCTACGCCCTGATGGCCTGCAACTCTTTCAAGACGCCTGCAAATCTTGAAAGTAATATGAAATGGGTTGTAAATATAAAAACAAATGACAAATTGGCAATTACTTTATAATTTCTGAATTTTTTCACATTTTCAGATTCCTATTTCACTGGGCATTAACGTAATTTAAATATATCTTCAAAGTACATTAAATCTGGCTCAACATTTCGGTACTAAAATTAGTTTGGAACCCACAGAAATATGTGAAATTGGCCCTGGCCAACTAAAAAAACGACTGCAATAAATTGCATAAGAAGATGCCATGAGCTATATATAAATTATTAAAAAAAAGAGGGAGTGGTCTGACTTGTGGGCCTGTTTAGTTGACGCGTATGCAAGATTTTTTTAGTTATTATATACGTCAACAAACGATTCTAGCAGACGTAACCGTTGGATGACAATCCAACGACCGTCGTGTTTCTTCAATCTCCGATCTTCTTGCTCCAGCCGCCAAAGCAGCACCGACGGGACCACCTACTCCCACCTCCCGTGGCCGGTTGTGCTGCCCCACAGGCCTCAGCGCCCCCTACTACTCCCACCGCTGGCCAGGGCATCCCTCTACTCACCCACACCCCCTGTTATTCTGCGGCGACGGCAGCCTCACACCGCAGCCGAACCGGTGAACCCTCATACTCCTCTCCGCGCGGGCTTCCACTGCCGCGTCTTCCCCGGCTCCGCGTCGTCCCCTTCCTAGGCCTCATCGTCGTCCACCGCCGTGGCGCTCTCGGCGCGGCATGGTCAATGTGGTCAACGACCGACTTCCATCGGAAGAGTACTGTATGTGGAGAGGCTGACAGCTGGGTCCACGGCAGCCGCAAGGAAGTGCCTCCTTATTATGATGAAAATAATTATTCCTCCACCTGACAGTAGGGACCCACTGGACGGGCCACCAGTATTTCACGAAAAAAACGTTTCCCCCTGACTGCTGGGAGCCACTGGAGGGGCCGCCGTATTTTGCGAAAAAACATTCCACCCGCTGTCAGCTCGGACCCACCGGAAGTGCCTCCTTATTACGCACAAAAAAATGAATACCCCCTGCTAGCTAGGACTCACCTTGGTGGGAGGCTGACTTGTGGGCCTACTAAGTTGACTGGGACGGAGGACTTTGTCAACTTTAGTCAATATATGAACGATTCTAGCTCCAGTGACTGTACGATGTCCAGCCAACGGCCGTAGTGCTTCTTCAACCTTTGGTCTTCTTGCTCCAGCCGCCCAAAGCAGCGCCGGTCATGCTGCCTCCTCCTGCCGCCCGTGGCCGGCTGTGATGCCGCGGAGGCCTCACCACCCCCTACTACCCCCACCGCTAGCCATGCCATCCCTCTACGCACCCACACCCGCTGTTATTCTGCGGCGACGGCAGCCTCACACCGCAGCCGAACGAGTGAACCCTCATACTCCTCTACGCATGGGCATCCACTGCCACGTATTTCCTGGCTCCGCATCGTCACCTTCCTAGGCCTCGCCGTCGTCCATCGCCCTGGTGCTCTCGACGCGGCGTGGTCAACGTGGTCAAGGAATGGCTTCCATCGGACATGGACTATACATGGAGAGGCTGACAGCTGGGTCCATGGCCGCAGCAAGGAAGTGCCACCTTATTACGCGCAAAATAATTATTCCTCCACCTGACAGTTGGGACCCACCGGATGGGCCACTGTATTTCGCGAAAAAAACATTTCCTCCTGACTGCTGGGACCCACCAGCTACATCTTCGCACACAAGGAAGTGCGTCCGGGCAAAAAAATGATTTGCCCCCCTGATTGCTGGGACCCACTAGCTACATCTTCGCAGGCAAGGAAGCGCCTGACAGTTGGGACCCACCTGGTTGAAGCGTACATAGCGTTGCCATTTTGGTCGCGAACGTGTACGTACATATATACTGGTGGATGTAGAGGCGCGCACGTGTCGTAGTAGAGGCGTGCACGTAGCATGTACACGTACGTACATCGGCCACGGTGCAAGAAATAAAATATGGCCACGTATGTGTACATACAGGCGGGGTCTCGAACGCCTACTCGCGCATACGTACGGCCAGGGCTTGTGTACATGGCTGGCTCGGAACGAAGAAACAACGTCATCGTCGTGTTCATGGGGAGGCAACAGAATGTGTCGTGTTCATGGGGAGGCAACGGAATGCATCGTGTTCATCGGGAGGCAATAGAATGCGTCGTGTTCATCGGGAGGCAATGGAACGCGTGGGAGCCAACCGGCTGGGTCAGAACGGAATGCATGGTCGTGTTCATCGGAAGGGCTTGGACAGAACAGGCGATGGAAACGAGGCCTGGCGTACCACACAATGGAAGAAACAGACCTCCTACGGTCGAAACAGGGGTCCTGTTGATCAGGAGGGGTGTGGCGTACCGCAAAACGAAGGAAACGGACCTCCTACGGTCGAAACGAGGGTCCTGTTGATCGGGAGGGGTGTGGCGTACCGCAAAACGGACGAAACGTACCTCCTACGGTCGAAATGGGGGTCCTGTTCATCGAGAGGGGTGTGGCATACCGCAAAACGGGACTCCACGGGATACTGTTCATCTCCACCGTCGACCTCCTCCAGCCTCCACGGGCTACCATCGACCTCCTCCAGCCTCCACGGGCTCCTGTTCATCCAGCCTCCACTGCGTGCTACTCCATCGGCTACTGTTCAACCACCCCTCCACCGTCTACTGTTCATCCAGCCCTCCACACCACGGGGTCCTGTTCAACCACCCCTCCACGGGCACCCCTCCACCGTCTACTATTCATCCAGCCCTCCACCACACCACGGGGTCGTGTTCATCCAGAGGCAATGCCACCGCTCACTGTTCATCCAAACCCGCGGCAACGCTCACTGTTCATCCCAGAGGCAGCATCGACCGGCTTCAGTTAGCAGCAGTAGCGAAGGAATCGCTCGATCGGGTTCAGTTAACAGCCATCGATCGATCGCTCGGGTTCAGTAACGTGTAGCCTACAGTGCAATCGCTTGGGTTCAGTAACGCGTAGCCTACAGTGCAATCGCTCGGGTTCAGTTAGAGCCCAATGCCTCGCTCGGGTTCAGTTAGAGCCAACGCCTCGCACACACGCGCGTACGTGTACGAGAGAAACGCGCATAGCTCGGCCCCCGACCTCCCACCGTAACCGGGAACTCCCCGAAATTTTCCTCGCCCTCGCTTCTACCACGGTTTTTTCCGTCATGGACGGCCCAAAGAATGTCATGCAGCTACATCTCCAGCCCGCCCAGGACGAAAAGCCCATTTTCTGTCATTATTTTTTGTCATAGAAGTAGGAGCCCACCACATCTATGATGATACCGGGTTTTGTCACAATTATCATCATAGAAGTGTCATATGTATGACATAATTTTTTTCATTCGGCCCAAAATGTCACGGATGTGTCTTTTTTATAGTGGGGAACACTGAAGTGCTTCATGGACTCAAGACAAGGACTTTCAATACACGGCAGAAGCACAATAGACGGTGGATCGAGGAGCTGCCGGTAGTTCTCTGGTCCCTCCGAATGACACCTAATCGAGCTACCAGGCAGACTCCCTTCTCCCTAGTCTACGAGGCAGAAGCAGTTATCCCCACGGAACTCATTTACGGGTTTCCTCAGGTACTTGCCTATGATGAAGTAGCACAAGATCAGCACCGACGTGACGACGCTGTGCTGCTCGAGGAGAACCGTCTCCGGGCCGCTACGCGTGCTACATGCTATCAGCAAGCCCTCCGTCCCTACCACAATCGCAGGGTTCATGCCCGGTGTTTTGAGGAAGGTGACCTTGTCCTTAGGCGCGTTCAGTCCGCCAAGGGTACACACAAGTTATCACCAAAGTGGGAAGGCCCTTACCAGGTAGTACGAGTCTCCAGACCGAGCATAGTCCATATGGAGACCGGAGATGGCACACCATTGCAAAACTCATGGAACATTGGGCATCTCTGTAAGTTCTACCCTTAAGGCGCAGAGGCTGGCGGGCCCTGCCCGGCAGCCACCCATTGTACATGGCATTTCCGAAGTTGCATGTAACCCCTTGTACAAGCCGAGGCAATGACCCCGTGCAAGAGAAAATAAAGAAGCGTTGTAGGGGGCCCCCAACTAAGATTGCATGCATGCACAAGCACACCCAGATAATTGCATAAGAACTTCATGAGCATTCGCATATGCATATAGATAAGATTGCATGCTTCATTCATTCTCATCTACATGGAGTTGCAGGTTCTTGCCGTGAACCTGGCTTCGACAAAGGACAAGAAGATTGCATGGCACGGTGATCCCCGGCAAGCCAAACAGATAAGTTCACCTCTTGTCCATTAGTATTCTGTAAAGCTACAACTTTGCATAAGAAAACCTTGCCTCCCTCTTTGAAACTTAGGTGCTCCCATCCATGACTCGAACGCTGCTTCAGTCAGGGTGGTTGTAGTGGCCTTTGGGAAAAAGGGGTTGGCAGGGGGTTGACCCCTCTGTCTGTTCCCCGGAAGATGAAGTTCTCCTCCAGACAAAGAGGGTACCCGTAGGATATCCTGCCAGGGAAAACTCGTTTATTCTATTAAAGAGGAACTTTGCCTCCGGATGGATATACACATGCACGAGTTACCGACATGATTCGTCTTTTTCATTCATATGCAGTTGCAAGTACAAGCATTACAGAATACAAAGATGGGCTGGAGAGATTATATTATTTGTGTTAAAATTTGGCGATCGCCGGCAGATTTAAGATTGAAAAAAGATAAAAACCCTATAACCCCTTGTCGGTGTCAAAACCGGCGGATCTCGGGTAGGGGGTCCCAAACTGTGCGTCTAGGCCGGATGGTAACTGGAGGCAAGGGACACGAAGTTTTACCCAGGTTCGGGCCCTCTCGATGGACGTAAAACCCTACGTCCTGCTTGATTAATATTGATGATATGAGTAGTATAAGAGTAGATCTACCACGAGATCGGAGAGGCTAAACCCTAGAAGCTAGCCTATGGTATGATTGTATGTTGTTAATATTGTCCTACGGACTAAAACCCTCCGGTTTATATAGACAGCGGAGAGGGTTAGGGTTACACATAGTCGGTTACAATGGTAGGAGATCTGCATATCCGTATCGTGGGACGAAATCTTCAACCTTGTATCTTCATAGTCCAGGAGTCCGGCTGAAGGTATAGTCCAGCTATCCGAACAGCCCCTAATCCAGGACTCCCTCAGTAGGCCCTGAACCAGGCTTCAATGACGACGAGTCTGGCGCGCAGATTGTCTTCGACATTGCAAGGCGGGTTCCTCCTCCAAGCACTTCATAGAAGATTTTTAACACAAAGATAGTGTCCGGCTCTGCAAAATAAGTTTCCACATAATGCCATAGAGAGAATAACATTTACACAAATCTAATCTGCTGACGTATTTCGTAGTGTGACACACCACGGCCAAGCCTTTATCTGAGTCGTTTTATTATCCCACCTCAGCGCGTCATGCGAGGAGGTTTCCTTGGCACGTCTTGTTAAAGCAGAGATCATTTCCCCTTATTTCGGGATTCTCATCAATACGGGCGTGGGTAACCCAACCACTTCTAGGACTCCTAGATTATAGGCAAGTCCAAACGGACACGGAGAGGACGCTTGATATTCACCCTCTTTATAAAGGGACAAGGCTTTTATTTTTCCCTCCCGTGCTTAATCGAATCCTTCCCCCACCTCAAGCTCAAACGCCCAAAGTTCAGGTCAGGTGCTCCGAACCTTCAGTCATGTCTGGATCTAGCCTTGAAGGCCGATGGGTGCCTTACTCCGTCACGGAAGAAGACATCAAAAAGTTGAGGGAGGCCAGATATCTGACCGCCGAGATTTTGCATCGGCTGCCTCCCCGAGGGCAGGCCGTCCCCACCCTCGAACCCAACTAGAACGTCGTGTTCGTCTCCCACTTCCTCCGAGGTCTAGGCCTTGCTCTGGATCCTTTTGTCAGGGGTTTGATGTTTTACTATGGGCTTGACTTCCATGATCTAGGTCCGGACTCCTTTCTTCATATTACGATATTTATTGTCGTGTGCGAGGCCTTCCTCCGGGTTACCCCTCACTTTGGCCTATGGCTCAAGACCTTTGAAGTAAAGCCGAAGATGATCGAGGGGCAACATGCAGCGTGTGGAGGTGCCTCAATACGCAAGATGACGGGAGCTCCGTGGCCCAAAGGTTCCATCCCAGAGGTGTCTGAACTGTGGCAACATGAGTGATTCTACATCACGGCTCCTAGAAGTGCCAAGTGGGCGGCCACCATTGTTTTCCGCTCGGGCCCTCCACCACAACTGATGTCATGGATCAGCAGAGGTCTGAGCTGGGGTCCAGCCAAGGACGTGCCGATACTGCAAAGCCGCATTCAAGATCTCTTCAATGGATATTTCAGTTTAGTTGCGGTAATACAAGTTATGCTGGTTCGTCAAGTCCAGCCTTGCAAACGTCGGCCTCTTCGCCTGTGGGAGTTCAATCCCGAGGGACCGTGTGTCATTCAAAATTTTCTCGGCCTGACGCATGAGGAGATGTACAAGTCATTCTTCGGACCTCAGGTGGAGTGTCCGGAAATCACCGAGGACGTGGGCTTGATTAGTAACCACGCCGCCGAATAGGTAAGGCATCTTCCGGCCAAACATATTATCTCTCCTTTTCTATGAAGCTATTTCTGAGAGTTTGCTTTTTGACCAGGACTGGCTAACAAAGGCGAAGTTGATTCGGTGTTCGGCCCCCCTTCCTGAGGGTTTGGAAAATCCGGTACTGGAAAAGATGCTCCAGACCGCACCTTGCTCGGAGCCCTTGAAGGAAGATACTATGGAGGATAATACGGGCGGATGCGGGCCCCCAACACTTCCCATTCTAACCGAGGGAGCGAGCGTATCCATGAAGGAAGACGGCAAGATGAGGAAAAGGACTGCGCCCGGGGATTCGGAAGCCGAAGCTTCCAAACTGGAGAAGAAGTCTCCCACAGAGGGTCATACCTTGGGGGGCGCTATTGCCGCACAAAGTCCGCGAGGGGATCAATTCTCCCGCGAGTCGTAAGTGACCCGAAATACTTTAATAGTACAGATATGCCATCTTTTTCTTCTGAGAAAATAACCACCGCATATATCTTTGCAGTTTGGGCCTTAGTCCCTCTCAAATGAGCTCGTCTTCGGGGGATCTTCTACTAGAGATGATGGAGAGCGAAATGCCTCCTCCGGACTCCTCCGCTCCGGAAGCGGGCGACCCCGAAGTGTCGTCGCGGAGGCCCTCTCCGAGTCCGGTGAGGCCAAAAGATAATCCCATTGACCCCTGAAGCTCCTTGTGTCCGGCTCCCGAAGAGAGCAGACAAAGGAGTTCGGCACCGTCTAGTGTGCGATCGGATGTTCTAAGGGAGTTGGTGGGGCGAGCGGCCATCTTAGATGAACACCGTGTGCTGATGAATATGGTGATGGAGAGAATATCGTCCACCGAAAGCGGATTGCATGAAGCTTTTATGAGTCCACTGACAGGCTTTGAGGTACGTAAAAGAATGTATGATAGTCCTGCACATGCTAGGTGTGCCCTGTGTAGATAGTAGCCCCTGAGACTCTGGTTGTTGTCAGAAATGACGACGAATAGAGGATCATATTCCCAGGTAATAACCATACTACCTCTATGTGCAGGTGATGGAAGCTCCGGTGGCTAGCCATACTAGCGAGTTTGCCCATTTAGAACGGCAGTTGGATGCGGCAGACGCCGACATCGAGCTTGTTAACAAAAGGCTTGACGAGGCACAGGGTAAGTTTCATTATCTGGTAGACGCCACATAGGAAGAGCCGCATGATGCCAGTATCTTTAATATGTTGTGACTGCAGATGGAGCTACCACTGTGGAAGCCTTGCGGGCAGAACTTGCTCGAGCCAAGGAACAAGCGAGGTTGGGTAATGCGGCTACTTTGAAGGCGGCCGAAGAGTTGCAAGCCGAGAAGGCCGCACATGGCGAGAGCTGAGACAAGATGGCCAAGATGGCCATAGAATTAAAAGCCGCTGCCGACCATTGCCGGGTTCTTGAAAAGGAAAACCAAGCGAAGGCATCAGACCTTGAGAAGGCTGCTGCGACGAGAAAGGACCTCCGCTCTGCTATGAGGGAAAAGAAGGAAGAGCTGCGGGAAGCCGGGGATATTGTAGCTGGGAAATCCTTTATGTTGCGGAGGAAGTTCGGAGATCCACGGTATGCCCCTTTGGATCGGCTGTGGAGTTCGGAGGATGTATATATGGATTTGGCGGCGAGCGCTGCCGATGCGGCCATGTATTTCCAGGGTCAGATAGACCGTGAAGTAGACCAGCTGTTTTAGAGACAATTCCATTCTCCCGAGCGTCCGCTTTCATTGACTGACCAATTAGCCAAATGGGCCGAACTGAATAGGTTGTCCGGACTCTCCATGAGGTCTGTTGTGGATCAGCTATGGCCGGAAAGGTCAAAACTGAATAGCTATTTCAGCTTGGTGCAGCATTTCCTTAACATGGTGCCACGCATTAATGCAATGGAGAGGTCGGCATGCATAGAGGGCGCACGGATGGCCTTTGCCCGTGTTAAAGCATACTGGGCGGAGATGGATGCTACCAGTGTTACAGCGCGGGATTCGGCCATAGGTCAAAGGGCTTCTGAGCACTACTTTGAAGAAGTTCTTGAGGGTGCTCGTTTGATAGAGACCCAGTGCTCAAAAAATATTATGTTTGGGTGATATGTAATCTCATTGTAAGCGAAATGCTTTTATAAATTTTTATAAGGCTATTTTTATACTTATGCCTGAAAGTAATATGATGCCTCCTGGGCGGCCGTTTATGTATACATGTGCATAACCTGAAAGATTGCAGTCGTCAGCTTCAACCCCCATGCATATAATGCGGAGGTGCTCTCAAAAACATGCGTTCACACTTAACCCAACGTCTTGGTCCTATTAAGGAGGTGATAGCGGAGCGAGTGAGGCAACCGGACTATAATGCTTTAGCACTTTCACTTAGCCATAGGAGTTTGACAGTGGGGCTACTAGATAGCCCCTGGTGGCTCCGCACTCTCCCGATCCCGGGGTGCGTACATGCCTGGCCGGAAAACGGCCCTTCGTTAAGGCGGAGGAATTCTAACATTCCCACAGGTCATCAAGTGGTTGACCAGTCTCACGCTATATCATGACAGTCAGTTTTTGGCTTTCTCTACTGAGGTGCTCGTCTGGATGAACCAGGGCACAATCGCAGTAGTTCTCCTGGTGCTACCTTAGCCGGTAAAGCGGAACATAAGGCACCAAAACACAGGAGCCAGGCAAACCCAACATTTGACCAAAGACAATGATTCGGAGTTGATGCATATAAGGCCAAACTCGCGACGCCAAACACTACCTAAGGTATTCGGTCTTAGTGGTATAAACCGGGCCTAAATAATGGCCTTGGTAAGAAGCCCCTTATGTCTAGGTACGTGCATTGTTCTCGCGTGGCCACATGCGAAGACGTCAGCATCCTTCTCCACGGTGGATATGTATCAACAAGAGACAGTAAAAAAGGTTTACACAGGGTCTTAATCTAAAAAGAATCCTTGGAGCGGGTCCCTGCTGCACATCTGCGCATTTGTCTCCATTCTGCCATATCCTGGACGGGTGTAAGACGATGATCGTCTGTAAAAGAGAGGAATTTAGGTGAAAAAGTTGTCATGCAAAAAGATTGTTTTTTAAAGAAACCATGTATAATTCAAGATGAGAAGAAATTGCCACTTGTCTGCGCGCGTTGAGCCCCTTGTATTGACAAATAGGGGTGTGACCATTTATTCGGTATAAGTAGCGGCGCCGGACTTGATTAGTTGTGTCTGAGGTCTTGATGACCTATTTGATTCTTTCGCTGGTCCGGGCGCCTTTAGTGTGCGGCTGCCAAGGCAGCCTCACTCTCTTTGGTGCGCAGAGATCGCTTGATATTTCCGTGCACTGAAATGATGCCACATGGACCAGGCATCTTGAGTGTGAGGGAGGCGTAGTGTGGTATTGCATTAAAGCGAGTGAAAGCTTTGCGTCCGAGCAGTGCTTGATAGCCACTTTGAAACGGAGCGATGTGGAAAGTTAAATGCTCGCGACGGAAGTTATCGGGGGAGCCGAATATAACTTGTAGTAGGAGGGAGCCCGTACAACAAGCCCCTGGGCCTGGCGTTACTCCTTTAAAGGTAGTATTGCTATGGCGAATTTGTGTTGGGTCCAAACCCATCCCGCGGATTGTATCCTAATATATTAGGTTTAGGCTGCTGCCACCGTCCATCAAGACTTGTGTGAAATGATATCCGTCGATTACTGGGTCTAATACCAGGGCAGCCCATCCCGCATGTCGGATACTTGCTGAGTAATCGCGATGGTCGAAAGTGATCAGTTGAGACGACCAGTGGCAGGACTTCGCGGTGACTGGCACTTGGGTATATTTTCCTGGGAGTGCCGCGTTGTTTTTCCCCTTGATAACGTGTAAGAAGTTTACTGTTTTGACTTCTGGTGGAAATTTCTTTTATTCCCCCATGTCTTGCTTGGGAGGCTCATCCTCGTCTTCACTTGGTGTATCCTCCCCCTTGTGTACGACGTTGAGCTTGCCGGACTGCTTGAAGACCCAACATTCTCGGTGGGTATGATTAGCAGGTTTACCAGGGGTACTATGGATCTGACATACTTGGTCCAGAATTTTGTTGAGGCTGGACAGTTCATCCCTGGACCCTTTAGGGGGCGGCTTTTGACATGGCCGAGAGCTTTTGAATCCGGCATTTACTGTCGTGCCCTTCGTGCTGTCTTCTTTAATCCAGTGTTTGTTATTGCTGTTGCGCCATGATTTCCCATTTCCATCTCTAACTTCAGATGTACTGGGGTCGCTGGTGCTGCATCTGGCTAGCCAGCTGTCCTTACCCGCGCAAAAGCGGGTCATGAGGTTTGTTAGTGCGGCCATCATTCTCGGTTTATTTTGGCCGAGGTGTCTGGCGAGCCATTCGTCACGGACGCTATGCTTGAAAGCCGCCAAGGCTTCGGTGTCCGGACAGTCGACAATCTAGTTCTTTTTAGTAAGAAACCTGTTCCAAAGCTTTCGGGCTGACTCTTCGGGCTGTTGAGTTATATGACTCAAATCATCCGCATCCGGAGGTCGGACATAAGTCCCTTGAAAATTTGCCCGAAAGGCGTCTTCGTGCTCTTCCCAACTTCCAATGGAGCTTTCGGGGAGGCCTTTAAGCCAGTGACGAGCTGTCTCTTTGAGCTTGAGGGGTAAGTACTTGATGGCGTGGAGATAATCTCCTCGAGCCATATGGATATGAAGGATGTAGTCCTCAATCCAGACCCTAGGGTCTGTTTTTCCGTCGTATGTCTCTATATTTACGGGTTTGAATCCCTCTGTAAATTCATGGTCCAGCACCTCATCGGTGAAACATAGGGGATGTGCGGCACCCCTGTAGCTGGATGTACCGCGTTGTTCGGATGTTTGTTATGTCGCATTATATGCTGGGGCGCGCTTGCGTGGTCCATAGATGGATCTTGTTGCACCGTCCTTTGGGTGCGAGCCCTCGCATGGGTCGCGTGTTGTATTGTGGGTGGCGTTATATGTCGCTCTGTGTTGATAGAGGGGTCGTCTATCTGACCAGATGGCTTCTTTGATATTTGGTTGTGGGGGGTGTGAGGCCTCCTCATCCAATTCAGGTAGCAGCTTCCGCTTTGGGTTCTTGGAGGGGCGATTGTCGCCGTACATCGCTGCTGTGTTGAGTATTTCACTCCATCTCATTTGGAGTGTGTCTTGCACAGCCTTGAGCCTTTGCTTCTGCTTTTTCAGACTCCTCGCGGTGGAAACAAGCCTTTTACGGGCATTCTGCTGCTCCGGGTGCCTGTCCGGCGTTATGTCGTCCGGACCATTATCCTTGATAGAATTTGTTTGTTCGGTTTGATAATCCGGATTGCCGTTGTCCGGCAGCGGTTCGCCCTACTCCAGCGCTAGGTCTGTGTGATCGCTATTTCTGTCGAGGCGGGATTTGGGGCGGCGCTTGCATCGCCGCTTTGACTGCTTTTCGAGGGAACAAGCCTTCGGTGCGTCCTTCTGCTCCTCGTCGTCATCTTTTGGTGCGTCCACCATGTATACGTCATATGACAAGGTGGCTTTCCCGGGCCCAATAGGCGCTGGTTCTTCATCGTCTCCTTCATCGGCGTCCATACCGTCGATGTCTTCGGAGTCCAAGTCGAGCATGTCGGTTAAATCATCGATAGTGGCTACAAAGTGGGTGGTGGGTGGGCTTTGAATTTCTTCATCGTTCGTATCCTAATCTCACTGACCGTAGTCCGGCCAGGGCTCTCCCGATAGAGAGAGAGACTTTAGTGATTTCATAATATCGCCGAAGGGCGAGTGTTGAAAGATGTCCGCGGTAGTAAACTCCATGATCGGCGCCCAATCGGATTCGATCGGCAGAGGCACGAATGGTTCGGAGTCCGTAGAGGAGTCCAGCTCCTTGGAGTCATGAGTCTCGCAGAGTGCGGGGCTGGTGTTCAGCTCGATCGCCGTTGGGATCGCAGCCCCCGAGGTGGCGTCCAACCACACATCCTCGATTGGCGCAGTTGGCTCCGAATTAAGGGTCAAAGCCGATGCGGGTGCGGCCTCCAGGGTACTGTTCGGCGGCAGAGCTAGATCATGCTCGTCGTGACAGTGCGGCGCGCTCGGCAGTGGCTCGAATCCGTCGAAGATCAAGTCCCCATGGATGTCAGCCGTGTAGTTTAAACTTCCAAATCTGACCTAACGGCCAGGGGCGTAGCTTTCGATCTGCTCCAGATGGCCAAGTGAATTGGCCCGCAGTGCGAAGCCGCCGAAGATGTAGATCTGTCCGGGGAGGAAGGTCTCGCCCTAGACTGCATCGCCATTGATGACCGTAGGAGCCATCAAGCCTGACGTCGACAAAACAGAGGAACTCTCAATGAAAGCACCAATGCTGGTGTCAAAACCGGCGGATCTCGGGTAGGGGGTCCTGAACTGTGCGTCTAGGCGAGATGGTAACAGGAGGCAAGTGACATGAAGTTTTGCCCAGGTTCGGGCCCTCTCGATGGAGGTAAAACCCTACGCCCTGCTTGATTAATATTGATGATATGAGTAGTACAAGAGTAGATCTAGCACGAGATCGGAGAGGCTAAACCCTAGAAGCTAGCCTATGGTATGATTGTATGTTGTCAATGTTGTCCTATGAACTAAAACCCTCCAGTTTATATAGACACTGGAGTGGATTAGGGTTACACAAAGTCGGTTACAATGGTAGGAGATCTGCATATTCGTATCGCCAAGCATGCCTTCCACGCCAAGGAAAGTCCCTTCCGGACACGGGACGAAATCTTCAATCTTGTATCTTCATAGTCCAGGAGTCCGGCTCAATGTATAGTCCGGCTATCCGAACAGCCCCAATCCAGGACTCCCTCACCCCTCTTTACCTTTCTTTGCTCCTTTTCCCAGGATGATTAAACCCGAGGGAAAGGAGAATGAAAGAAGCGATTGGGGGAGAGCGGCGATGAAGAGACCGGCGGAGCAGTTATCCACCATGGTCCGCGGGTGACGTGCACCCAGGAGCTGCGCAACGTGACGAGCAAGGCCCATCACAACTCACTGAATGGAAAAGATGAGAGGAGGAAAAGGGGGAAGCGGCAGACATAGTAGCGGCATCACCCACAATGGGTATACACCGATACCATGGCTCCAGCCAACCGGAAGTCGCGCCTCTCGTCGACAACGGCCCCAAGGCCTCCGGGAGGGGCAATGCTGGATTACGAGTGATCTCCATCTCTGCCTCCCGGCCGAGCTTCAAAGAGACCAAGAGTGTTGGATTTTGGGTTCTGGCAAAACCCTTGAGGTTCGGACACTGGGGTGTGTAGAAAGATCTCTCCCCCTCTAGCTCACACTCGACACGATGTCACGGCCTAGCTCGACGAACCCAAAGAACGAGAGACACAAGATTTATACTGGTTCGGGCCACCATTGTGGTGTAATACCCTACTCCACTATGGTGTAGTGGATTGCCTCTTGGGCTGAGGATGAACAGTAACAAGGGAAGAGCAGCCTCCTGACGAGAGGTGTTCTTATGCTTGGTGAACTTGTGTGGTTGGGGATGATCTGGAAGAGCCCCCCCTTTCCATGGTGGTGGCTAGTCCTATTTATAGAGGCCCTGGTCCTCTTCCCAAATATTGAGCGGGAAGGTATCCCACAACAGCCAAATTTGAAGGGAGACAACTAGTACAAGTTATCCTGACAAAAGTAGTCTACGCCTGCCAAAGGCTCTGGTGGTGATGCCGTCTTGGGCTCCACGGTGACCTCCATCCTGCTGTCCTACTGGTCTTGGTCTTGTTACACCAATATGGAAACCTTTGCCTGATGCCTCGGGACTCCTCGCCTGTGCTTGCCTCTTTAGCACCAAAGAGGAAACGAGGACACTACGCGCGCTGGTTCCCGCCTGGCTCCAATCATCATGGCTTGCATCACAGGAACCTCGCGAGGTTTCCCATGACTTGATCTCTCCACCCCTCGCGAGCCGGACTAGTGAGGCCGCCCCTGAGCAGGTATTGCGTCATCCATCTCGCGGGGCTTGTCCCCTTGCGAGGGTCTTGAGTGTTTGCTGGTGAAGATGGGTCGTACAGGGCCGCTGGGGGAGCCACGCCGCGGGTCACAGGCAGGCAAGTCTGGGGACCCCCGTTCCCAGAACACCGACTGTAGCCCTCGGGCCCAAGGCACGCTCGGGCTTGGCTTCGAGGCGAAGCCAAAGGTCAAGTGCGGAGCGCTGCAGGCCCCAACAGCCTGCAGCCACGGTCTCCGCTTCCCCATGCTGCCTGGGCAAATGCCCGACTTGATGAGTCCTTGCTGCATGCAGAAAAAGATCATTATTACCTTAGATCGTGGAGGCCGGCGTTGGCCCCCTGGTTATAGATGGGAAGTGGGGGGCGGAGCCTCTGTCACCCATCTCTTCCTTTGCTTCTCCTGCTCCTTCTTCTTCCTCGTTCCATCGCATGCTGCATCGGCCATGGCGCCGATACGGAGGTTCTCGGACGCGGAGAAGGAAAAAACTCCCCTTAACGAGCCTGAGCTACTCCCGACGAATAAGAGGCGGTCCCATTGTCGCGAGATAGTTGTGAGGCCGATAGTGTCGGATTTCGGGTTCCTGCAGACCCTTGAGGTTCAAACACTGGGGTGCGCGCGGAGATTTCGCCTCCTACCTGCTTGCACCGCTCCGCCTTGCTAGGATCTAAACTAAGGAAAGAACAACACAAGAGACACAGGGTTTATACTGGTTCAGGCCACCGTTGTGTTGTAATACCCTACTCCAGTGTGTGGCGTGGTGGATTGCCTCTTGGGATGATGATGATGAACAATAAAAGGAAGAACAGCCTCGCGAGGGTCTGTTCTTGGCTGGGGCGATGAACTGCTGGGAGGATCTCAGTCGCCCTTCTCTCTCTCTCTCTCTCTCTCTCTCTGTCTCTCTTTCTCTCTCTCTCTCTCTCTCTCTCTCTCTCTCTCTCTCTCTCTCTCTCTTTCTTTTGCCCTCTGTCTTCGGTGCCCCACCGATGTGGGTGGCTGGTCCTATTTATAGAGGCCCTGGTCCTCTTCCCAAATATCGAGCGGGAAGGGAGCCAACAATGGCGGGCTAATTTGGAAGGGGACAACTAGTACTAGCTATCCTGACAAAAGTAGTCTTCGCCTGCGTAAAGCTCTGGTGATGACGCCGTCTTGGGCTCCACGGTGACCTCCGTCTCGTAGTCCTCCTGGTCTTGGTCTCGTTGCACCGAAATGTCAACCTTTGCCTGATGCCTCGATACTCCACGGCTGCGCTTGCCCCCTTGCACCAAAGAGGGAAGGAGGACACTGCGCGGGCTGGCACCCGCCTGGCGCCCTCGGTCGTCATGGCTTGCGTCACGGGCACCTCGTGAGGTACCCCGCCTTGATCTCTCCGCCTCCTCGTGAGCCAGCCTGACGGGGCCGTGCCTGAGGAAGCTCCGCGTCGTCCGCCCCGCGAGGCTTGGCCCCTCGCGAGGGTCTTGGGTTTGTGTTGGTGAAGATGGGCCACGCTGGGCCCCCCTTTGAGCCACGCCGCAAGCCGCACGCAGGCAAGTCTGGGGACCCCCGTTCCCAGAACACCGACAGTAGCACCCGGGCCTAAGGCGCCCCCGGACTTGGCCGTGCAGGGAGGCGGAAGGGCAAGAGCGAAGCGCCGCGGGCCCTAACAGCCTGTGGCCTTGGGCGCCGCGTGGCGGCTCATTGGACGTGGGCGGCACTGTTCCCCCACGCCCTCCTTATTTTACGCCATGCTAGGCGGACCCGTAGTTGTATACAGTCGTTCCCCTTTTTGGTTGCTCGAGCGCCCTCTGTCCTTCCTGCGCTCGAACTCCGGTTTCTGTTCTCAACTCAATCTTGAACCTTCCCCCCCCCTTCCCATCGCCATGACTCCGATGAAGAAGGGAAGAGGGAAGAAACCCGTGTCTCCGCCTTGCCTGCCGCCATTGGCGGCCCCCGCCGAGGGTTTGGGCAAGGTCAGCTTGGCCCTGGCCACCATCTTCAATGAATGCGGGAGGACGACGGCCTAGCCCGTGTCACACTTCTCCATCGACAGGATAGCCACTGAGGTCCCATACTTTGTCGATGCCCTGTGGGCGGGTCTGGTTCCTCCTTTTTCCAATTTCTTCAATGGCGTGCTTTCCCACTATCAGATTCACATGATGCATCTGAGTCCTGAATCCATCACTCTCCTTTCGGTCTTCGCCTTTGTTTGCGAGGCCATGATGGGCATCCTTCCTTCGGTCGCCTTGCTGCGCCACTTCTTCTCGTTGTGCCTTGTTGACCCTACCTAATGCTGGGCGTGTGTGAGCTTCGTTGCCGCGCCTGAGGCGGCAGCCTCTGGGATTGACTTCAAGCTCCTTCCGCCCGCGGCTGGGTTCCACGAGCGGTGGCTGTATGTGGATGCTGGGGTGCCCAGCCCCCTGCCGTCGGAGCCAACTTTGCCTGCTATCCCCAATTTGGGTTGGGGCCAGGAGATGCTTGAGAGGCCCCGGCTCGTCTTCGTCTGGCACCGCTTCGCGTTCTTGAGGTCGCTTGGCGCGACAGCGCCCGAGGTGGTGAAGGAGTTCCTGCTACGCTGCGTTGCTCCTCTCTAGCGCCACTCCCGCCGGATGTGGGCCTTCAGCGGGCGCGATGATCGTATGAGGCTCCAGGAAGAGGACCTGATGCCTGAAGTGCTGAGGACTGCGCTCTTGACCCTGACGGGGGACCCCAACCCCGGCAGTATCCAGCAGGGAGGGGCCTTGCTGTACCTCTGCCAGAGCGGGGGCAATTTTGTGAGGCAGATGCCTATCTTCGATGAGTGGGGGCCGCGCCCCGCTGGCCTCCAAGGGCCTCGCGAGAACCCGGTGGTGGTGACTGCCCTTCCAGTCGGCCAAGGCGACTCCTCCTCAAGTGACGGAGCAGGGAGGCACGAGGCGCCAGAGGCCGAGGGGGCTCCCGGCGGGGTGACAGCACCGGGCGAGGCTCATGAGGAAGCAGTTATCGGGGCCCGTGCCGCCAAGGCTGAGGGTGACAAGCGGCTGCCCTCTGCGCCTTCGACCTAGGCCACCGAGGCTCCGGCGGCCTCTCTTGGCAAGGTGATTGGCGGCGCACACCAGGCAGGCGCCCCTGACGCGGATCGCCTTGACGCTCCATCTTCGTCGCAGGTTGATCCCTGCGCCCGACTCTTAGGCCGCTTCCGCGTGGACTTTCAGGACCTCCGAAAGAGGAGGGAGGCCCTGGGTGACGATTACCCTTGTCGCCTGCTGAAGCGTAGGAAGTACTTCGCCACTGATGAGTAAGCCTTCTCCTTTCCCAGCTCCCGATCTTTCTGTTGCTCTTACTGACTCTTGCTCTGCAGGCCCCTTCCAGCCGAGCTTGCGGAGACGGATGAGGAGCCGTCCCTCTTGGCTTTGCCCCCAAGCAGTGGATACCTAGTGGTGAGGGCGACTGACGAGGTGAACCGTCCCGAGGCGTATCACGGCCCCGCACACCTCGCGATCCTTCGCGGGCCTTCTCGTGGCATAGCCAGCCTGCCGTGGGCTTCTCGCCTGGTCGTGGACTGCGATCGGCTGAGGTGCTTCCTACGCTCTTCACCTCGGGACGGGCTGGCCCCCGGCCGGGCTTCTGACGCGGCGTGCCCGGCCGTTGCGAGGGTGCCAGCCCCCAGCCCCTAGCCCGGAGGGGGAGTGCTAGCTCGCGGCCCCTGGCGCTTGCTTGGGGCAGATGATGGTGTGGAGGACGTGCACGAGCGTGCTCGGGAGCGTCGCGCTCTCCGCCAAGGATTCCTTCGAAGGGCGGATGACGCGGTAAGCCTGCTTGGAGAGGAGCTTGCCGATGAAGACGCGCGCGTTGAGGCCGAGGGCCTGCGCCTGGCTGCAGAGAGGCACAAGCTGGAGGGCGCCAACGCCCTAGCGCGCCGTCAGCGTGATCTTGACGATGCAGAGGCCAAGGCGTCGCTGGTGGCCTCTCAGGAGGCCCGATCTTGGACCGCTGAGGAGGCTAGGGAAGCGGACCGGCGGCGAGTGGCGGCGGAGGAGCGGGCTCGGGAGCTCCTGGCCTGGTGCCACTTGCTGGAGGAGCAGGTGGAGCTGCGCGAGGTAGCCCTTGCGTCGATGAAGGTGGCCTCCGGCGACTTAGCAGAGCTCCAGAAGCGTGAGGAGGCCCTGACGCTGGAAGCCGCCGAACATACCCGAGAGTACGAGCGTCTGGAGACGAGGGAGCGCTTGGTGACGCAGGCGGAGGATGATGTTGCTGCGCAGGAAGCCCGCGTCCTGGAGGAGGTTGGACGTCGTGTGGTGATGGCGCGCTTGAACCTCGAGCACGAGTTCGAAGAGAAGCTGGGGTTGATCCGGGCCGAAGCTGAAGGCAGGACTGCTGCCTTGAGGGCCATGCTGGAGTAGGCGACACGGCGGGCCGACGCTTTCCGGGCCCGCTCTTGAGGTGTCGCAAGGTGAGTTAACCGCCTCCCAGGCCGAGGTGCTCCTTCTCCGCCAGCGGGTGGAGGAGGCCGAGGTCGTCGCGGGCCAGAACGCGGACGAGATATGTCAGCGACGGATCCTGGAGCACGAGCACGGCCCCATGCTCACCACGCTCCGGGAGAGAGCCAACGCAGCTTTGGGCAACATCTGCGAGGCGGCTATTGGCGAGCCGCACGCAGTCAACTATGCTGGCAATCTTCAGTTCTTCACTGACGTGGTGACGCAGCTGGAGGCGCGGTCGGTCAGGGCTGACAGGTTGGTGGTGGAGAGGAGCCGCGCCCTGCTTGGGCGCACCTTTTCTCGCATCTTCATCCACCTCCGGAACATGGATCCCCACTTTGATTTTGACGCCACCATCGCCCCAGCGCCCCAGGCCGTCCGAGGCGACCTGGCGCACTCGGTGGAGGACAATGTGGACGCTCTCATCAGGGCCTTCGCTTCAGACAACGACGACGCGATCGTGGCGGCCGTCGAGGGCGGCGTGGTGAACGCCCCTGACACCGCTGACGGCGACGCGAACAGTGATGGCGGGTTCAGCGACGCCAGCAATGGCTCGGGTGGAGCTCCTGAGAACGCATTGGGGGATTCATCCAACTAATTGTGCATCACTCCTACTTCCTTACCCTGCATGAATAGAACTCAGGTTTCGTCCTGATTGCAGTGAGAGCATTTTGAAGGGGGAGCCCCTTATGTAAAACTTGTGTTCATCGTATTAGTAGACGCGACAATTGCCCATGCGCCCACGCCAAGTGGTTGGACCAAGCGAAGCGCTGGTCGGCAAGTTTACCTCTATCCCGTGCTGGCCCTGAGGCAGCCTGTGGCAGGTTGTGGTGTCTTGAGTGTTACCTGACTGGTTTTGTAGGATCTGCAGTAAAACACCCTCCTGAGAGGTCACGTCTGCGACAGTTTGGGCTGCGCGCAAGCTAGGCCCGTCCCGGCTCGCGAGGGGCTCGCGAGGGGACGCAGCTGAGGCGAAGCGGTAACCAAAACGCGAGAAATTGCTCGAACAAGACTAAGCACCCCTTCCCCGAACACACGCAAATCTCAAATTCGAATCCAACTTGAATCCAGCGGGGGAAAGCGACAACCAAAGGGAAGAGCAACGAAAGCAAACAAAAGGCCGCGTCCGGCACCTAGTCTAGTCTTGGACGTCTTCTCACCAGCACAGAGCTAAGTGCTGCCACTGAGCGCGGGAGGGAGCCCCAGGGCCTGAGGCCGGCACCCCTGAGACTCCGGGGCGTGTATAGCCCCACTCATTATTACGTGAGAGTGTCACGGGGCGGCGTGCTTCACAGGCACTGGGCCTTCTTCACAGGTACTGGCCTTGCTTCATATCGCCAGATGAGGGCCCCGCCTTGCGCCACACTCTAGTGCCATCAACGACGACCGAAAACCAGGACACCGCCGATGGGGTAGAGCGGTCGCCAGCGGTTCCCCCGACGACCACGGGTCCTCCGCCGGGGGCAGGCTCTGAGGCACCTCCCCAGCGGAGGGCCTACCTCCTGAGAACACCTTGCTCCGAACGCCGCGGTGGTGATGTCAGATCCCGGCCCCTCTCCTGCAGCCCCCTGCGCCCTCCTCCCAAGGGGCAGGAGACTGTGGGAGCGGGGCAGCTGCTCGCTGTGGCGACCTGCACCTCCTTGGATCCATGGTTAGCGTATACCTGCTCCTGAAGAATTAGCGGTACCCGATAATCGTTGCCCCCAGCGTGGCCAGTAGGACCGTCCCGGGGCTCCCGAAAAGGCTCAGCTTCTAGCGCCTCGTCCTCCCAGCATGGGCTGAGGAGTGAGCCTTGTACGCTCTCGTGTGGGTGTCCTTGGTCCATCATGAGGGGCATGTTTTCCTCTGGCGCCGTCATCCCGAATGCCACGCCGTAAAGCCCCGCATGCCACGCGGACCTGCCTGACGCGCCCACTGTGGGGTGGCAGCGCGGCTGCCCACTGGGGCCGCGGGTCGCGTCGAGTCCTTCTTTTTCACGGACCGGGAGCGGGGGCAGCGCCGCCGCCGGTCCGGCGCTGACAGCTTCGTTGGCATCGGAGTAGCCTTGGAGCCGGCGGGCGCACGCGGAGCCCCCGCGCGGGCCGCCCTGGGCTTGAGATGGGAGCTGGGTGGAGAAGGGGTGAGCCCCCGAGGCGGCGAAGCCCAGGAGCTCTGCCACTCGCTCCAGCAGCACGTCGTGGCTGCCCTCCAGCAGCTCTCGGGCCACTGTGAGCGCGGCCCTCGAGTTCGCCTGCTCCCTGTGAGTGTACGACATCATGGTCGTGGCGTGATTGGAGGCCCTTGCTTCCGACCGCGCCTGCCGCGGCGTGAGAGCCGTCGAAGCCTGTCCGCATCACCCGGGGCCCGCAGCGCCCTGCGGACCATGAGCTGCCTGGGGCACGGGGTTGCCCGAGGCAAGCGGGTCTGCGCAGGCGGGCCACGCCGCCCACAGATCTGGATTGCCCGCCTGGTCGCCAGACATGGTGATGACGACGCGACGGGGCGCGAAGCGGTAGAAAGTGGACTCCGGCGCACCCTTGCCTGGCGCGCCAAATGTCGGATTTCGTGTTCCGGCAGACCCTTGAGGTTCGAACACTAGGGTGCACGTGGAGGTTTCGCCTCCTACCTTCTTGCACTCCTCCGCCTTGCTAGGATCTAAACTATGGAAAGAACAACACAAGAGACACAGGGTTTATACTGGTTCGGGCCACCGTTGTGGTGTAATACCCTACTCCAGTGTGTGGCATGGTGGATTGCCTCTTGGGCTGATGATGATGAACAATACAAGGAAGAACAGCCTCGCGAGGGTCTGTTCTTGGCTGGGGCGATGAACTGCTGGGAGGAGCTCAGTCGCCCTTCTCTCTCTCTCTCTCTCTCTCTCTCTCTCTCTCTCTCTCTCTCTCTCTCTCTCTCTCTCTCTTTCTTTTGCCCTCTGTCTTCGGTGCCCCCCCGATGTGGGTGGCTGGTCCTATTTATAGAGGCCCTGGTCCTCTTCCCAAATATCGAGCGGGAAGGGAGCCAACAATGGCGGGCTAATTTGAAAGGGGACAACTAGTACTAGCTATCCTGACAAAAGTAGTCTTCGCCTGCGCAAAGCTCTGGTGATGACGCCGTCTTGGGCTCCACGGTGACCTCCGTCTCGAAGTCCTCCTGGTCTTGGTCTCGTTGCACTGAAATGGCAACCTTTGCCTGATGCCTCGGTACTCCACGGCTGCGCTTGCCCCCCTTGCACCAAAGAGGGAAGGAGGACACTGCGTGGGCTGGCACCCGCCTGGCGCCCTCGGTCGTCATGGCTTGCGTCACGGGCACCTCGTGAGGTACCCTGCCTTGATCTCTCCGCCTCCTCATGAGCCAGCCTGACGGGGCCGTGCCTGAGGAAGCTCCGCATCGTCCGCCCCGCGAGGCTTGGCCCCTCGCGAGGGTCTTGGGTTTGTGTTGGTGAAGATGGGCCGCCATGGGCCCCCCTTTGAGCCGCGCCGCAGGCCGCAGGCAGGCAAGTCTGGGGACCCCTGTTCCCAGAACGCCAACACCAGGGGGTGAGGGCTGGAGATCCAGTAAGAGCTCCCGAGTCGCGGTGCTCAGGTGCACCCCTTTTAACGTGCAAGCGAATCGCAAGGAAGAAGAGGGAGAGCCTGCGGTACCACATGCTGTAGTCCTCAAGAGGTTCCTGCAAGTTAGCGCGAGGAGGGGCACGAATTGCCATGGTGACTGCCGATCCGTCACTAGTACGTGGAAGGGGACTCCCTACTGCGGAGAACCCCCGAGGCGTGTACAGCCCCGTCGTGGCACGTGGCTAGCATGGTAGAGCTAGACCAGGTGCGTCTAGGCACTCGTGAGCTAGCGCAGGACTCACGAGGCCCTACGTCAAGGCGGGTTGTGCCTGATCTTGGTTCTTGATGGCTGTGGCATTCCTGCGAGATGGTTAGACAACCTGCGTCAAATGAATTTCCTAATGTTATTTCACGAGAAGGCCAAGCACCAACGCCCCCAGGAGGTGATGTGAATGGGGCCGGCCCGCCAGACAGAGCTCAGCCGTTGGATTTATCGACGCTGCAGGGACGAGCCTGAGCACGGAAGCCGTGCCTAGCCTTCTTATGCGAAGAATCCTGAAGAAAGACGATCGACGCGCGGCTCCCATGGTGGGTGACAATCAAGCAGGTGATAACCATAGATAGATCATGCATGAAAAGCAAACTAGCTTAGGTAAATGTGAGGACGATACATGCCACTGGGTCAGACCCAAGCGGCCTGGGGATGATGCAGCCCGAGGGGCGCCCCCAGCAGGGTGAACTAAAGATGCAAATGGATACATGCCGTAGGGACAGACCCATGCAGCCTGGGAATGATACAGCCCAGGGGGCGCTCCTAGCTAAATGGACTTGGAAAAATGTCACCTGGTTTGGTTGTCGAAGGAGTGTTGGGGTAGCTGAAGACACGTGGCTAAGAAGTCGCTCCTCACGAGCCGTCGAGACCCTGAGCCTCGGGAGGTTCTGGATGCTCAGGTGGCCTCCTGAGGACCGTCTCCATCTCCACCAGGACTGCATGGTTCTGATAACCCACAACTATAGGGGATCGCAACAGTTTTCGAGGGTAGAGTATTGAACCCAAATTTATTGATTTGACACAAGGGGAGCCAAAGAATATTCTGAAGTATTAGCAGCTGAGATGTCAATTCAACCACACCTGGAAACTTAATATCTCCAGCAAAGTATTTAGTAGAAAGTAATATGATAGTAGTGGTAACGGTAACAAAAGGTAACAGTAGTAAAAGCAATGTTTTTGGTATTTCGTAGTTTTGATAGCAATAGCAACGGGAAAGTAAATAAGCGAAGAACAATATATGGAAAGCTCGTAGGCAATGGATCAGTGATGGAGAATTATGCTGGATGTGGTTCATCATGTAAAAGTCATAACCTAGGTTGACACAGAACTAGCTCCAGTTCATTGATATAATGTAGGCATGTATTCTGAATATAGTCATACGTGTTGATGGAAAAGAACTTGCATGACATCTTTTGTTCTATCCCCCCATGGCAGCGGGGTCCTTATAGAAACTAAGGGATACTAAGGCCTCCTTTGAATAGAGAACCGAAACAAAGCATTAACACATAGTGAATACATGAACTCCTCAAACTACGGTCATCTCCGGTAAGTATCCCAATTATTGTCACTTCGGGGTTAACAGATCATAACACATAATAGGTGACTATAGACTTGCAAGATAGGATCAAGAACACTCATATATTGATGAAAACATAATAGGTTCAGATCTGAAATCATGGCACTCGGGCCCTAGTGACAAGCATTAAGGATAGCAAAGTCATAGCAACATCAATCTCAGAACATAATGGACACTAGGGATCAAACCCTAACAAAACTAACTCGATTACATGATAGATTCCATCCAACCCATCACCGTCCAGCAAGCCTACAATGGAATTACTCACACACGGCGGTGAGCATCATGAAATTGGTGATGGAGGATGGTTGATGATGACGGTGGCGACGGATTCCCCTCTCCGGAGCCCCGAACAGACTCTAGATCAAGCCTCCCGAGAGGTTTTAGGGCTTGGCGGCAGCTCCGTATCGTAAAACATGACGATTTCTTCTCCTTGATTTTTTTCTCCCTGAAACTCAATATATGGAGTTGGAGTTGGAGTCAGAGAGGCAACAGGGGGCCCATGAGGTAGGGGGGCGTGCCCTAGGGGGGCAGGCGCGCCCCCACCCTCGTGGAGAGGTGGTGCCCCCCCTGGCCTTCATCTTTTGCAGGTATTTTTCTTATTTTCTGAAAAGTGGGTCCGTGAAGTTTCAGGTCATTCCGAGAACATTTGCTCCTGCACATAAATAACACCATGGTAATTCTGCTGAAAACAGCGTCAGTCCGGGTTAGTTCCATTCAAATCATGCAAGTTAGAATCCAAAACAAGGGCAGAAGTGTTTGGAAAAGTAGCTACGTTGGAGACGTATCAGGTGCCTGGCCTCCTCACCTGCCAGGATGCTCTGCAGATTGCGCTGGAAGCCGGCAGCCACGCTTGGTAGGCCGAACGGCATGCGAACGTAGCTGTGAGGTGGACCCTCGCACTGGCTAGTGCGCGAAGGCCAGAAGCCTTCATGAGATGCGGCCCTGTTGAGCCCTAAGATGTTGATGCAGACGCGCAGCTCACCACCCTCGCCTGGGTGGGGAGCAGCACCAGGTGGATGGCGGTCACCGGGTATGACTCTTGCTTCCTGAAGCTCCTGAGTGGCCTTGACGATGAACTCCTGAGCGCCAGGCGCTCCTCGCTCGGTGCCCTCCTGAGGGAAATGTGCCATGAAGCACGCCTCCATGTGGTGCTCGAGCGCCTCCCTCGTGATGTTGGCTAGGTCTGAGGCCCTCCAGAAGAGAGTCCCCGAGCCCTGCCAGAGGAGGGCACCGGGTGCGCCTCCCTATGTGAGGGAGGGAGCCGCCCCAGGCGCGGGTGCCGATCCTGAGGGTGGCGCCGCTAGAGTTGCCGCTCTCGTGAGGCCCAGAGCGGAGTAGCTGCTTCTTCTTCTTGGGGTTGGCCTCAGGAGGGTACTGCGCACCAGCGTTGTTAGGGTCTTCGATTTATGCATCCTGGAAGGCGTTCTCGAGGGAGCACACCGCGTCTCTTTCTTCGTAGGTGACTGTCGGGACCCCGATTCTAAGTCACACCGATCTAGCATGTAACACCTCATATCATTTTAGGGCCTCATGCACGGTATTCCCACGGGTGTCGCCTTACCATGGCCCGGGACTGTTTGCGCCTTTTGGCTCACGTATATGATTGTATCGCTAGCATCCATATGACAGAGAACCCGGGCCGACATGACTAGTCATGAACCCAAAGTGGCACTAACTTACGGGGACAGGCATACATGAATCAACATCGAGCATGTCGGTCAGCAGCGTGCCAATCCGGGCTGTAGCACTAGGCTAAAAGGACTCCGGATGTCACCACGTGACATTTCCCCGAAGGGACAGACATAGGAACGAAGTGAATCACATGCTGACCAGTCTAAGTGTTCCGGAGCAGTAGTGCTGGGCTAGCAGGACTCTGGGTAAACTGGGCTGTAGCGGACTACCATGGCTCGGTGGAATCACTAGACTACATTTCCCCCTAAGAGAGGCTACCAAGGATAAACAACTAGGTTGTCGGATCCCAAGTCACACATACGCATAACATGCAAGTATGTGTTGTACAACATGGCATCACAACATAACGCAAACTCATATAGATAAAGGCCCAGAAGAGCCACATAGCATTAATACAAACAGAGGTCTCATGACCCATCATTCAGAGCATACAAGCAACGGAAGCATTACATGTCTGAGTACAGACAACTACAAAAGAAAAGGGCCGAGAAGCCTGACTATCTACAAGTCCCTCCCAAGGTACAAGATCGTAGCTGAGCTAACAAGGTACTCGTTGAAGTCCAAGCGGTACTACTAGTGAGACAGATGTCTCACCTGCAAAACATAAATAAAGCAAACTTGAGTACAAAGGTACTCAGCAAGACTTACATCAGATCCTATCATACATGCATTTGTATCAAGAAGGTAATGCGGGGTTTAGTTGCAGCAAGCCAGCTTTGACTGAGTGGCTATCCTGTTCTACGACTACGAGAAACTTCTTTGAGGTGAGGCAGCACACACGAGTCCACTAATCACCACATCAATACACTACTATGGAATCATTCCCGTCTCCCTACGAGAAGGCCATCCATAGCACTCACACTTGTGTTGAGCATTTTAGAGTATCCACTCTAAGTTCTCTATGTACCACGTAAGCATCCAAGAAGTCCATAACCGAGGACACGACTATTCGAATAGATCATGATAACCCTGCAGGGGTATACTTCTTCACACACGCTCTCACTCCTTATCACCATGTACACGTCATGTATCTCGGCAACCTTCAAGCGGAAGCCTGGCGAGGGTGTCGGCCACGACCTGAGTAACCACACAAGACTCTAGTCCAGGTTTATCACCTATTCGGGTTCCATCCGCAAGGAGATCTGGCTGGGGTTTCGCAAACGGCCCCAAACGATGTGTACAGGGTTCCCGATCCCACCATCCGGGTGCCACTTGGTACACCGGGCCACGGTGCCTAGTCTGTCCCAAGTCCACCCTGCCGGGTGCCACTCGGTAGAAAAATAGCACTACCTACAAACACCAGAAACTATTTGCAACTCCTGGACAGAGATCAAGGCGGTTAAGAAGTCGAGAGAGCTTGGAGCGCCCAGAGCCCAATGTGTGGTAGTAGCTAGTCATTGGACAACTTACACAGAACTCAGTTCTTAAGGACGGTCCCAATGAGACAACCCACCATGTACTCCTACATTGCCTCTCACCGCTACCTTTACCAAAACGTGTTCACACGCTTAACTCTCAGCACCAGAACATATCGTAACACTCCAATTCATTCCTGATGAATCAGACCTGACATAACTCTAAGCAATAGCAGGCATGGCATGGTAGGAACACAACATGGCTCAATCAACTCCTACACATGCTAGTGGGTTTTAACAATTTACTATGGCAATGACAGGTCATGCATAGGAATGGGTTCAACTACCGCAACATAAAGTAGTAGTTGAATCGTTGTTGTCCTAATGCAATAAATGAGAGCAGGAGCGACAGAGTAGGATTGTATCGGAATGAACAAGGGGGTTTGCTTGCCTGGTAGATCAACAGGGGGGCACTGCTCCTCTGTTAGGTACTCCGGATCGGTCTCCAGAGCAGGAACTATCGAGAAGGAACGGTGTCGGCAATCAATACACAATCATATGCAACAATATGATGCATGAACATGGCATGAGTATGTGACGTGTTTTGAGCTAATGCATTTAGCATTCTATTTGGAAGAGGTCCATTTGAACTAAAGATTCAAATGCAACTCTAAATTAAGTCCCTTTAAATGCCATAAGTGTGTTTTCTCATATACATCATGTATAAGTTGGTTTTTCATGCATGAAAATGGTGCAGATGGATAGATTGCATTTTTCTGATAATTTTTCATATATAACTTATTTCAATCTGAGCTATGGTTGAATTTCTCTGAATTTTAGAAGTTTATAATATTTTCTGGATTTTCTTGATTTGTTTTAAATCCAGAAAACCATTACCGCGTCAGCATGACAGTAGCATTGCGTCAGCAAGTCAAAGGCGGCTGACCAGGTCAAACCTGACGTGTGGGGTCCACAAGTCAGTGTCTGTGGCTAATCCTAAATTAAATTAAACCTAAACTGGTTTGGTTAATGGGGTTGGCCCCAGACGTCAGTGACCTAGGGTGGTCAAACCCTGGTCAGACGGGGTCAAACCCGGTCAATCCCGCCGGCGTTTAGCCGCCGGCGAGGCAGAACGCGGCGGAGGGTCACGAGATTTGCCTTCCGGCGACCATTTGGGCGGCGGAGGCCACGGGTGAGGAGCCAGAGCTCGTCCGCATCTTCTAGGGCAAGTGGGAGAGGCGGGGACGGCCGGAGCTCGCCGGATCGAAGCTCAAGGCGGCCGCCGGCGCGCAAGTTCGGGCGGAATTGAGCTACGTGGCACGGCAGCGCTGCGGAGTGCCTCGACGGCCTCCTGGCATTGCACTGAGCATGATGGTGTGCTCGGTCGCAGCCCTAGGTGACTGTGGCCTTGGCGACGACATGAACGGCGGCGAAGATCTACGGCCATGGCGGGGAGCAAAGCGGTTCGGCGTTTCGGCGGGGTCGGAGGGAAAATGGAGGACAGCTCACGGCGGTTCGGCGGGCGTGCTCGGGGGCTCGAGGGAGGCTCTGGAGTCGACGGAGCGGCGCCGGCGATCTCGGGTGGCCGGAGGTGAAGAAGACGGCGGTGACGGCTCCACGGGGCGTCCGGTGAAGCGTGGCTTGACGAAGAGGACGAGGACGACGGCGCGGAGCGTCTAGGCACGAAGTGAGGGCGAGGCCGTGACGGTGGGCGCGGCAACGGCAAGCGGTGGCGACGGTGGCGCTCGGGCGTTCGCGGGAGAGCGAGAGAGAGGAGGGTGGAAGAATAGAGGAGGTGGGCGCGATCCAGACGGAAGGGGAAGCTTACCCCTTCGTCCAGATGTCGGCAGAAGCAGGAGGTGGCGCAGCGCGTTCGTGCGCGCGGCGACCAGGCGCCCCTGGCCTCCTGGCGAGAGGTAGGGGGTGACTGGCGCGGCCAGCTGGCTGGGCCGGCCTGCTGGGCCGCATAGTGCCAGGCCGCAGGTAACCCATGTAAGGTTTTTTCATTTTTCTTTTCCTTTCTATTTTCTGATATTTGTTTTCATTTAAGAACAATACTAACTATTTTATTTTCTTATGACAAGTTTTGTAGGAGCTAGTGGTATTATTCCAGAGCTCCTCAACAACTGGCATAATTTTTGGACATATATTATATCTAACATATATATATATATATATCCAATGCAAATAATTAGTGGATTAATTCCAAAAGGCCAAAATAAATATTTATGAGCTCCTAAAAATATTTGTTTGAATTTTACCTCTGACCAATATTTTCAGAGAGTAACATGAACATTTTCTTGGACCTTTCTGGAGCAATTTTTATCTGGGTCATTTCCAGAAATGAAATCTGAGGGTTTCACAAATCCCCATTTCAAATTTAAATGAAATTTAAACATGACGCAAACATGAAGGCTGGCCTAGGTCTTACCAGAACTAGGGATGTGACAACGCGCCCCCACTTGAAAGAATCTCATCCCGAGATTCAGGAGTTGGCTGAAAGAAAGTGGGGTACTCAAGTCGAAGACGATCTTCATGCTCCCAGGTAGCTTCTCTCTCGGAATGATGAGACCACTGAACCTTGAGAAACTTGATGTTATGACGTTGAGTGACACGCTCTGCTTGATCCAGAATGCGGAGGGGGCACTCTCGATAAGTGAGGTTATCTTGGAGATCAAGAGTTTCGTGGTCCACTCCGCGAATGGGATCCGAGAAGCAACGCCTAAGTTAAGAGACGTGGAAGACACCATGAACTCGAGAAAGATGTGGTGGAGGAGAGGAGCGCGCCCTACTCGGGTGCACCTTTTCTCGCGTCTTCAGCCATCTCCGGAACATGGATCCCCACTTTGATTTTGACGCCGCCATCGCCCCAGTCCCCCAGGCCGTCCGAGACGATCTGGCGCACTGGGTGGAAGACAATGTGGATGCTCTTATCAAGGCCTTCGCTTCAGACAACAACGGCGTGATCGTGGCTGCCGACGAGGGCAGTGTGGTGAACGGTCCTGACGCCGCTGGCGGCGACGCGGACAACGATGGCGAGTTCAGCAACGCCAGCAACGACTCGGGTGGTGCTCCTGAGGACGCATTGGGGGATTTATCTGACTGATTGTGCATCGTTCCTACTCCCTTACCCTGCATGAATAGAACTCAGGTTTTGGCCTGATGGCGGTGAGAGAATTTTGTAGGGGGAGCCCCCTATGTAAAACTTATGTTCATTGTATTAGTAGATGCTACATTGCCCATGCGCCCGCGCCAAGTGGTTGGCTTAAGCGACGCGCTAGTCGGCTAGTTTACCTTTGTCCCGTGTTGGCCCTGAGGTAGCTCGTGGGAGGCTGTGGTGTCCTGAGTGTTCCCTGATTGAATCCGTAGGATCTGCAGTAAAACACCCTCCTGAGAGGATGCGTCGGCGGCAGTCTGGGCTGCGCGCAAGCTAGGCCTGACCCGGCTCGCGAGGGGCTCATGAGGGGAGGCAGCTGAGGCGAAGTGGTAACCAAAACACGAGAAATTGCTCGAACAAGACTAAGCACCCCTTCCCCGAACACACGCAAATCTCAAATTCGAATCCAACTTGAATCCAGCGGGGAAAGCGACAACCAAAGGGAAAAGCAATGAAAGCAGACAAAAGGCCGCGTCCCGCACCTAATCTAGTCTTGGATGTCTTCTCACCAGCGCGGAGCTAAGTGCTGCCACTGGGCGTGGGAGGCAGCCCCAGGGCCCGAGGCCGGAACCCCTGAGACTCCGGGGCGTGTACAGCCCCACTCATTATTATGTGAGAGTTTCACGGGGCGGCGAGCTTCACAGGCACTGGGCCTTCTTCACAGGTACCGGCCTTGCTTCATATCGCCAGACGAGGGCCCCGCCTTGCGCCACACTCTAGTGCCATCAACAACGACCGGAAACCAGGACACCGCCGATGGGGTAGAGCGGTCGCCAGTGGTTCCCCCAACGACCACGGGTCCTCCACCGGGGGTAGGCCCTGAGGCACCTCCCCAGCGGAGGGCCTACCTCCTGAGAACACCTTGCTCCGAACACCGCGGTGGTGATGCCGGATCTCGGCCCCTCTCCTGCAGCCCCCTGTGCCCTCCTCCCGAGGGGTAGGATACTGCGGGAGCAGGGCAGATGCTCGCTATGGCGACATGCACCTCCTGCGATCCATGGTTAGCGTATGCCTGCTCCTGAAGAATTAGAGGTACCCCATAATTGTTGCCTCCAGCGTGCCCAGTGGGACTGTCCCGGGACTCCTAGAAGGGCTCAGCTTCTGGCGCCTCGTCCCCCCAGCTTGGGCTGAGGGGCGAGCCTTGTTCGCCCTCGTGATGGTGTCCTTGGTCCATCATGAGGGGCACGTATTCTTCTGGTGCTGTCATCCCGAAGGCCGTGCCGTGGTGCTCCGCGAGCCACGCAGCTCTGCTTGACGCGCCCACCATGGGGTGGTAGCGCGGCTGTCCACTTGGGCCGTGGGTCATGTCGCGCCCTCCTTCTTCATGGACTGGGAGCGGGGGCAGTGCCGCCGCCGGTCCGGTACTGACAGCTTCGCTGGCTTTGGAGTAGCCTTGGAGCCTGCGGGCACGCGCGGAGCCCCCGCGCGGGCCGCCCTGGGCTTGAGATGGGAGCTGGGTGCAGAAGGGGTGAGCCCCCGAAGCGGCGAAGCCCAGGAGCTCTGCCACCCGCTCCAGCAGCACGTCGCGGCCGCCCTCCAGCAGCCTGCACTGCAGTAGCTCTCGGGCCACCGTGAGCGCGGCCCTCGAGTTCGCCTGCTCCTGGCGGGTGTACGGTGTCGTGGTCGCGGCGTGATTGGAGGCCCTTGCTACCGACCGCGCCTGCCGCGGTGTGAGAGCTGTCGAAGCCTGTCCGCGTCGCCCGCGGCCCGCAGCGCCCTGCGGACCGCGAGCTGCCTGGGGCACGGGGTCGCCCGAGGCGAGCGGCTCTGCGCGGGCGGGCCACGCCGCCCATGGATCTGGGTTGCCCGCCTGGCCGCTGGGCATGGCGATGATGACGCGACGGGGTGCGAAGCGGTAGAAGGTGGATTCCGGCGCACCCCTACCTGGCGCGCCAAATGTCGGATTTCGGGTTCCGGCAGACCCTTGAGGTTCGAACACTGGGGTGTGCGCGGAGATTTCGCCTCTTACCTACCTGCACCCCTCCGCCTCGCTAAGATCTAAGCTATGGGAAGAACGACACAAGAGACACAGGGTTTATACTGGTTCAGGCCACCATTGTGGTGTAATACCCTACTCCGGTGTGTGGTGTGGTGGATTGCCTCTTGGGCTGATGATGATGAATAATACAAGGAAGAACAACCTCGTGAGGGTCTGTTCTTGGCTGGGGGGGACGAACTGCTAGGGGGAGTTCAGTCACCTTCTCTCTCTCTCGGATTTCGATCTTTTCGTCTTCGTCCTTTGCGTATACCCCCTCGTCTCTTTTTCTCTCTCCCCCTTTGCCTCTGGGAGGCTGGTCCTATTTATAGAGGCCCTGGTCCTCTTCCCAAATATCGAGCGGGAAGGGGGCCAACAATGGCGGGCTAATTTGAAGGGGGACAGCTAGTACTAGCTATCGTGACAAAAGTAGTCTTCGCCTGCACAAAGCTCTGGTGGTGACGCCGTCTTGGGCTCCACGATGACCTCCGTCTTGCAGTCCTCCTAGTCTTGGTCTTGTTGCACCGAAATGGCAACCTCTGCCTAATGCCTCGGTACTCCGTGGCTGCACTTGCTCCCTTTGCACCAAAGAGGAAAGGAGAACACTGCGTGGGCCGGCGCCCGCCTGGCGCCTTTGGTCGTCATGGCTTGCGTCACGGGCACCTCGCCTTGATCTCTCCGCCTCCTCGCGAGCCAGCCTGATGAGGCCGTGCCTTAGGAAGCATCTTTAGCTGAGACGTGATGCACACATCCATGTTCAGTGGGAGCTGACTTGACACTAATCATCTAGCGTGATGGCTTACCACGGCCAACAGACTTCTCAGACGGGGGTGGAGCATAGTTCGTCTGAGAGCAGTCACGTGCATAGTGTCCTGGCTCTCCGCATGTGAAACAAGTCCCTGAAGTAGGACGTGGACCAGCTTTGACAAGCGGTCGACCAATAGACTTGGGTGGAGAATGTAACTGAATTGGGTGAGGTGCCACACAAGAAGGCCTCGGTGTATAACCGGGTGGAAGAGCGGAGTTCGGAACCTAAATCTGGCGCTTCTGTGAAGTAGAACCGGAGGAAGAACCCAAATCACGGGTGTGCGTACAAGACTCCTCGTAAGTGAGTTGAGCTGTCTCTGCATTAATGTCCTTGTTCACAAGAGCTTGGAATGTATTGCAATGATGCAAGTGGAGATCACGACGCAACTTGGGGTTGAGACCCTTCTGGAACCTACACTAGTGCAGAACCGGGCAATAGCACCAGTTCATAAGGCCCTTTAGTGCCGGTTTGGTAACCGGCGCTAAAGTGTAGGCACTAAAGGCCCCGCCTTTAGTACTGGTTCAGCACAAACTGGTGCTAAAGGGCAACCACGTGGCACGAGCTAGCTTCGGGGGCAGGGAGCCCTTTAGTACCGGTTGGTCTCACTAACCGGTATTAAAAGGTTGGGGGGGTTTGGGTTTATGATTTCTTTTTCATTTAATTTTGTGTTTTCCATTTAATTCTTTTTCGTTTGCTGGTATTTTACGATACTACATATTGTACACGTTATGCATATATATAAATAGAATTTCTAGTAGAACCGATCATAATATATATATATACACACACACACAATTTCTCCTACTTGGTGCCTTCAGAGCCAGTGGCATTAGCCTAATTGGTGCCTTTGGAGCACGATAACAATTGGAAGTGGTTCATGGGGGCAGTAGCGGGTAATAGTATTCTCCTTTGGGATCTATGACCTGGTCGAGCAAAAATCCCGCTATTTCCTCTTGAATTGCTTCTATGCGGTCCTCTGTTAGGAGCTTCTCCCGCACCTCTTTGAACTGTTAAAAGGAGATCAATATGCATGTGTATTAGTTGTGTGACTAGATATCGATAATGGTGTAAAAATTGTGAATAGTGTTCTGACAAACGTACCCACTCCTGTCTTTGAGATCTGCTCCTTTCGGACGCCATCATGCGAATGTTATCGCAAACGTAGTATGCACACTAATTATTCCCCGGCGCCTGCTTCAGGGCCTTTACGAGAATGGAATTTGATCAGATAATAATTAATCAAGCATGATAACTAAAGAGATGGCAGCTAGCTAGTACTACTTAATTACTTACCTGGGGTCATTACCATTTCAGATTTTGTTTCCATGGGCCTGGAGTGGCCCTCATGAACTTTGCCCAAGCCCTGCCCGCTGACAAAGAAAATGAATAAATGGGTTATTAAATAGTTGTTATCAGGAAATGACAAACTAATTAAATAGGCCAAGATATAGTTAATAATGATTGAAATTACCTGTTGACTATCCCCTTCACGATGGTGTAGTCACTTGCTTTCTTAAGTTGTGAGTCTAGTACTTCAACTGGTCCGTCATCAACTTTAATGATTTACAAGATCCAGTGAAATCTGCATGCACACACGTTTGCATGTCTTAATTAAGCAGGCATATGTAAGCAAAAACATGTAGCTAGCTAGTAGGCAAAAACAGAATTTGTAGTACAAGACAGTGTGACTCACTCGAAGTTGTAAGGAAGTAGTATATCTTCATTGTATTTGAGGCGCTTGAAGAACTCTAGCATGCTTTCCTCTACAATTTTTTCGTAATATGGATCTAATTTCCTTGTGTATTCATTAATGGTATTTGGGTCAACGAACCCAATGCCATAGCGTCCACCTTTTTTCATTTCATAAATCTTCATCCTGCATAATACCACAGAAAAGAACATAGTGAGGATAATTATAGGTAATGATTGATCAAAATGATCACTACAGCTAGCTTGAGACTTAAATTACAGAAATAAATCACTTACAGAAAATAGCAACTGACGATAGATTTGTCGAGTGCGTCTTGATTGTATAGCTGAAATAGTTCTGAATAGTCAACGGTCACAGCTTTCTCATGGTAGTAATGATCCTTCTTGACATTCACCATGAGGGACTCTCGATTGGAAATCTTGGTAATGTCCATGTACCATTGATGCAATTCATACATTCTCATTGGGAGCTTATTGACCTCGTCTGGCTCAACCAAAGGTTGGCCCCGGACATATTTTCGTTTTATTTCCTCCTCTCTAGTCAGAGACATGGGCTCGATATCGAGGAGTTGTCCAACAGTGATCCCGATCGTTTCAGCCTGCTCAATATGCTCCTCGGTTATTACCACATCGCCCACCCCAGGAATGCTAACGGTTTGCCCACAATAATATTGGGCGCGCCTACTCGCATGTGTTGTTGGCACAACAAGCGGGGGGATTGATTGCACTGCCTGTTCTCTCAGCTGGGGAACGGTTTTACCGCTCCTTTTGCCAGCTGTTTTGCTCGAGCTCGAGCTAGCCTCTTTCTGTAGATGTGCTCGATTTAACTTCTTGATGTGGTGCTCATAGTCTGTGTCAATAGGCTTGGGAGCTAGTGCTCTAGCTGTACGAATGAAGTGGTCAATCTTTTCCACAGGCACTTTCTCCCTTGGCGGCGGTGGCGGTTTCGGTGCAAAATGGGCTTCCACCTCGGCCTTCGATATGGCTATGTTTTTGTCCTCGGACTTGTCGTAAGGCCTCTGCGGAAGAGGCGCGAGGCTTGGACCATATTGAAATCGCTTGCCTCCGCCTGTACATCCAGTACTATCTCGACTTGTACCGCTACGCACCATAGCTGAGGCGGCTCTCTTCCATGATTGCCAAGGCGGCGAAGACGGCTGACATGGCTGAGTTGGAGGAGGAGGAGTGGCCTGAAACTGTGCCGGACTTGGAGGCGGAGTGGCCTGAAGCTTTGCCGGACTTGGAGGAGGAGTGGCCTGACGCTTTGCCGGACTTGGAGGAGGAGTGGCCTGAAGTTGTGCCGGACTTGGAGGAGGAGTGGCCTGACGTGTTGGTGGACTTGGAGGAGCGGGAATCTACTGACTCGGTGGCGTACTTCGACGAGGAGTCGGATGACGCGGTGTCGGTGGCCTTCGAAAGATGATGCAATCCTTTCTCCATAGGATGATACGATGGTTGGCCTCTCCCAGTGTGTGCTCATCGTCACCTCCAGGAATGTCAAGCTCTAGCCCCGAATATTGGTCCACCACCTCATCAACCAAGACACGAGCATAGCCCGCTGGAATTAGCTTGCAATGGAAGGTTGCCTCGGGGGGATTTGTAAAAGCAAGGGCATCCGCCACCTTCATGGATATGTTCTTCATTTTGAAGTGTAGCTCGCAGTTAGTGTTCTCCATTGTCGGATTTCGGGTTCCGGCAGACCCTTGAGGTTCGAACACTGGGGTGCGCGCGGAGATTTCGCCTCCTACCTACCTGCACCCCTCCGCCTCGCTAAGATATAAGCTATGGGAAGAACGACACAAGAGACATAGGGTTTATCCTGGTTCGGGCCACCATTGTGGTGTAATACCCTACTCCAGTGTGTGGTGTGGTGGATTGCCTCTTGGGCTGATGATGATGAACAATACAAGGAAGAACAACCTCGTGAGGGTCTGTTCTTGGCTGGGGGGGCGAACTGCTAGGGGGAGTTCAGTCACCCTTCTCTCTCTCTCGGATTTCGATCTTCTCTTCTTCGTCCTTTGCGTCTACCCCTTCGTTTCTTTTTCTCTCTCCCCCTTTGCCTTTGGGAGGCCGGTCCTATTTATAGAGGACCTGGTCGTCTTCCCAAATATCGAGCGGGAAGGGAGCCAACAATGGTGGGCTAATTTGAAGGGGGACATCTAGTACTAGCCATCCTGACAAAAGTAGTCTTCGCCTGCATAAAGCTCTGGTGGTGACGTCGTCTTGGGCTCCATGATGACCTCTGTCTTGCAGTCCTTCTGGTCTTGGTCGTGTTGCACCGAAATGGCAACCTTTGCCTGATGCCTCGGTACTCTGCGGCTGCGCTTGCTCCCTTTGCACCAAAGAGGAAAGGAGGACACTGCGCGGGCTGGCTTGCATCACGGGCACCTCGTGAGGTACCCCTCCTTTATCACTCCGCCTCCTCACGAGCCAGCCTGATGAGGCCATGCCTGAGGAAGCTTTGTGTCATCCGCCCCGTGAGGCTTGGCCCCTCGCGAGGGTCTTGGGTCTGTGTTGATGAAGATGGGCCGTGCTGGGCCCCCCTTTGAGGCACGACGCAGGCCGCAGGCAGGCAAGTCTCGGGACCCCCATTCTGTCACGACCGGTTCTCCGGACATAAATTTCCAAAAAAGACCGTCGTGCTCATCAGCCCCAGGATTACTGTTAGCTGATGAGGCTCCAACTTGATACAGAAATTCCAAGAAGAATACAACATATGTAGTACAAAACCATTCTGGCCTGTGAGTACAACAAACGGTTTCTAGTGGTTGATGGCGGAAGCGGTCTGTGAAACATCAGTGTCTATGGGGCTCCATTTCCCACAGGAACAGCTGACCAGGTTAACTCCTATCTTCACGAGGCTACTATCTCCATTGTGTGGGTTCCGGGGCTGGCATCGCGTCGCTCCTCTCCGAGCAAGAAAATCTGGCCAAGACAATAGGCAGGGACAAGCCAGTGAGTACTTTGAATGTACTCGCAAACATTATGAACACAGGTGTAATATAACAATGATGTGCTAAAAATATTTTCTGCTCATGTCGTCAGTCACAAAAGATAAATGAAACTCTGATGCGTGCAAGCAAGTTATTTATAAAAACGCAATAACATGGTAGTATAAAAATTAATGAAACAAATAACAAGCAATGCCACAGTCGGGCGTCTTAGCGACACCACATAAAGGGCTCTAAAGGAAATGCCACAGTCGGGCGTCTGAGCGACACCACATAAAGGGCTTTAAAAGAAATGCCACAGTC
>NC_041388.1:363419217-363477923 GCF_002162155.2 Triticum dicoccoides
GACACCACATAAAGGGCTTTTAAAAGAAATGCCACAGTCGGGCGTCTGAGCGACACCACATAAAGGGCTTTAAAAGAAATGCCACAGTCGGGCGTCTGAGCGACACCACATAAAGTGCTTTAAAAGAAATGCCACAGTCGGGCGTCTGAGCGACACCACATAAAGGGCTTTTAAAAGAAATGCCACAGTCGGGTGTCTGAGCGACACCACATAAAGGGCTTTAAAAGAAACAATCATAGTGAATATCCCGGAGGTAGAACCATCCCAGAGATACTCGATAATAACAATAATATCACGGTAGTCAACAATAATAATAATCATAGTTATCACAAGTCACGAGTAGTAATTCCATTTCTGGTTAACCGTTTCACCTCCGAAGACCGACACTAAGACCGACACCTGACCCATCCCAGACTGTAATCCTTAACCATGGACACGGCTATTCGAATAGGTTTATTCTCTGTAGAGGGTGTACTCTTTACCCACGAGTAACGGATTTCTTTAGTCCATCGGGACTAATTCCGTCTACGGCCTTTTTGTTGAAAACCACCTAACTTGCACACACCAGCTTAACTCACACATGTCTGGAACCACCCACGACACCTATTAGGCAAACTCTAAGTGGGGAGGCTACAACCTCGCGTAGCATGGGATCAAATTTATATCGCGCGCTCTAAGGGGTGGCCTTCCCTCTCGGTCCCAACCGGAAACACCCATGCCCCCGGACCAGGTGGCCTGCCTACCAGCTACAACCAGTATCTTCCACCATGGCCTCTCTGTATGGTGTGTGCTAGAAAAAGGTTGACAACTTACTGAACCGTACTCTACTTGCTGTAGAGACGAGTGGTAGTACGAAACAAGTATGGGGGTTACTGGCACAAGACTCGATCTACGGTCGACTCAGGAGGTTTAGGTATTCCCTGCATGGTTAGTATAACGAATATATTTCAACCAACAGAGTCACTGCTCATATCACCTTACCATGCCATACCAGACATAACCGTCCCGATGGAGACCGGCGACAAACTCATGCCTACCCAAGGCAGAGGTTTTCCCGGGTTCCTACCGGCATGCATGCAAGGCACATGAGGGTGATTATCATCACAAGTGTGTTCATTTCCAACAGCCTGGAAATCACTAATATGCACTCATGCATATGATCATACCACATGAAATAATGAGTCCTTTGAAATGCGATGGTGTTATAAATGTATCCACGATCACACCAAAAAAAATATTATGCCGGGATTCAGAATGCTTGCCTTCAATGTGTGGAAAAGCAGGGTGCACTCCAAAACTTGAAACATTTCTCCCCTCTTCAAAAATCCTATTTTAGCAATATAAAAGAATTAACACACAAAATAAAAACAGCACCAAAAGTTGTTCTGAAATTTTTTCAAATAAATCTTAAAATAAACTAGGTGAAATTTGAGAGAGGTAGGAAAAAGAATCAACTCATTTGGAGTTATATTTAAAAAGTTATAGCCAGTCAAAGATTTGGTCAAATCTGTTTTTAAAATAAAACAGAAAAGAAAACGTTTCAGATATAAATACACTTTCGGAGCGGGGAAAACGTACTGGGTGGATTACATCTTCACTTAAACACGCATGGCGGCGGAGTGGGTCACTGACAGTGGGTCCACGAGGCCCACTAGTCAGGTTTGACTAGTCTCTCTCCCTCTCCTTCCTCTGTCCCGAGTGGAGGCGGAGCTCCAGCGATTGTCGCCGGCGACTGGCGGCTCCTCGCGGGGCCCCAAGGGCGGGGATGGATGCGCTACTCCAGTGCGGTCATCCCGGTGGTTGCCAGGCCGGTGCGGACGGAGGGAGCTGCCGGCGGCGAGCTTTGCGGTGGAGGAGGCCTCGGTGGCGAAGTGGTTTTGTGGCTGCGATGGCTCCCGATCAAAATCAAGCAGGGGGTTGAGTTCCTGTAAGGAAAGAGGGGTTCTTGGTGAAGAGAACGGAGAGGGGGAAGTACTGGAGGTGCCGGATTGGCCGGGGCGATGGCGGCGGCAGGAGTTGCCGGAGTTGAGGAAGGAAGCTCTCCTGGGTCGATTGGCGAGCTGGGGAAGCGTCATTGGGGTGGCCTAAGGTTGCCCGTGTGCGGGAACGGCCCGGGGCGTCCATTTATAAGCGAGGCAAGGTGGTTCCGCGGCGGCCGTGGATAAACTTCCGGCGAACCGACGTTCTGTAGTAGCAGGGCATCTTGGCGGCGACGAGCGCTAACGGACATGGATGCGGATGAGCTCGCACTTCTCCAGGGGCCAGGTGGCGAGCGGGAGGGGTTTGGGCGGCGCTGCCCGTGGCTGGAGCCACTGCGGACGCCGGAGTGCCGCCAAGAACGCCCTGGCGGCGGCGCTGTAGCGTGCCAGGGTGGTTTGGCGCGATGCTGCGAGGCGGGGAGTGCGTGGCGAGGTGCTGCCGTGTGGGCCAAAGCCAGGGGGGCCAGCGTGTCGGCTCGGGCGCGGCATCGTGCAATTCGCGCGCTCTGGGCACGTCCAGTGCATGCACTGAGTGTGCTCGACGAAATTCCCGAGCATGCTAGGAGTCGCGGTTGAGGCTGGGGGTTAACAGGTCTAGGTTTGGGCTTGCAAGGAGATCAGTGGACAAGCTGGTTTGGTCAGGGGATTAGGTTCACAGTGCAATGCCAAAACTCATGTCAAAATAGATCATGCCCATAAGGTGTTTGACAAAATGCTAAGGGCACTTAGGCAGGTCTTGGAGTGGCCAAAAACTCCAGATGGTGGTCTCTTTAGATGTACACGAGGGTGGTGAGGTTAGTTGGCCAAAAGCAGAAACTTGCTAGTGTAAGTTTTACAAAACTTCAATTCTGGACAGAAAATAAATAGCATTATTTCATGAACCAAAAAATATCCAAAAGGTGCATGCTCCTGGACTTAACGGTTTAACATGGGGGACTACAAGTAGGAGAAATAATCAAGGGTTAAAGAGCAAGTAAAAACATGGTTGTTGTACAAACCATCAAGTTGGTCCAGACTGAAGATGAGGTTGATTCACTCAAATTTTTCAAAGAACAACACTAGGTTTTTTGCACAAAGTGGAATCTTATGCTCCTACTGACCTCCCCTAATTTTGGTAGAAGTTTTAAAGAAATATTTAAATGGGTTGCAGTGCAAAATGCACTCTGGACCAGAGAAGAAAAATTGAGTGTAGGGCTCAAAATATTTCATGAATGAAATATATTTTTGCATAAAAGTGATTTAAAAACATCACATGACATCTCCAAATTTTGGTTGGAATTTTAAGTGAATTTATCAAATGGTTGTAGTTCAAATATGGCCATTTAACCTTGAAAAACCATTTTCAAGAAAATAAAGATCAAGCAACTTAATTATTTAATTAGTTACACCGATAAAAGGAAAGTTTTTCTTGAGAGGTTAAACAAGTCCAATAACATATTTGAAAAGTTTTCTCTTTGGGAAAAACTCATCATAACAGGGAAGGAAATTATTTAAAAAATCAAAATGGAGCTCAGAAATCCAAAGTTTTAATTCCTGGCAAAAAATTTAATTCATTAAAACAAGGCTAAATTTTTGGGGTGTCACAATACTATCCCCCTTAAGAAAAATCTCGTCCTCGAGATTTGCTATAAGCCGTGTTAAGAAAATATTACGCAATAAAGATGTGGCTCTACTGAGAGGGTAATAAGTGGTGAAAAACCACAGTGTGAAAACTGGTGCTGCGTGGAAGAGTCTACGGTTCGGGATAAAAACGTGTGATTTCTACGCTGGATATAAATTTAGAATAACTCCTAAATTTAAATATACGATGGTCGTACCCGAGAGTACAGTGCTCCCTCTGGCTGACAGGTGGACCCGGGGTCCACTATCAGTCTCGTCTTCTCCCTCTGGTTCTTCCTTCTACCTCCTCTCTCCCACGCGCTTTCTCGCGCTTTCTCCACCGGCGATGCCTAATGCGTAGGGCATCTAGGCCGTACCGTGGTAGTGCGCGGTGTGCTAGCTGCCGGTCAGCGTGCACTCACCTCGCGGGCCAGCGCGCTGTCGGCACTGCTCGCGGATTCGACTCCGAATACCGGCGTTCGGCGACGAGCGGCGTTGGTGGACTTCGCCCACCGTACACCGAGCTCGAGCTATAAAACGGCCGGGGTGCCTCTCTCTTCTTCCTCACACCTGGCCTCACTTCTCCTCCTCCTTTCTCCATTACTGCTTACAGAAGCTCGGGTGAGGCTCTAATGGCGGAGGCGATGCCGGACTGGTTTGTGATCCTGATATGCGGAGGGCTGGCGACATTGCTGGGGCTCTCTGTGCTCCTGTGTGCGATGATCTTCGACGAGTGTCGCGACGCTGCGGCTCGGGTGTTGGCTCTCCGCGGTGGTGGTGATCATGAGGAGTAGATGGAGTGTGCCGGGTGCTAACTGTTATTAGGGGGTGATTTGCTGGATGTAACACCGTTGCAAGGTTTTGCAAACAGTGTATGTGTCCGAATGATTATGGTTGTGAGTCTGCTGCATGGGGCTGTGTGAAATTAATTAATCCATGTCGTGAGAAGAGGCAGGTGTAGCAACTCAGGGAAAAGAAATCTCACTCCAGGATTTTGCGAGGGAAAAACAGTTAATTTAAAGGAGCATAAACCACAACAAAAACTACACACATTAGTAGAAGACAAAATAATTGACTCGTCGCACAAATTTGGGGTACCATGCATAAGATACACGCAAAAATAAATGCTGCAAAAACAAATACAGTAGTGACGTCTAAAATGAAAACGGTAACTGGACGGGGTCCTGATAAAATGTCTCTGGTAAAGGAATACACTCCTCTTCTATCGGAGGAAGTGGATTGACCAGTCGATGTATGCGCCTCTCCGGGTCGGGTCTCAGTGGTCTGCCGATGGCAATCTAAGGATTTAAATCTGCGAGGCTCTGGAGATAATCCATCACTCGCTGGTTCAAATGCTCTTGAGCAATGATGTACTGGATAAGGTTGGCCAGAACTGGGTCTCTCTCAATACGTCCACCGGGAAAAGATGTTACTTCTCCGGGTGCTGCACGACTCAGAAAGTAATAATATCCCCGTTCACGGGCATAGGGTACTGCGGATCGAAGACGAGCAATCGCTTCTTTCGCAGCAGCTTCTATGGCCAGGTGTGGGGTTGGCATAGATTTCCCCACGAAGGAAACTTCCGTTGGATCTTGATTGGAGTCTACGGGAGGGATGTGTACTGCTGCCCAATATTCCGAGGTGGATGGGGTGATCCTTGATTTGAACAGCTCGTACTGAGGTGGCTGGGTAGAACCCATGGTACTGCGGGTAAAATCCCACAATATTTTGACAAAGCTACCTGGGGTTGCATCTGGGGTTCTCAGATGAATGCTGGGGCTCGGCATGACAGGAAAAAGTGCGAGTGTGGTGCACAAAGTGGGGGTTGCTGGGTAAGGTCACAAGGTGGCCTTTATATAGCAATGGAGCCGGATCGTTTTACCGTGGTGAAAGGTAATAAATTTGCCAGCTTAGCTCCAAAGGTCGAGTCAGTATCAGAGATACACCCATCTCATAAAGAGACGCGTTACTGTGGTTGTCGTCGGGTTAGTTTTGGTAGTTGTGCCCGGAAAAATATGCAACTATGCGCTGACCAAAAATGCAAGGCCACAATTAAAACAGAGGCACAACGACAGGCTGCGTTAATATACACGGTCGCATGATTACAAAGCGAGGATACACTGAAACTCGGTGCTACTCACACGGCTTAGTCTACCTCGTTTATGTCTAAACGGGCGTGCCTGGTGGATGTCGAGGCTTCTCCACGTGTCTCACTGCCGGGATTAGTCGGAGATGGCGGAGGAACTGCAGGGTCGGGGTAGTGATGATGACCATCGCGGGGATTGTTGGTCACAACCCCGTTGGAGTGTGCTCCCAATATGCGACGAAGCACCTCTGGGGTTATCGCAGCACCTTGGCCGATGGCTAGGCAGGCCTCAGGGACTCGATCGGGTGTCCAAATAGCACGACTGGGTTGTCGGCGTTGGGCTCGTTTTCTTCTCTCGCCGGAGCTCGACGAACCAGCTCTCCACGAGCTGCGATTAGATCAATAGTGATCTAGTCGAACCGTGCCTCTAGTGCTCTTACATAATGCACTAGGTGCAACAATGCGGGGTCCGTCTCGTGATCTCCGTTGGCAACTTGGGGTGGTCTACCATACCCTTCACGTCTGGGGTAGTAGTGGAACGAGCGACAGTTAACTCTGGGCGACAAGTGCCTGAGATGAACTATAGCCTCTCGAGCGGCTAGCTGGATGGCTTGTGGCTCAAAGGAAGTTGTCCTTCCGGTGAACCTGTAGGGGCGCTCAGGTGCTAGACCCCTACCGTAGATGTGCACAGTGGCCCAGAATTGACGGTCTTCACCGCTCATGGGTCCTTGATACACGACATATTCTGGTGGCTCTTCTAACGCATAGGCAAGACGGGTGAGGTTTGCGAGTATGGTCACAAAACCTCCAAGGTTGGTTGCTATGGTCTCGTTGTGCACTATGGGTCCAGGCATTGTGGCTCGGTTTAGGGTAGCGGCTGTGCGGTGCTGTGTTGGGACTAGCGTGCCCTTTTATAGGAAAAAGGGGGCGGAGTCTTCCTTCGCACGCTTGCGAGAAAGGACTATTTAGGGGCCGGTCACTGGCGCATGAGTGACAGGTTAGGTTGATAGGTTGGGCGCCGACTGCCAAAAGGTGTTGGGTCACTGTGTGGCTATCTTGCATGAGAAGCTTGGCTGGGGTTTGGCTAAGGTCTAGTGGGTTGGTTTGCCTAAGTTTATTGACCTGACTAAGATAGGATTAGCCAATGGTCAGCCTGGCTCTGATACCAAGTCTGTCACGACCGGTTCTCCGGACATAAATTTCCAGAAAAGACCGTCGTGCTCATCAGCCCCAGGATTACTGTTAGCTGATGAGGCTCCAACTTGATACAGAAATTCCAAGCATAATACAACATATGTAGTACAAGACCATTCTGGCCTGTGAGTACAACAAACGGTTTCTAGTGGTTGATGGCGGAAGCGGTCTGTGAAACATCAGTGTCTATGGGGCTCCATTTCCCACAGGAACAGCTGACCAGGTTAACTCCTATCTTCACGAGGCTGCTATCTCCATTGTGTGGGTTCCGGGGCTGGCATCGCTTCGCTCCTCTCTGAGCAAGAAAATCTGGCCAAGACAATAGCCAGGGACAAGCCAGTGAGTACTTTGAATGTACTCGCAAACATTATGAACACAGGTGTAATATAACAATGATGTGCTAAAAATATTTTATGCTCATGACGTCAGTCACAAAAGATAAATGAAACTCTGATGCGTGCAAGCAAGTTATTTATAAAAACGCAATAACATGGTAGTATAAAAATTTATGAAACAAATAACAAGCAATGCCACAGTCGGGCGTCTGAGCGACACCACATAAAGGGCTTTAAAAGAAATGCCACAGTCGGGCGTCTGAGCGACACCACATAAAGGGCTTTAAAAGAATGCCACAGTCGGGCGTCTGAGCGACACCACATAAAGGGATCTAAAGGAAATGCCATAGTCGGGCGTCTGAGCGACACCACATAAAGGGCTTTTAAAAGAAATGCCACAGTCGGGCGTCTGAGCGACACCACATAAAGGGCTTTAAAAGAAATGCCACAGTCGGGCGTCTGAGCGACACCACATAAAGTGCTTTAAAACAAATGCCACAGTCAGGCGTCTGAGTGACACCACATAAAGGGCTTTTAAAAGAAATGCCAAAGTCGGGCGTCTGAGCGACACCACATAAAGGGCTTTAAAAGAAACAATCATAGTGAATATCCTGGAGGTAGAACCATCCCAGAGATACTCGATAATAACAATAATATCACGGTAGTCAACAATAATAATAATCATAGTTATCACAAGTCACGAGTAGTAATTCCATTTCTGGTTAACCGTTTCACCTCCGAAGACCGACACTAAGACCGACACCTGACCCATCCCAGACTGTAATCCTTAACCATGGACACGCTATTCGAATAGGTTTATTCTCTGTAGAGGGTGTACTCTTTACCCACGAGTAACGGATTTCTTTAGTCCATCGGGACTAATTCCGTCTACGGCCTTTTTGTTGAAAACCACCTAACTTGCACACACCAGCTTAACTCACACGTGTCTGGAACCACCCACGACACCTGTTAAGCAAACTCTAAGTGGGGAGGCTACAACCTCGCGTAGCATGGGATCAAATTTATATCGCGCGCTCTAAGGGGTGGCCTCCCCTCTCGGTCCCAACCGGAAACACCCATGCCCCCGGACCAGGTGGCCTGCCTACCAGCTACAACCGGTATCTTCCACCATGGCCTCTCTGTACGGTGTGTGCTAGAAAAAGGTTGACAACTTACTAAACCGTACTCTACTTGCTGTAGAGACGAGTGGTAGTACGAAACAAGTATGGGGGTTACTGGCACAAGACTCGATCTACGGTCGACTCAGGAGGTTTAGGTATTCCCTGCATGGTTAGTATAACGAATATATTTCAACCAACAGAGTCACTGCTCATATCACCTTACCATGCCATACCAGACATAACCGTCCCGACGGAGACCGGCGACAAACTCATGCGTACCCAAGGCAGAGGTTTTCCCGGGTTCCTGCCGGTATGCATGCAAGGCACATGAGGGTGATTATCATCACAAGTGTGTTCATTTCCAACAGCCTGGAAATCACTAATATGCACTCATGCATATGATCATACCACATGAAATAACGAGTCCTTTGAAATGCGGTGGTGTTATAAATGTATCCACGATCACACCAAAAAAAATATTATGCCGGGATTCAGAATGCTTGCCTTCATTGTGTGGAAAAGCAGGGTGCACTCCAAAACTTGAAACATTTCTCCCCTCTTCAAAAATCCTATTTTAGCAATATAAAAGAATTAACACACAAAATAAAAACAGCACCAAAAGTTGTTCTGAATTTTTTTCAAATAAATCTTAAAATAAACTAGGTGAAATTTGAGAGAGGTAGGAAAAAGAATCAACTCATTTGGAGTTATATTTAAAAAGTTATAGCCAGTCAAATATTTGGTCAAATTTGTTTTTAAAATAAAACAGAAAAGAAAACGTTTCAGATAGAAATACGCTTTCGGAGCGGGGAAAACGTACTGGGTGGATTACGTCTTCACTTAAACACGCGTGCCGGCGGAGTGGGTCACTGACAGTGGGTCCACGGGGCCCAGTAGTCAGGTTTGACTAGTCTCTCTCCCTCTCCTTCCTCTGTCCCGAGCGGAGGCGGAGCTCCGGCGATCGTTGCCGGCGACTGGCGGCTCCTCGCGGGGCCCCAAGGGCGGGGATGGATGCGCCACTCCAGTGCGGTCATCCCGGTGGTTGCCAGGCCGGTGGGGACGGAGGGAGCTGCCGGCGGCGAGCTTTGTGGCGGAGGAGGCCTCGGTGGCGAAGTGGTTTTGTGGCTGCGATGGCTCCCGATCAAAATCAAGAAGGGGGTTGAGTTCCTGTAAGGAAAGAGGGGTTCTTGGTGAAGAGAACAGAGAGGAGGAAGTACTGGAGGTGCTGGATTGGCCGGGGCGGTGGCGGCGGCAGGAGTTGCCGGAGATGAGGAAGGAAGCTCTCCTGGGTCGATTGGCGAGCTGGGGAAGCGTCATTGGGGTGGCCTAAGGTTGCCCGTGTGCGGGAACGGCCCGGGGCGTCCATTTATAAGCGAGGCAAGGCGGTTCCGCGGCGGCCGTGGATAAGCTTCTGGCGAACCGACGTTCTATAGCAGCAGGGCATCGTGGCGGCGACGAGCGCTAACGGACATGGATGTGGATGAGCTCGCACTGCTCCAGGGGCCAGGTGGCGAGCGGGAGGGGTTTGGGCGGCGCTGCCCGTGACTGGAGGCACTGCGGACGCCGGAGTGCCGCCAAGAACGCCTTGGCGGCGGCGCTGTAGCGTGCCAGGGTGGTTTGGCGCGATGCTGCGAGGCGGGGAGTGCGTGGCGAGGTGCTGTCGTGTGGGCCAAAGCCAGGGGGGCCAGCGTGTCGGCTCGGGCGCGGCATCGTGCAATACGCGCGCTCTGGGCACGTCCAGTGCACGCACTGAGTGTGCTCGACGAAATGCCCGAGCATGCTAGGAGTCGCGGTTGAGGCCGGGGGTTAACAGGTCTAGGTTTGGGCTTGCAAGGAGATCAGTGGACAAGCTGGTTTGGTCAGGGGATTAGGTTCACAGTGCAATGTCAAAACAGATCATGCCCATAAGGTGTTTGACAAAATGCTAAGGGCACTTAGGCAGGTCTTGGAGTGGCCAAAAACTCCAGATGGTGGTCTCTTTAGATGTACACGAGGGTGGTGAGGTTAGTTGGCCAAAAGCAGAAACTTGCTAGTGTAAGTTTTACAAAACTTCAATTCTGGACAGGAAATAAATAGCATTATTTCATGAACCAAAAATGATCCAAAAGGTGCATGCTCCTGGACTTAAGGGTTTAACATGGGGGACTACAAGTAGGAGAAATGATCAAGGGTTAAAGAGCAAGTAAAAACATGGTTGCTATACAAACCATCAAGTTGGTCCAGACTGAAGATGAGGTTGATTCACTCAAATTTTTCAAAGAACAGCACTAGGTTTTTTGCACAAAGTGGAATCTTATGCTCCTACTGACCTCCCCTAATTTTGGTTGAAGTTTTAAAGAAATATTTAAATGGGTTGCAGTGCAAAATGCACTCTGGACCAGAGAAGAAAAATTGAGTGTAGGGCTCAAAATATTTCATGAATGAAATATATTTTTGCATAAAAGTGATTTAAAAACATCACATGACATCTCCAAATTTTGGTTGGAATTTTAAGTGAATTTATCAAATGGTTGTAGTTCAAATATGGCCATTTAACCTTGAAAAACCATTTTCAAGAAAATAAAGATCAAGCAACTTAATTATTTAATTAGTTACACTGATAAAAGGAAAGTTTTTCTTGAGAGGTTAAACAAGTCCAATAACATATTTGAAAAGTTTTCTCTTTGGGAAAAACTCATCATAACAGGGAAGGAAATGATTTAAAAAATCAAAATGGAGCTCAGAAATACAAAGTTTTAATTCCTGGCAAAAATTTTAATTCATTAAAACAAGGCCAAATTTTTGGGGTGTCACACGTTCCCAGAACGCCGACATCCATGATGTCATCCACTGGGTAGCTATCCAGCAATGCGTCGCCCGGGGCGGAACCCATGCTGCTTCTCGGCATGGATGGGACGGTGCTATCCAATGGTGGATCATCCGCTAGCTGCTAAGACCCCCTTTGCTGGCTAACTGAGTCGATCTGCTCCTGCTGCCGCTGGAATTTGACTGCCAAGTCCGTGTGCGCTGATTCTAGGCCTTGAAGGCGTTCATAGTCTAGGTTCCTTTGCTCCTCCTCCATCTTCCTCTTCTTCTCCTCTGCAATCTTCTTTCTCGCACGGGTTTTGTAGTCGGTGTTCCAGTCCGAAAACCCCTCATACCATGGAATAGCGCCCATGCCTCATGTTCTTCCCGGGTGTTCAGGATTTCCCAGGGCACGCGTAAGCTCGTCGTTCTCTCTATTGGGCTCGAACACCCCCGATCGAGCCTCTTCTATTGCAACAAGTAGCTTATCTTCGGCTCCGTCCAGACATGCCTTCTTCAAAACTTTGCATGTCTTCGGGTCCAACTCCCCCCCCATGCGCATAGAACCAAGTCCTGCACCTTGGGGGGCAGCTCAATGTTTCTGGAGTGACACCTCCATCCAGCATCTCTTTCTCAGACTTATCCCACTTAGGCATTCCCACCGCATAGCCACCTGGCCCCACCTTATGGAACTTATCCTTTTTTGCGGCATTGGCCTTGTTTATTCTCAACCGTTCCTTAGATAATTTAGAATCCTTGAATTTCATGAAATCGTCCCAATGAGCACTTTGCTTCTCTAGTGTTCCCTCGAATACTGGAGTCTTCCTTCCTCCCATGACATACTTGGCCCATTCAAAAATCTTGTGGTTCTTGAATGCAACCGCCATCTTCCTAAGAGCAGCGTCCTTGACTTTCTCCACATCTGCATCCGTGAAATGATCTGGTAGGGTGAAATGTTGCATGAGCGTTTCCCAAAGCAGAAGTTTTTGTCTTTCGTCGAGAAAAGTAACTCCTGGACATGGCTTTCCTGGCTCTCTCCATTCTTGAAGGGAGATCGGGAGTTGGTCCTTCACAAGAACTCCGCACTGATGAATGAACTTGTCCGCAATCTTCTTAGGCGCTAATGGTTCACCATTAGGTTTGACGGCCTCGATATTGTCCTTTACGCCCTCCTTCAACTTTTTGTTCGGGCCTCGTTTCCTGTTGCCTGAAGATTTGCTCGATCTGGATGGCTGAAAGAAGAAAGATCGATTCATTAATATATCTTCAAGTCATTTAAAACATGTGATGATCACCAGATGCTTGCTTATATAAATATATATATCTCGCCGGTCTTTGTTGTTTCAAGATCAACATTTTCTTCATCATGTTCATAGTTCATGACTTCATCAAGTTGGTCGTCGCGATCAAATATCATATCACCCTCCCCGGTGTTGTTTAGATATTCGGAGCCGTCATAATCTTCTTCATTCTGATCATCATCTAGCCCGCGAGGATTACGTATGATATTGAACAGGGCCTCTTCTCCCTCTCTGCCAGTATTGTCCGCCATAGGTTTTGTTTAACTAATCCAAAAGAAATATATTCAAATTACAATGCATGGATGCAATCAATTAATAAGGAAAAACTGAATCAATCATAGTACATAATAAGCATCATCGAATATAATCTCGAATACGCCGTCTCGAATAATAGACATAATCTCGAATACATCGTCTCGGATAATATATATAATCTCGAATAAATCATCTCAAATACTATATATCGAATACATCACTATCTAGCTAGCTAGCTAATAAAGATCGAATACTAGAGAGTAATCTAGGCGGTGGACAACCAAAGTGAAGGAACCATCACTGGATCATAGCTCGGGTGATCTCCCCAAAGAACCTGCCAGGTATTGGAGAACCTGGAGTCCATAGCAGCCATGTAGCGATGGACGTGCTCGTCCGCCTCCCTGACACGACGACGTACCACCTCCGGCGGGGCCGACTCCCTCCGCACCGAAAGTGGCCCACGCGAACGCCACCAAAGGAGATGAGGGTCGACGACGGGACCCGGGGCCGGGTTCCTCCCCAAGCATCGTGCCCCTGAAGGTAGCACCTCCCAGTGCCAGCCTGGCGGAGCCCAGTCCTGGACATGGGTCCCCTGAAGTAGGACGACGTCGCGAACGGGTCGACGGCAAGGATGCGGGCCAGGCATTGTCGACAACAAATACTATATGCCGCAAAAGTAAAGTAACATTTTTTAAATGATTGATTGTGATTTCATATATGCAAATTCTAAATTTTATAACTAAAACTAACATTTCTAATATTTCTATAACTAAAACTAACATTTCTAATATTTCTAAAACTAAAAAACATTTCTATATAACTAACATTTCTAATATAACTAACATTTCTATATAACTAACATTTCTAATATTTCTATATAACTAACATTTCTATATAACTAACATTTCTATAACTAAAACTAACATTTCTAATAATTCTATAACCAAAAAAACAGAAAGATTGCTAACAATTCTATTACAATGTGTGTGTGTGTGTGTGTGTGTGTGGTTGGCGGCTGGGGCAGGAGCTCACCGGCGAGACGCGACGACGGTGGGCGGCGACGGGGACGGGGACGGAGACGGAGACGGAGAAGGCGACGGGGACGGGGCGGCGACGACGGGGACGGGGACGAGCCGGGCGGGGACAACGGGAGGACGGGGCGGGGCCCGGCAACGGGGCGCGGCGCGGGGACGGGGACGACGGGGACGGTGACAGCGACGGACGGTAACGGGGGCGGCGGCGATGGGGCAGAGGAGAAAGAAGCAGGGAGAGATGAGAAACTGACAATTTTTTTGAAGTGTTTTCTTATATAGAACCCACCTTTAGTACCGGTTGGAGCCACCAACCGGTACTAAAGGTCTGTTTTGGCCAGGCGAAGCGGCGGGAACCGCACCCCCTTTAGTACCGGGTCATGGTGCAAACCGGTACTAAAGGGCCCCCCTTTAGTACCGGTTGGAGCCACGACCCGGTACTAAAGGGTGTGCGCTGCCAGGCGAGGGGCGCAAAAGTTTAGTCCCACCTCGCTAGCCGAGGGGCACTCGCACCTGCTTATAAGCCCCGCCGTCGCTGCTGTCGCGAGCTCCTCTCTTAAGCAAGCCTTCTGGGCCTACCTCTGGTGCGATGCCCTGTTGGGCCTACTGGGCTAGCGGGCCTGCATCCTGGCCCAACTAGAATTTGGGTTTCTAGTCGTATGCAGGCCGCTGTGGCCCAGTAGGTGGGCTTTTTTTCTTATTTTTTTGCTTTATTTATTTTTGTTTTATTTATTTTTGATTATTTTTGCTGTATTTAGAGTTTCTTTGTGAATATTTTTGCTTTAGGTACAAAAAATTACAAACTTTCTTTTAGTACCGGTAGTTTACAAATTTGAATAGTTTAAATTTTGAATTATTTGAAATTTGCGTGAATCACTAGTTTGTGAATAACTTAACTTTGAAAATAGATTTTTAAGTGATTCTTTTTTCTTATGTTTAATATTAGTGTGTTTTATCATTATATTCAATTTGGTAATGCTTAGTTTATTTAAAAAATGAAATGCCTTTGTAACGGATGAGTTTTCGTCCGAAACCCTGATACTTAATATTAGAGATTGTCCATTTTGTACACGAATTGCATCCAGTTTTTGCGGTAACCCTCTCTAATTTTTGCACATGCTATGTGGGTAAAATTATGATACCATGCCAACTTTCAACCTTTTCTGAGTTCATTTGAAATGCTTTTCAATTTCAGGGTCATTTAGCTGAAAAAATCAGTAAATGCATGAAAGAATTTGCTTGCACATAAAATTTCTTCGTGTTTCAAATGCCAAAACACATAACTAGCTACCCTAACTATTACAGGGATTCCCTCCCGGGTGTGAAACACAGAAGGAAGTGATGATAGTGACGCTGATCACATCCCAGATCTTTGGGTGTGAAACTTTTTCTTCGCGTGTGTCCCTTTGCGCCGTAGCCATGGAAAATCTTCATCATTTAACTGGATGCTCGGGTCAATATTCACTGTGAATGGAGAAATTTTATCAAACTTTTCATAATCTCCTGACATATCTGTCTTGTCATCCACTCCCATGATGTTTCTCTTCCCAGAAAGAACTATGTGCCACTTTGGCTCATCGTATGATGCATTCGCTTCCTTATCTTTTCTTTTTCTCGGCTTGGTACACATGTCCTTCACATAGAAAACCCGTGCCACATCATTGGCTAGGACGAATGGTTCGTCTGCATACGAAAGATTGTTGAGATCCACTGTTGTCATTCCGTACTGCGGGTCTTCCGTTACCCCGCCTCGTGTCATAGTGACCCATTTGCACCGAAACAAGGGGACCTTCAAACCACATCGATAGTCAGGTTCCCATATGTCTTATATATAACCATAATATGTTTCCTTTCCCGTCTTGGTTTCTGCATCAAAGCGGACACCACTGTTTTGGTTGGTGCTCTTCTTATCTTGGGCGATCATGTAAAATGTATTACCATTTATCTCGTACCCTTTGAAAGTCATTATATTCGAAGATGGTAACTGGGACAGCAAGTACATGTCATCTTCAATACAGGCGTCATGCGTGGTACGTGTCTGCAACCAGCTGGCGAAACTCCTGGTTTGTTCACGTGTAATCCAGTCATCAGACTGCTCCGGGTGTTTGGCGCGTAGCAAATTCTTGTGTTCATCCATATACGGAGCCACCAAGGCGGAATTCTGTAGAACGGTGTATTGTGCTTCAGTGAGAGAATGTCCATCCATACATATTATTTGTTCCCCTCCTAGCGTGCCTTTTCCATCTAGTCTGCCCTTATGCCGCGATTCAGGAACACCAATCGGCTTAAGGTCAGGAATAAAGTCAATACAAAACTCAATGACCTCCTCATTTTCATGGCCCTTGGAGATGCTTCCGTCTGGCCTAGCACGGTTATGAACATATTTCTTTAAGACTCCCATGAACCTCTCAAAGGGGAAAATAGAGTGTAGAAATACAGGACCCAAAACGTTAATCTCTTCACATAGGTGAACTAGGACGTGCGTCATGATGTTGAAAAAGGATGGTGGGAACACCAACTCAAAACTGACAAGACAATGCACCAAATCATTCTCTAACCTTGGTATGATTTCTGGATCGATTACCTTCTGAGAGATTGCATTGAGGAATGCACATAGCTTCACAATGGCTAATCGAACGTTTTCCGGTAGAAGCCCCCTCAATGCAACCGGAAGCAGTTGCATCATAATCACGTGGCAGTCATGAGACTTTAGGTTCTGGAACTTTTTCTCTGCCATGTTTATTATTCCCTTTATATTCGACGCGAAGCCAGACGGTACCTTAATACTGAGCATGCATTCAAAGAAGATTTCCTTCTCTTCTTTGGTAAGAGCGTAGCTTGCATGACCCTGATGTATTCCGTCTTTTCCGTGCATACGTTGCTGGTCCTCCCATGCCTCAGGTGTATCTTTTGTCTTCCCATACACGCCCAAGAAGCCAAGCAGGGTCACACAAAGATTCTTCGTCACGTGCATCACGTCGATTGCGGAGCAGACCTCTAGGTCTTTCCAATAGGGCAGGTCCCAAAATATAGATTTCTTCTTCCACATGGGTGCGTGTCCGTCAGCGTCATTCGGAATAGGTTGTCCACCAGGACCCTTTCCAAAGACCACCTTTAAATCCTTGACCATATCATGTACATCAGCACCAGTACAGTGGCGAGGCTTCGTCCGGTGATCCGCCTCACCTTTGAAATGCTTTCCTTTCTTTCTTACGGGATGCTTGCTCGGAAGGTATCGACAATGTCCCACGTACACATTCTTCTTACAATTAGCCAAATATATATTGTCGGTATCGTCCAAACAGTGCGTGCATGCGCGGTATCCCTTGTTTGTCTGTCCTGAAAGGTTATTGAGAGCAGGCCAATCATTGATCGTCACGAACAGCAACGCCTTTAGGTCAAATTCTCCCCCCATGTGCTCATCCCACGCATGTACACCTGTTCCATTCCACAGTTGTAAGAGTTCTTCAACTAATGGCCTTAGGTACACATCAATGTCATTGCCGGGTTGCTTAGGGCCTTGGATGAGCACTGGCATCATAATGAACTTCCACTTCATGCACAACCAAGGAGGAAGGTTATACAAACATAGAGTCACAAGCCAGGTGCTATGGTTGCTGCTCTGCTCCCCAAAAGGATTAATGCCATCCGTGCTTAGACCAAACCATACGTTCCTTGCGTCATCTGCAAACTCCTTCCCATACTTTCTTTCGATTTTTCTCCACTGCGACCCGTCAGCGGGTACTCTCAACTTTCTGTCTTTCTTACGGTCTTCTCTGTGCCATCGCATCACCTTGGCATGCTCTTTGTTTTGGAGCAAACGTTTCAACCATGGTATTATAGCAGCATACCACATCACCTTGGCAGGAATCTTCTTCCTGGGGCGCTTGCCCTCGACATCACCAGGGTCATCACGGCTGATCTTATAGTGCAATGCACCGCATACTGGGCAAGCATTCAAATCCTCGTACTCACCGCGGTAGAGGATGCAATCATTATGGCATGCATGGATCTTCTGCACCTCTAACCCTAGAGCGCAGACAACCTTCTTTGCTTCGTACGTACTCTCGGGCAATTCATTGTCCTTTGGAAGCATATTCTTTATCATTACCAGCAACTTTCCAAATCCCTTGTCAGATACACCATTCTCTACCTTCCATTGTAGCAATTCCAGTGTGGTGCCCAGCTTTTTCTTGTCACCTACGCAATTCGGATACAACAATTTTTTGTGATCCTCTAACATGCGCTGCAACTTCTTCTTCTCCAAATCACTTGCGCAGTTTCTCTTTGCATCGGCAATGGCCCGACCTAGATCATCAACGGGCTCATCTGATGCCTCTTCTTCAGCTTCTTCCCGCATTGCTGGCTCAGCTTCTTCCCGCATTACCGGCTCAACTTCTTCCCTCATTGTTGTATCATCGTATTCAGGGAACCCATGGCCAGGATAGCTGTCGTTGTCTTCTTCTTCTTCATTGTCTTCCATCATAACCCCTCTTTCTCCATGCCTGGTCCAAACATGATAGTGGGGCATGAAACCGGACTCAAACAGGTGGACGTGAATGGTTCTTGACGTAGAGTAATTGTGACCATTCTTCTAGCCAGCACATGGACAAGGCATAAAACCATTCACCCGCTTGTTTGCCTCAGCCGCAAGCAGAAAAGTACGCACGCCATTAATGAACTCAGGAGAGCATCGGTCATCGTACATCCATTGCCGGCTCATCTTCAATACACATCACCGAAAACACCAAATTAATACAATACATAAAGTTCATACATAAAGATCATACAACACTTAAATGCAACAAACAAATAACTCTCTAGCTAAAGAATTTAAATGCAACAACAAATGCGATCAAGATCGAAACTAAGGTAACAATTGATCCAACAGCATAATGATACTAAGCCTCACTATGAATGGCATATTTTCTAATCTTTCTAATCTTCAAGCGCATTTTCTCCATATTAATCTTGTGATCATCGACGACATCGGCAACTTGCAACTCCAATTCCATCTTCTCCCCCTCAATTCTTTTCAATTTTTCCTTCAAATCCTCGTTTCTCTTTCAACTAAATTTAACCTCTCGACAATAGGGCCGGTTGGAATTTCTGGTTCAACTACCTCCTACATACAAATATCTATGTCAACTTGATGGGCATAATTTGTCATAAACAGGAAATGCAATGAATAGTTTTAAAAGAGCATATACCACATCCGAATCATAACCCGGACGAGGGCCGACGAGGATGGATATCAAAACCATGGCACTATGTATAACAAACAACGTATGGGTAAGATAATTATACGAGTAGCTATATATCCAAATCACACAAACATCAATTTTTTATATAAAATTTCATGAACAAGAGTCTCACCACAAGGTGGTGCCGACGACGGGACGTTGCGAGCGATCGACGGTGGTTATGACGGAGATTTAGAAGGTACTAAGTAAACCACACCTACATATGCAAACTAAGTGTTATTTTTGACCTCAAATTGCATATAAATCAAATACTAGCACATATATATAATTCCTCCCAAATTACTAAACTCAAAAATCAATCACTATATAAAGCATTGCACGAGCTAATATAGCAATGAGAGATGAAAGGACAAAGTTGCTAACCTTTGTGATAATTTGAATGGATGGGGGCCTTCAAATCTTGACAAATTTTGGGCAAAATGTGTGATGAGCTTGAGAGGAAGAGGGAAAAGAACAGAGAGGAGAGGGGAAAGGGGAAGAACAGAGCGAGCTCAGGTGGACAAAGGGTCTATGTAGGACGACCTTTAGTACCGGTTCGTGATACGACCCGGTACTAAAGGTGCTGGAGGGGCCCCGAACTAACAACATCCTGCCACCACTCACTTTAGTACCGGTTCATGGCACGAACCGATGCTAAAGGTTCGCCACGAACCGGTACTAATGAGAGCGGTCGGCTAGCCATTGGAGCCGACACTAATGCACACATTAGTGCTGGCTCAAATTCAAACCGGCACTAATGTGCTTCACATTTGACCCTTTTTCTACTAGTGCTAGCCTGCTTCTTGGCGTCTGTGGACACCTCTTTTGTAGCATAGCGGGCAAGGTTCTCAACTCTCTACTGCAAGCATCAACAGCCATCTTACTCTGGGTGAAACTACAGAACTCTTCTCTCTTGCGGTCAATGAGAGCCTAGGAATGTGATGCTCACGAAAAGCCTTAGTGAAATCTCTCCAGGCGGGTATCTGGCCAACTGGAAGCATAGTCTCATAGTTCTGCCACCAAAGAATAGCAGGACCTTCCAGATGATAAGAAGTGTAGGTGACCTTGTCACTTTCAGCTATGTTCGCAGAACGCTGCTTGTGAGTGATACTACGAAGCCAGTCATCTGCATCGAGTGGTTCAATGGAATGATGTAAGGTAGGTCATTTCAGACCAATGAAATCATAGATGGTCGCTAACTCTTTGCACTGGGGTGCGGTGTTCTCCTCTATATGTGCTAACAAGCGGTTAGACTCACGCTGGTTCCTCTCCATCTCTAACATGAACTCTTCCAATGAAGACTGGTCGGGAGGATCCTCATCCCTACCATCTCCGTGGTTCCGACTACGAGCAACAGAACTTTGGTTAACCGGCAACATCCTGAAGAACGAAACCAAGGAAAAGAAGGATGGATTCAGCACCAACTATAGGATGCAGAAGGTCGCACAAGAAATTATTATCTCTCGAACTCCTAGGACAATTCCGGCAGCATAACGGCAGTAAAATGCTCAAAATGAGACATTCTACAAAAGATGGAGTAGCACCAAACTCAACATCATCACTCAAGGTTCTGAGATATTACTAAATAGGCTACACCGGAGGTACTTGAACTGGGATATGACTCAGATCAACCAATCCTTAGAGACTATGGAGTAGTTGCTGGAAATATGCCCTAGAGGCAATAATAAAAGCATTATTATTATATTTCCTTGTTCATGATAATTGTCTTTATTCATGCTATAATTGTGTTATCCGGAAATCGTAATACATGTGTGAATAATAGACACCAACATGTCCCTAGTAAGCCTCTAGTTGACTAGCTCGTTGATCAGCGGATAGTCATGGTTTCCTGACTATGGACATTGGATGTCATTGATAACAAGATCACATCATTAGGAGAATGATGTGATGGACAAGACCCAATCCTAAACATAGCACAAGATCGTATAGTTCGTTTGCTAGAGTTTTCCAATGTCAAGTATCTTTTCCTTAGACCATGAGATCGTGTAACTCCCGGATACCGTAGGAGTGCTTTGGGTATACCAAACGTCACAACGTAACTGGGTGACTATAAAGGTATACTACGGGTATCCCCGAAAGTATCTGTTGGGTTGACACGGATCAAGACTGGGATTTGTCACTCCGTATGACGAAGAGGTATCACTGGGCCCACTCGGTAATGCATCATCATAATGAGCTCAAAGTGACCAAGTGTCTGGTCACGGGATCATGCATTATGGTACGAGGAAAGTGACTTGCCGGTAATGAGATTGAACGAGGTATTGGGATACCGACGATCGAATCTCGGGCAAGTAGCATACCGATTGACAAAGGGAATTGTATACGGGGTTGCTTGAATCCTCGACATCATGGTTCATCCGATGAGATCATCGAGGAGCATGTGGGAGCCAACATGGGTATCCAGATCCCGCTGTTGGTTATTGACCGGAGAGCGATCTCGGTCATGTCTACATGTCTCCCGAACCCGTAGGGTCTACACACTTAAGGTTCGGTGACGCTAGGGTTGTAGGGATATGTATATGCAGTAACCCGAATGTTGTTTGGAGTCCCGGATGAGATCCTGGACGTCACGAGGAGTTCCGGAATGGTCCGGAGGTAAAGAATTATCTATAGGAAGTGCCATTTCGGGCATCGGGACAAGTTTCGGGGTCACCGGTATTGTACCGGGACCACCGGAAGGGTCCTGGGGGTCCACCGGGTGGGGCCACCTGCCCCGGGGGGCCACATGGGCTGTAGGGGGTGCGCCTTGGCCTATATGGGCCAAGGGAATCAGCCCCAAGGGGCCCATGCGCCTAGGGTGGGTGGAAACCCTAAGGAAGAGTCCCAAAGGGGGAAGCCATCTCCTAGGTGCCTTGGGGAGGAGGGATTCCTCCCTTGGCCGCCGCCCCCCTAGGAGATTGGATCTCCTAGGGCCGGTGCCCCCCCTAGGCCCCCCTATATATAGTGGGGAGATGGAGGACTTCTCACCTTTGCCTTTGGTGCCTCCCTCTCCCTCTCCAACACCTCCTCCTCCTCCATAGAGCTTAGCGAAGCCCTGCCGGAGTACTGCAGCTCCACCACCACCACGCCGTCGTGCTGCTGCTGGAGCCATCTTCCTCAACCTCTCCTTCCCCTTGCTGGATCAAGAAGGAGGAGACGTTACGTTGACCGTACATGTGTTGAACGCGGAGGTGCCATCCGTTCGGCGCTAGGATCTCCGGTGATTTGGATCACGTCGAGTACTCCTTCCTCATCCCCGCTCTTTGAATGCTTCCGTGCGTGATCTACAAAGGTATGTAGATGCAATCCAATCACTCGTTGCTAGATGAACTCATAGATGGATCTTGGTGAAACCGTAGGAAATTTTTTGTTTTCTGCAACGTTCCCCATCAGTGGCATCATGAGCTAGGTCTATGCGTAGTTCTCTTGCACGAGTACAACACAATTTGTTGTGGGCGTTGATGTTGTCAACTTTCTTGCCGCTACTAGTCTTATATTGCTTCAACGGTATTGTGGGATGAAGCGGCCCGGACCAACCTTACACGTACGCTTACGTGAGACCGGTTCCACCGACTAACATGCACAAGTTGCATAAGGTGGCTGGCGGGTGTCTGTCTCTCCCACTTTAGTTGGAGCGGATTCGATGAGAAGGGTCCTTATGAAGGGTGAATAGAAGTTGACAAATCACGTTCTGGCTTTCACGTAATTAAGAAAACGTTCTTGCTAGAACCCTACTTCAGCCACGTAAAACATGCAACAACAATTAGAGGACGTCTAACTTGTTTTTGCAGCAAGTGCTTTGTGATATGATATGGCCAAAGTTGTGATGAATGATGAATGATATATATGTGATGTATGAGATGTTCGTGCTATTGTAATAGGAATCACGACTTGCATGTCGATGAGTATGACAACCGGCAGGAGCCATAGGAGTTGTCTTTATTTTTTTGTATGACCTGCATGTCATTGAGAAACGCCATGTAAATTACTTTACTTTATTGCTAAACGTGTTAGCCATAGTAGTAGAAGTAATAGTTGGCGAGCAACTTCATGGAGACACGATGATGGAGATCATGATGATGGAGATCATGGTGTCAAGCTGGTGACAAGATGATCATGGAGCCCCAAGATGGAGATCAAAGGAGCTATGTGATATTGGCCATATCATGTCACTATTATTATTTGATTGCATGTGATGTTTATCATGTTTTTGCATCTTGTTTACTTAGAACGACGGTAGTAAATAAGATGATCCCTCATAATAATTTCAAGAAAGTGTTCCCCCTAACTGTGCACCGTTGCGACAGTTCGTTGTTTCGAAGCACCACGTGATGATCGGGTGTTAGATTCCAACGTTCACATACAACGGGTGTAAGACAGATTTACACATGCAAACACTTAGGTTGACTTGACGAGCCTAGCATGTACAGACATGGCCTCGGAACACAGAAGACCGAAAGGTCGAGCATGAGTCGTATAGAATATACGATCAACATGAAGATGTTCACCGATGTTGACTGGTCCATCTCACGTGATGATCGGACACGGCCTACTTAACTCGGATCATGTTATACTTAGATTACAAGAGGGATGTCTATCTAAGTGGGAGTTCATTTGATTAGATGAACTTAATTATCATGAACTTAGTCTAAAATCTTTACAATATGTCTTGTAGATCAAATGGCCAATGTAGTCCTCAACTTCATCGTGTTCCTAGAGAAAACCAAGCTGCAAGACGATGGCAGCAACTACACGGACTGGGTCCGGAACCTGAGGATCATCCTCATAGCTGCCAAGAAAGATTATGTCCTACAAGCACCGCTAGGTGACGCACCTGTTCTCCCTGCAGAACAAGACGTTATGAACGCTTGGCAGGCACGTACCGATGACTACTCCCTCATTCAGTGCGGCATGCTTTACAGCTTAGAGCCGGGACTCCAAAAGCGTTTTGAGAGACACGGAGCATATGAGATGTTCGAAGAGCTGAAAATGGTTTTCCAAGCTCATGCCCGGGTCGAGAGATATCAAGTCTCCGACAAGTTCTTCAGCTGTAAGATGGAGGAAAACAGTTCTGTCAGTGAGCACATACTCACTATGTCTGGGTTGCATAACCGCTTGACTCAGCTGGGAGTTAATCTCCCGGATGACGCGGTCATTGACAGAATCCTTCAGTCGCTTCCACTGAGCTACAAGAGCTTTGTGATGAACTTCAATATGCAGGGGATGGAAAAGACCATTCCTGAAGTATTTGCAATGCTGAAATCAGCAGAGGTAGAAGTCAAAAAGGAACATCAAGTGTTGATGGTTAATAAAACCACTAAGTTCAAGAAGGGCAAGGGTAAGCAAGCCTTCAAGAAGGACGGCAAGGGAGGTGCCGCGCCCGGCAAGCAAGCTGCCGGGAAGAAGCCAAAGAATGGACCCAAGCCCGAGACTGAGTGCTTTTATTGCAAGGAAAGTGGTCACTGGAAGCGGAACTGCCCCAAATACTTAGCGGACAAGAAGGCCGGCAAAACGAAAGGTATATGTGATATACATGTAATTGATGTGTACCTTACCAGTACTCGTAGTAGCTCCTGGGTATTTGATACCGGTGCGGTTGCTCACATTTGTAACTCAAAACAGGAGCTGCGGAATAAGCAGAGACTGGCGAAGGACGAGGTGACGATGCACGTCGGGAATGGTTCCAAGTTCAATGTTATCACCGTCGGCACGCTACCTCTACATTTACCTTCGGGATTAGTTTTAAACCTAAATAATTGTTATTTAGTGCCAGCATTGAGCATGAACATTGTATCAGGATCTCATTTAATTCGAGATGGCTACTCATTTAAATCCGAGAATAATGGTTGTTCTATTTATATGAGAGATATGTTTTATGGTCATGCTCTGATGGTGAATGGTTTATTCTTAATGAATCTCGAGCGTAATGCTACACATATTGATAGTGTGAGTACCAAAAGATGTAAGATTGATAATGATAGTCCCACATACTTGTGGCACTGCCGCCTTGGTCACATAGGTGTCAAACGCATGAAGAAGCTCCATGCAGATGGACTTAGAGTCTCTTGATTACGAATCATTTGACACGTGCGAACCATGCCTCATGGGTAAAATGACCAAGACTCCGTTTTCAGGAACAATGGAGCGAGCAACCAACTTATTGGAAATCATACATACTGATATGCGGTCCAATGAGCGTTGAGGCTCGCGGTGGCTATCGTTATGTTCTCATCCTCACTGATGACTTGAGTAGATATGGGTATGTCTACTTAATGAAACACGAGTATGAGACCTTTGAAAAGTTCAAGGAATTTCAGAGTGAGGTTGAGAATCAACGTGACAGGAAAATCAAGTTCCTGCGATCAAATCGTGGAGGATAATACTTGAGTCATGAGTTTGGCACACACTTAAGAAAATGTGGAGTAGTTTCATAGCTCACGCCGCCTGGAACACCTCAGTGTAATTGTGTGTCCGAACATCGTAATTGCACTCTATTAGATATGGTGCGATCTATGATTTCTCTTGCCGATTTACCGCTATCTTTTTGGGGGTATGCTTTAGAGACTGCCGCATTCACTTTAAATAGGGCTCCATCGAAATCCGTTGAGACGACACCATATGAATTATGGTTTGGGAAGAAACCTAAGCTGTCGTTTCTGAAAGTTTGGGGATGCGATGCTTATGTCAAGAAACTTCAACCTGAAAAGCTCGAACCCAAGTCGGGAAAATGCGTCTTCATAGGATACCCTAAAGAAACTATTGGGTATACCTTCTACCTCAGATTCGAAGGCAAGATCTTTGTTGCCAAGAATGGGTCCTTTCAAGAGAAAGAGTTTCTCTCGAAAGAAGTAAGTGGGAGGAAAGTAGACCTTGATGAAGTATTACCTCTTGAACCGGAAAATGGCACAACTCAAGAAAATGTTCCTGAGGTGCCTGCACTGACTAGAGAGGAAGTTAATGATGATGATCAAGATACTTCTGATCAAGCTCCTACTGAAATTCGAAGGTCCATAAGGACACGTTCCGCACCAGAGTGGTACGGCAACCCTATCTTGGAAATCATGTTGTTAGACAACGGTGAACCTTCGAACTATGAAGAAGCTATGGAGGGCCCGGATTCCGACAAATGGCTAGAAGCCATGAAATCCGAGATAGGATCCATGTATGAAAACGAAGTATGGACTTTGACTGACTTGCCCGTTGGACAGCGAGCCATAGAAAATAAATGGATCTTTAAGAAGAAGACAGACGTGGATGGTAATGTGACCATCTATAAAGCTCGGCTTGTTGCTAAGGGTTATCGACAAGTTCAAGGGGTTGACTACGATGAGACTTTCTCAACGGTAGCGAAGCTAAAGTCCGTCCGAATCATGTTAGCAATTGCTGCATTCTATGATTATGAAATATGGCAAATGGACGTCAAAACAACATTCCTTAATGGTTTCCTTAAGGAATAATTGTATATGATGCAGCCGGAAGATTTTGTCAATCCTAAGAATGTTGACAAGGTGTGCAAGCTCCAACGCTCGATTTATGGGCTGGTGCAAGCATCTCGGAGTTGGAACATTCGCTTTGATGAGATGATCAAAGTGTTTGGGTTTACGCAGACTTATGGAGAAGCCTGTGTTTACAAGAAAGTGAGTGGGAGCTCTGTAGCATTTCTCATATTATATGTAGATGACATACTTTTGATGGGAAATGATATAGAACTCTTGGACAGCATTAAGGCCTACTTGAATAAGAGTTTTTCAATGAAGGACCTTGGAGAAGCTGCATATATATTAGGCATCAAGATCTATAGAGATAGATCAAGATGCCTCATAGGTCTTTCACAAAGCACATACCTTGATAAGATATTGAAGAAATTCAATATGGATCAGTCTAGGAAGGGGTTCTTGCTTGTGTTACAAGGTGTGAAATTGAGCTCAGCTCAATGTCCGACCACGGCAGAAGATATAGAAGAGATGAGTGTCATCCCTTATGCCTCAGCCATAGGTTCTATTATGTATGCCATGCTGTGTACCAGACCTGATGTAAACCTTGCCGTAAGTTTGGTAGGAAGGTACCAAAGTAATCCCGGCAAGGAACACTGGACAGCGGTCAAGAATATCCTGAAGTACCTGAAAAGGACTAAGGAAATGGTTCTCTTCTACGGAGGTGACGAAGAGCTCGTCGTAAAGGGTTACGTCGACGCTAGCTTCGACACAGATCTGGATGACTCAAAGTCACAAACCGGATACGTGTATATTTTGAATGGTGGGGCAGTAAGCTGGTGCAGTTGCAAGCAGAGCGTCGTGGCGGGATCTACATGTGAAGCGGAGTACATGGCAGCCTCGGAGGCAGCACATGAAGAAATTTGGGTGAAGGGGTTCATCACCGACCTAGGAGTCATACCCAATGCGTCGGGGCCAATCAAACTCTTCTGTTACAAAACTGGAGCTATTGCACTTGCCAAGGAGCCCAGGTTTCACAAGAAGACCAGGCACATCAAGCGTCGCTTCAACTCCATTCGTGAAAATGTTCAATATGGAGACATAGATATTTGTAAAGTACATACGGACCTGAACGTAGCAGATCCGTTGACTAAACCTCTCCCTAGAGCAAAACATGATCAACACCAGAATTCCATGGGTGTTCGATTCATCACAATGTAACTAGATTATTGACTCTAGTGCAAGTGGGAGACTGTTGGAAATATGCCCTAGAGGCAATAATAAAAGCATTATTATTATATTTCCTTGTTCATGATAATTGTCTTTATTCATGCTATAATTGTGTTATCCGGAAATCGTAATACATGTGTGAATAATAGACACCAACATGTCCCTAGTAAGCCTCTAGTTGACTAGCTCGTTGATCAACGGATAGTCATGGTTTCCTGACTATGGACATTGGATGTCATTGATAACGAGATCACATCATTAGGAGAATGATGTGATGGACAAGACCCAATCCTAAACATAGCACAAGATCGTATAGTTCGTTTGCTAGAGTTTTCCAATGTCAAGTATCTTTTCCTTAGACCATGAGATCGTGTAACTCCCGGATACCGTAGGAGTGCTTTGGGTATACCAAACGTCACAACGTAACTGGGTGACTATAAAGGTATACTACGGGTATCTCCGAAAGTATCTGTTGGGTTGACATGGATCAAGACTGGGATTTGTCACTCCGTATGACGGAGAGGTATCACTGGGCCCACTCGGTAATGCATCATCATAATGAGCTCAAAGTGACCAAGTGTCTGGTCACGGGATCATGCATTACGGTACGACGAAAGTGACTTGCCGGTAACGAGATTGAACGAGGTATTGGGATACCGACGATCGAATCTCGGGCAAGTAGCATACCGATTGACAAAGGGAATTGTATACGGGGTTGCCTGAATCCTCGACATCGTGGTTCATCCGATGAGATCATCGAGGAGCATGTGGGAGTCAACATGGGTATCCAGATCCCGCTGTTGGTTATTGACCGGAGAGCGATCTCGGTCATGTCTACATGTCTCCCGAACCCGTAGGGTCTACACACTTAAGGTTCGGTGACGTTGGGGTTGTATGGATATGTATATGCAGTAACCCGAATGTTGTTCGGAGTCCCGGATGATATCCCGGACGTCACGAGGAGTTCCGGAATGGTCCGGAGGTAAAGAATTATATATAGGAAGTGCTATTTCGGGCATCGGGACAAGTTTCGGGGTCACCGGTATTGTACCGGGACCACCGGAAGGGTCCCGGGGGTCCACCGGGTGGGGCCACCTGCCCCGGGGGGCCACATGGGCTGTAGGGGGTGCGCCTTGGCCTATATGGGCCAAGGGCATCAGCCCCAAGGGGCCCATGCGCCTAGGGTGGGGGGAAACCCTAAGGAAGAGTCCCAAAGGGGGAAGGCACCTCCTAGGTGCCTTGGGGAGGAGGGATTCCTCCCTTGGCCGCCGCCCCATTAGGAGATTGGATCTCCTAGGGCCAGCACCCCCCCTAGGCCCCCCTATATATAGTGGGGAGATGGAGGACTTCTCACCTTTGCCTTTGGTGCCTCCCTCTCCCTCTCCAACACCTCCTCCTCCTCCATAGAGCTTAGCGAAGCCCTGCCGGAGTACTGCAGCTCCACCACCACCACGCCGTCGTGCTGCTGCCGGAGCCATCTTCCTCAACCTCTCCTTCCCCTTGCTGGATCAAGAAGGAGGAGACGTTACGCTGACCGTACATGTGTTGAACGCGGAGGTGCCGTCCGTTCGGCGCTAGGATCTCCAGTGATTTGGATCACGTCGAGTACTCCTTCCTCATCCCCGTTCTTTGAACGCTTCCGCGCATGATCTACAAAGGTATGTAGATGCAATCCAATCACTCGTTGCTAGATGAACTCATAGATGGATCTTGGTGAAACCGTAGGAAAATTTTTGTTTTCTGCAACGTTCCCCATCAGTAGTAACACGTGATCCTGATAGACGGAAGAGTAAACCTAGTTCCTTAACCCCATAGGAAAGATAGGATGACCCAGATCAGAAGGCATGAAGTATAAGGAGTAAAAAGAGCCTTAAATTCCCTTCCACAATCAATTCCCCTATATAGCTAACGAATTTCTAGACCCAACTTCGACCCGGTTGGCTTGGTAGTCCTACAGGCAGTCAGGCTCTAATACCAAAGCTGTCGGGACCCTGATTCTAAGTCACACCGATCTGGCATGTAACACCTCATATTATTTTGCGGCCTCAAGCACGGTATTCCCAAGGGTGTCGCCTTACCATGGCCCGAGACCGTTTGCGCCTTTTGGCTCACGTATATGATTGTATCGCTAGCATCCATATGACAGAGAACCCAGGCCGACATGACTAGTCGTTAACCCAAAGTGGCACTAACTTACGGGGACATGCATACATGAATCAACATCGAGGATGTCGGTCAGCAGCATATGAATCCCGGCTGTAGCACTGGGCTAACATGACTCCAGATGTCACCGCGTGACATTACCCCAAAGGGACAGACACAGGAATGAAGTGAATCACATGCCAACCAGTCAAAGTGTTCCGGAGCAGGACTCCGGTGTCACAGCCCTAGGAATCTTCTTGTAATTAGTGGCACTGCATCCATGCATCATTTTCAATTTCAATTAATCTTGAAATGTGGATGTTCAAACCCTAGCATCAGTTGAATCAAACTAGGTTCAACTAAAATTTGCATTCAATGAAACCAAAATGATCTTTATTGATATTTGGTATTTTTGGCAAGGGCTTTGATCCAAACCAAAAATAATGAACATTTTTAAGGATTTATTTTGGGCATTGAATTTAAATCAATATTGTATTTGGATTTGGTTTTATATTCTTAATATATGGAATATAATTTCAGATAACTCTGAAATAATTTATGTGCCTTTGGATATTCCCATTGTGCAATATAAAAATATTCAGAGGGATGTTGTCACTTTTTTACATTTCCTAGAATTTTAAAAAAATGTGGCAAAGTGATTAAATAAAGGAAAACAGAACTAAAGATTAAAACAGAGGAGAAAACCTACCGGGCCTTACCTGTAGTTGGCCCAGCTGCACCGGCCAGCCCACCTAGTGGCCCAGCCCACCAGGGGCAGAGCAGTCTTCAACCTCTGCCTACTGGCAGAGGCGTGTCGACGCGCCCGTGCCCGAGCCTCCACCTCCTGCTTGCTTGCCGCCCTCTCCCTGACGCGCCTACGAGCGCCACACGACCCCCTGCACCTCTCCCTCTCTCTCCCTCGAGCGCCCTCCCTCCTCTATCTCTCTCGCGCGCGTCCACCCGAACGCGCCCGTCGCCGCCGCTCGCCACCGCCACAGCCACGACCATCCCCTAGCCCAACCACCGCGACCAATAGCTCTTCAAGGACGTGAAGCATCTCCTCGACAAGCCACACAAGCCGGGTTTCACCGCAACACCGCCATCGATGCCTTCTCCGTCAAATTCGTCAGCTCCGGACCGTCCCCGACCTCGCCGAGCGTTCCATCGTCATCGCTGTGAGCCCCTGACCACTTACCCCCTGCTCCCCTTGACGAATTCATGCCACAGCCATCGATCCCCGCCGTGCCAGAAGCTCACCGCCGCCCGGCCTTGTCGCCGCCGTGGCTTGAGCTCGAACGAGTCGCGCCCGTGCACCTCACCGAGCTCCTGGCGACCCCGGGAGGCTGCGCAGCGTTTTACTTCGCTCGCCCGTGCTCAGCAACGCAGTTTCCGCCGAGGTCCGAACTCCGTCCGCCGCAGCCGAGCTCTCCGCCGTTGACTCCGGCCACCCCAGGCCCGGAGACCACGCCCATCTGACGCGCTATCACGCCAGCTCTTTGTAGGGCCAAAGGGTGCACCGAACGGTGCACCGTAGGTGAAACACGAGCCCCTCCAGTGTGCGTAACTCCGGTGACACTGACGTGGCACTGTCATTAGCCACTAATGACCCAGCTAACTAACCCTCCTCTCTCATTGACAGCTGGGCCCAGCTGCCTAATTTACCAAGGTATATATCCTGTTTAGCTTAGATTAATCCAGCTGACCCCACATGTTAGTTTGACCCTGCTGACGTGGCCATTGACCAGGCCCACCTGCCAGCCACACAACACAGCCCTGGGTCACTGACCAGTGAACCCCACTGGTCAGGTTTGACCTGGTCAGCCTCAGTCGACTCACTGACATCATGCTTGCACAATGGTGACGCAGTTAATAATTTTCTGGATTAAAAATAATCCAGAAAATTCCAGAAAATGCCCAAAACTTCTAAAAATCATAGAAAATTATCTATAACTCCAAATGAAATAATTTATATATGAAAAATTATCAGAAAAATTCAAGGAATCCATCTGTACCATTTTCATGCATGTTTGAGCTAGTTAACCTCACTGTTTAGGATGAAACACGATTAGGGCAAATTTTCATAATAGATTTGGAGTTGGAATTTGATATAGTTTGAATTCCACATCAATTAATATGACTTTATGTTGCATTAGCCCAAATCACAGCATATTGCCATGTCATGGTCATGCATTATATTGTTGCATAGCATTGATTGTGCTCTCCCTCTCTGTTGCCGGTATTCGTCCCCTCTCAATAGACGTGCTTCCGACGATGAGTTCGATGACACCGATGAAGAGCTATAATATCTTCCGAAGTGCTAGGCAAGCAAAAACCCCTTTTTCAATCCGATACAATCCCACTCTCTCGCTCCTACTCTCTTTTACTGCATTAGGACAACACCGTTTCAACTGTTACATGCTGCGGTAGCTGAACCCCTTTTCCTCTGCATGACCTGTCATTGCCACAGTAAATAGATGAAACCCACTAGCATGAGTAGGAATTGATTGAGCCCTGATGTGCCTACTCATTCATGCTTGTTGTCATGCCTCCTACTGCTTGGAGTTGAGTCTGGTCTGATTCATCGGGAATGAATTGGAACGTGGTGAACATGTCCTACCGTTGAGAGCTAAGTGTGTGAACACAATTTGGTAAAGGTAGCGGTGAGAGGCCATGTAGGAGTACATGGTGGGTTGTCTCATTGCAGCTGTCCTTAGGAACTGAGTTCTGTGTTTGTGATCCATGAACAGTTACTACCACACATTGGGTTCCGGTAACTTGGCCCCACTCGGCTTATTAATCAACTCGATCTCTGTCCAGGAGTTGCAACTAGTTTCTGGTGTTTGTAGGTAGTGTTAGTAGTCTACCAAGTGGCACCCGGTACAGGTGGGCTTGGGATAGACTAGGCATAGTGGCACGGTGTACCAAGTGGCACCCGGATGGTGGGCTTGGGAACCCTGCACACATCGTTTGGGGCCATGAGCGACACCCCGGACGGATCTCCTTGCGGATGGAACCCGAATAGGCGATAAACCTGGATTAGAGACTTGTTGGTTAGTCAGGTCGTGGCCGACTCCCTCGCCCGGCTTCCGCTTGAAGGTTGCCGAGGTACATGACATGTACAGGGCGATAAGTGGCGAGAGCGTGTGTGAAGAAGTACACCCCTGCAGGGTTATCATTATCTATTCGAATAGCCGGATTCCTCGAATATGGGAACTTGGACCCCTTGCATAGTTCATACACAAGTGAAAGTAGATACTCTAGAACTCGCAAGATAAGCGTGAGTGCTATGGATGGCCTTCTCGTAGGGAGACGGGAGCGGATCCATAGTGGTGCATTGATATGGTGAATACGTGGACTCGTGTGCGCCACCTCAAAAGAGTTGCTTGCAGTCGTATTTCAGGTTAGCCACTGAGCCAAAGCTGGCTTGCTGCAGTTAAACTCCACCACCCCCTTTATTGATACTGATGCATATGTAGATAGTTCTGATGTAAGTCTTGCTGGGTACATTTGTACTCACGTTTGCCTATATTATCTTTTGCAGAGAGACGTCAGTCTTGCTAGTAGTTCCGTGTGGACTTCGACGTTTAACTTGATACCTCAGCTACGATCCTGTGTCCTCGGCAGGATCTGGTAGATCGTCAGCCTTCTTAGCCTTTTTCATTTGTAGATGTCTGTACTCAGACATGTTAAGCTTCCACATGTGTTTGACTTGTATGCTCTGAATGTTGGGTCATGAGACCCATGGTTGTAATATCTCGCTCCTCGGAGCCTAATGAATAAATACTCTGAGTCGTAGAGTCTTGTTGTGATGCCATGTTGTATTGCACATATTGAGCATATTGTGCGTATGATTGAAATGATTGGTATGTGTGGGATCCGACAACCTAGTGGTTTATCCTTGGTAGCCTCTCTTATGGGGAAATGTAGTCTTGTGCTTCCATGAGCCATAATAGTCCGCTACAGCCCGGTTCACCGGAGTCCTGCTAGCCCAGCACTACTGCTCCGGAACACTTGACTGGCCGGCATGTGATTCACTTCGTTCCCGTGTCTGTCCCTCCGGGGAAATGTCACGCGGTGACATCCGGAGTCCTGTTAGCCCAGTGCTACAGCCCGGATTCGCACGCTGCTGACCGACATGCTCGATATTGATTCATGTATGCCTGTTCCCATAAGTTAGCGCCACTTTGGGTTCACGACTAGTCATGTCGGCCCGGGTTCTCTGTCATATGGATGCTAGCGACACTATCATATACGTGAGCCAAAAGGCGCAAACGGTCCCGGGCCATGGTAAGGCGACACCCGTGGGAATACCGTGCGTGAGGCCGCAAAGTGATATGAGGTGTTACCGGCTAGATCGATGTGACTTGGAATCGGGGTCCTGACAGCTTTGGTATCAGAGCCTGACTGCCTATAGGATTACCAAGCCAATCGGTCGAAGTTGAGTCTAGAAATGCTTTAGTTATGTAAGGGAATTGATTGTGGAAGGGAATGTAAGGCTCTTTTTACTCCTTATCCTCATGACCTTCTAATCTGAGTCAACCTCTTCTTTCTACGGGGGGTTAAGAACTAGGCTTCTCTTCTATCTCACAGGATGACGTGTTACTAAACCATAGTTGCCTAGGATTGTTGAGTTCAAGCCTCAGTTCAGTTCCTACTGCTTCCATATGTTCATAGCTAGCCTCAGAAGCTTGATATTGTGATGTTGAGTGGTTATGCCACCATTTTGCAGGATGTCTCAAATCATTTTGAGCATTTATAGCCGTTATGTTGTCCGAGTCATCCCAGGTTTCTAAACAGTCTGATGCATTTGCAAATCTCTTCATCCCGTTTCCGATGTCCTTTTGGGCCAGATTAAGCACACTAATTTGTGAGTTGAGGTACTCTATTGCCTCGACATATATGTTGGAGTTGTTATTATGACACTAGGGTATCTTAGAGTTCGTAATCTAGCCATGTTTGGTGTTCCTAGTGTGATGATTCTGGCCACCTTTCTTGAAAGCATCCCGTGATGCCATTTAGTTAGTAGGTATTTTATATCTGGGTCTTTGAACCCAAGATTCATTCTACTTACATCCTGTTGATAGTGTTGCTCGTACCTTTAGGATGTTAGTAACCTTTGCATTAGTCCTCGAGGTCCGTGGTATTTCCTTCTTCCAAATACTATGAACCACTTATGGCAGAAGTTTGTTGGATCAAAAGATCACAACACGAGTGCTCTCGATGAGTTCCCCATTCTATATTGTGATTCTGCCAGACCTACCATTCTGCATGGGTTGTCCAGAAGAAATGTTGAGCTTTGCTCGACATACTAATCTATGCATCCACCACTTAGAAAGTTATATGTTCCTTGAGTTGTTCCTCTTCAGTTGTATCCCGACCATCCTCTATCAGTTGATAGCCAAGAGTATGTGTGCATTTGTGTTCATAAATGCCCTTTTATTCTTGTGGTCCGTCAAGCCATTCTATTCCGGAATGACTAGGAGAAACAAACTCCAGTACCTCATCCATATCCAGGATTGGGTCAAAGTAGTTGTGTTCTGTTCTGCAGATCAAATACCAATCCAGCTTTTGCTCTGTTCTATCCTAGAGTATTACCCCCTTTATGTGAGGATTGTCATCAGAATTGCACCATCTCTTATGCACTCTTGACACAGTGATACTTCTTGCCATCATCATTCTCTCCTCGGTTCCGTGTTGTTGCAACCAGAGTATCGACAAGTGAACCATGATGTGTGAAGTCAATACTCCTAGCAACTAGTTGCTTGGTAGTAAATGGACAATATTCTCATTCTTAGCGTGTTGGTTATTGAATCATCATTCCAAGATAGATTGTGCTACCTAGTCCTTATTTCTGGTGCACTCTTCGATCAATGAGTTAGGATTATTCAATCCCTTCCTTATTTGATCATATCGTCTTGCTTTGAAAAGCAAGATTGTTCTCGAGCTTAGTAACATATCGGTGGTTCGTGCTGTTCCGAATATCTTCTCGGAAGTATTACCAGGTTGTTACCTGACCGCTATGTTGAGTTCCTGATCATGTTGGTTTTCCTCCAAACCACCCATTCTCCAAGAATCTGTGTTGGATACCCCCGAGCTAGTTGGTTAAGCTAAATAGCAACTTGGAGAGTTGGAAGATAAAAGCTTGTCTGACTTAGTTCATCTCTAAGGGATATCCTTGTGTTTGTGTGTGTTAATTGAAGAAAGATGATGTCTCCATCAATTGGCCCTCATGATCAGTTGTTAGCTCTATTGTCTTGTCCAATCCTTGATTTGAGTATGGGCTATCATCAAATCAAATCAGAACCAACGATACTCGTAATGTTGTCTTACTCGTGGTTGCTTCCTCGAGCATACACCATTATATTCTTTGGGTCTGACCAATACTATCACCTTGTTCACATAGTTGTGGAATTCCACCTATAAGGAAGTCGGGATGGATTGTTGTTGAGCCCATTGACAACATTTTCATCTCATCCATGATTCATGTTGAACATCTAAGTTAGTGTTGGAAACTTTTGAAGGCATTTCTTCATGCTAGCTCATGAAGCATGTGTTCGGATGAAAGAAGTAACTTCCTCTAACTCATGTGCATTTGATGCAAGTTGCCGCCATGAACTCGAGAACGCTTGTTTTTGCTTCCTCTGGAATCATCCCAAGTCAGCCATGCATGTGCAAGTATTCTGTGGTCTGTTGACTGATCATCTTCGTTCCATATGAATTCCGTAGCACACCAAGCCACTGACTGATCTGTTCTAGGAACATGAGTTAAGTGCTAATCCATGGTAATGCACAAGACTTCGATATCTTTAATGATGGTTCCCCACCTGAACTCGGTAGTTTTATTATAAGACTACTATGTGGTCATGCTTGTCTGGGACAGCGTGTTCACATGTGTGTAGAAGAACCACCTCATGTTTTGGAGCTTGCTATCGTAGTTCATTTCCCGAGAATCTCGCAACGTCATCTCGTCGATTTGTGTTGCAACTCTTCTTTTCAGACATGTTGAGTCTGAAGCATCCTGTTTCTAATCAGATCTGAATCTCAGGCAGATATGATGGTTGGAACATTCCCAACATTTGCATTTTGTTCCCAGCTTGCACCCCGTTGTGCCAATTTTCCATGGGTTGCCCTTCTTAGTAATTGATGTTCAGGATCATCTTCGAGAGTGGTCCTACCATGGGGTCCCATCCATTTCGGATGATAGGAAAAAATCATCCATTATGTTGTCTTCAACAAGGTAGTCCACATCTTTCGTTCTAGTCCGAGTATGTCATCCTTTGGAACTCCTTCAAATGATCGTTTGTGATTGCCTTAGGATGGTATAAAGATTTTCAATCATCTATGGGTCAAAAGTAATTCTTTTTGCCACTTAAGGGAATAATTCAACGAGCCACCTACTCTAAGGTGCCCGGCAATGGAATCATGGCAACTGAGCTCCTCGCTACTTTGAAATGCATCCGCCATCCTTTCAAGCATGGGATTGTTGCCTACCAAATTGAACCTTCGCCATCTGCTTCTCCATCACCCTCCTGATGTGTGACTTGTGTCCCGGCTCAAGAGACGTTCTTTCGTCTTATTCCATCAGTTGATCGTGTAACGCTTGATCTTCGTGAAGGTCGAATTCTGTCGAGTTTCCTCTCTTCTGACATCATAGTTGGATGAAGACCTCGAAAGCAAGGACGTCAAGATCGACTTGAAGGAATGAATCAACATCTCCGAGAAGGGTAGTTGGATCGAGAAGCCTGTGATAGTTTTGTGACCCCACTGTCTTCTTACTTCACTTCTTGAATCTCGGGACGAGATTCTTGACTACTGGGGGTGAGTTGTCACAGCCCTAGGAATCTTCTTGTAATTAGTGGCATTGCATCCATGCATCATTTTCAATTTCAATTAATCTTGAAATGGGGATGTTCAAACCCTAGCATCAGCTGAATCAAACTAGGTTCAACTAAAATTTGCATTCAATGAAACCAAAATGATCTTTATTGATATTTGGTATTTTTGGCAAGGGCTTTGATCCAAACCAAAAATAATGAACATTTTTAAGGATTTATTTTGGGCATTGAATTTAAATCAATATTGTATTTGGATTTGGTTTTATATTCTTAATATATGGAATATAATTTCATATAACTCTGAAATAATTTATGTGCCTTTGGATATTCCCATTGTGCAATATAAAAATATTCATAGGGATGTTGTCACTGTTTTTACATTTGCTGGAATTCAAAAAAACCAGTGGCAAAGTGATTAAATAAAGGAAAACAGAACCAAAGATTAAAACAGAGGAGAAAACGTACCTGGCCTTAACTGTAGTTGGCCCAGCTGCACCGGCCAGCCCACCTGGTGGGGGCAGAGCCGTCTTCAACCTCTGCCTACTGGCAGAGGCGTGTCGACACGCCCGTGCCCGAGCCTCCACCTCCTGCTTGCTTGCCGCCCTCTCCCTGACGCGCCTACGAGGGCAACGCGAGCCCCCTGCACCTCTCCCTCTCTCTCCCTCGAGCGCCCTCCTTCCTTTGTCTCTCTCGCGCGCGTCCGCCCGAACACGCCCGTTGCCGCCGCTCGCCACCGCCGCAGCCACGGCCATCACCTAGCCCAACCACCACGACCAATAGCTCTGCAAGGACGCGAAGCATCTCCTCGACGAGCCACGCAAGCCGGGTTTCACCGCAACACCGCCATTGATGCCTTCTTCAACCTCGGGACCGCCGGCCATCTCCGTCAAATTCGTCGGCTCCGGACCGTCCCCGACCTCGCCGAGCGTTCCATTGTCATCGCTGGGAGCCCCTGACCACTTACCCCCTGCTCCCCTTGATGAATTCATGCCGCAGCCATCGATCCCCGCCGTGCTAGAAGCTCACCGCCGCCCGGCCTTGTCGCCGCCGTGGCTTGAGCTCGAACGAGTCGCGCCCGTGCACCTCACCGAGCTCCTGGCGACCCTGGGAGGCTGCGCAGCGTATTACTTCGCTCGCCCGTGCTCCGCAATGACGTTTCTGCCGAGGTCCGAACTCCGTCCGCCGCAGCTGAGCTCGCCGCCGTTGACTCCAGCCACCCCAGGCCCGGAGACCACCCCCATCCGATGCCCTATCGTGCCAGCTCTTCGTAGGGCGAAAGGGCGCACCGAACGATGCACCGTAGGCGAAACACGTGCCCCTCCAGTGTGCCTCCGCCGCGTTTTTGGTCGCCGCCGGCGTAACTCCGGTGACGCTGACGTGGCGCTGTCATTAGCCACTAATGACCCAGCTAACTAACCCTCCTCTCTCACTAACAGCTGGGGCCCGCTGCCTAATTAACCACGGTATATATCCTGTTTAGCTTAGATTAATCTAGCTGACCCCACATGTCAGTTTGACCCTGCTGACGTGGCCATTGACCAGGCCCACCTGCCAGCCACACAACACAGCCCTGGGTCACTGACCAGTGGACCCCACTGGTCAGGTTTGACCTGGTCAGCCTCAATTGACTCGCTGACGTCATGCTTGCACAATGCTGACGCAGTTAATAATTTTCTGGATTAAAAATAATCCAGAAAATTCCAGAAAATGCCCAAAAGTTCTAAAAATCATAGAAAATTATCTATAACTCCAAATGAAATAATTTATATATGAAAAATTATCAGAAAAATTCAAGAAATCCATCCGTACCATTTTCATGCATGTTTGAGCTAGTTAACCTCACTTTTTAGGATGAAACATGATTAGGGCAAATTTTCATAATAGATTTGGAGTTGGAATTTGATATAGTTTGAATTCCAATTCAATTAAGATCACTTTATGTTGCCTTAGACCAAATCACAACATATTGCCATGTCATGATCATGCATCATATTGTTGCATTGCATTGATTGTGCTCTCCCTCTCTGTTGCCGGTATTTGTCCCCTCTCGATAGACGTGCTTCCAATGATGAGTTCGATGACCGATGAAGAGCTATAATATCTTCAGAAGTGCCAGGCAAGCAGAAACCCCTTGTTCATTCCGATACAATCCCACTCGCTCGCTCCTGCTCTCTTTTACTGCATTAGGACAACACCGTTTCAACTGTTACATGTTGCGGTAGCTGAACCCCTTTTCCTCTGCATGACCTGTCATTGCCACAGTAAATAGATGAAACCCACTAGCATGAGTAGAAATTGTTTGAGCCCTGATGTGCCTACTCATTCATGCTTGTTGTCATGCTTGCTACTGGTTAGAGTTGAGTCCGGTCTGATTCATCGGGAATGAATTGGAACATGGTGAACATGTCCTACCGTTGAGAGCTAAGTGTGTGAACACGATTTGGTAAAGGTAGCGGTGAGAGGCCATGTAGGAGTACATGGTGGGTTGTCTAATTGCAGTTGTCCTCGGGAACTAAGTTCTGTGTTTGTGATCCATGAACAGTTACTACCACACATTGGGTTCCGGTAACTCTGCCCCTCTTGGCTTATTAATCAACTTGATCTCTATCCAGGAGTTGCAACTAGTTTCTGGTGTTTGTAGGTAGTGTTAGTAGTCTACCAAGTGGCACCTGGTACAGGTGGGCTTGGGACAGACTAGGCATAGTGGCACGGTGTACCAAGTGGCACCCGAATGGTGGGCTTGGGAACCCTGCACACATTATTTGGGGCCGTGAGCGACACCCCGGCCGGATCTCCTTGCGGATGGAACCCGAATAGGCAATAAACCTGGATTAGAGACTTGTTGGTTAGTCAGGTCGTGGTCGACTCCCTCGCCCGACTTCCGCTTGAAGGTTGCCGAGGTACATGCCGTGTATAGGGAGATAAGTGGCGAGAGCGTGTGTGAAGAAATACACCCCTGCAGGGTTATCATTATCTATTCAATAGCCGGATTCCTAGGATATGGGAACTTGGACCCCTTGCATAGTTCATAGACAAGTGAAAGTGGATACTCTAAAACTCGCAAGATAAGCCTGAGTGCTATGGATGGCCTTCTCGTAGGGAGACGGGAGCGGATCCATAGTGGTGTATTGATATGGTGAATATGTGGACTCGTGTGCGCCACCTCAAAAGAGTTGCTTCGAGTCATAGTTCAGGTTAGCCACTGAGTCAAAGCTGGCTTGCTGCAATTAAACTCCACCACCCATTTATTGATACTGATGCATATGTAGATAGTTCTGATGTAAGTCTTGCTGGGTACATTTGTACTCACGTTTGCCTATTTTATGTTTTGCAGAGAGACGTCAGTCTCGCTTCTAGTTCCGTGTGGACTTCAACGTTTAACTTGATACCTTAGCTACGATCCTGTGTCCTTGGCAGGATCTGATAGATAGTCAGGCTTCTCAACCTTTTTCATTTGTAGATGTCTGTACTCAGACATGTTAAGCTTCCGCATGTGTTTGACTTGTATGCTCTGAATGTTGGGTCATGAGACCCTTGTTTGTAATATCTCGCTCCTCAGATTCTAATGAATAAATACTCTGAGTCGTAGAGTCTTGTTGTGATGCCATGTTGTATTGCATATATTGAGCATATTGTGTGTATGATTGAAATGCTTGGTATGTGTGGAATCCGACAACCTAGTGGTTTATCCTTGGTAGCCTCTCTTATGGGGAAATGTAGTCTTGTGCTTCCATGAGCCATAGTAGTCCGCTACAGCCCGGTTCACAGGAGTCCTGCTAGCCCAGCACTACTGCTCCGGAATACTTGACTGGCCGGCATGTGATTCACTTTGTTCCTGTGTCTGTCCCTTCAGGGAAATGTCATGCGGTGACATCCGGAGTCCTGTTAGCCCAGTGCTACAGCCCGGATTCGCACGCTGCTGACCGACATGCTCGATGTTGAATCATGTATGCCTGTTCCCGTAAGTTAGTGCCACTTTGGGTTCACGACTAGTCATGTCAGCCCGGGTTCTCTGTCATATGGATGCTAGCGACACTATCATATACATGAGCCAAAAGGCGCAAACGGTCCCAGGCCATGGTAAGGCGACACCCGTGGGAATACCGTGCGTGAGGCCACAAAGTGATATGAGGTGTTACCGGCTAGTTCGATGTGACTTGGAATCAGGGTCCTGACATCCAGGTAAACCGGGCTGTAGCGGACTACCATGGCTCGGTGGAATCACTAGACTACATTTCCCGCTAAGAGAGGCTACCAAGGATAAACAACTAGGTTGTCGGATCCCACACATAGCAATACACGTCACACGTACGCATAACATGCAAGTATGTGTTGTACAACATGGCATCAGAACATAACGCAAACTCATATAGATAAAGGCCTAGAAGAGCCACATAACATTAATACAAACAGGGGTCTCATGACCCATCATTCAGAGCATACAAGCAACGGAAGCATTACATGTATGAGTACAGACAACTACAAAAGAAAAGTGCCGAGAAGCCTGACTATCTACAAGTCCCTCCCAAGGTACAACATCGTAGCTGAGGTAACAAGCTACTCATCGAAGTCCAAGCGGTACTACTAATGAGACAGATTTCTCACCTGCAAAACATAAATAAAGCAAACGTGACTACAAAGGTACTCAACAAGACTTACATCAGATCCTATCATACATGCATTTGTATCAAGAAGGTAATGCGGGGTTTAGTTGCAGCAAGCCAGCTTTGACTTAGTGGCTATCCTGTTCTACGACTACGAGAAACTTCTTTGAGGTGAGGCAGTGCACACGAGTCCACTAATCACCACATCAATACACTACTATGGAATCATTCCTGTCTCCCTACGAGAAGGCCATCCATAGCACTCACACTTGTCTTGAGCATTTTAGAGTATCCACTCTAAGTTGTCTATGTACCACGTAAGCATCCAAGAAGTCCATAACCGAGGACACGGCTATTCGAATAGATCATGATAACCCTGCAGAGGTGTACTTCTTCACACACGCTCTCACCACTTATCACCATGTACACGTCATGTATCTCGGCAACCTTCAAGCGGAAGCCTGGCGAGGGTGTCGGCCACGACCTGAGTAACCACACAAGACTCTAGTCCAAGTTTATCGCCTATTCGGGTTCCATTTTCAAAATCCTCAAAAAATCGAAAAAAATCGGTTACGGGGCTTTTAAGATCTAGAGTGGAAAAAATCGAAAAATTACTAGTCAAATCTGGTCAAACAATGCTCAAACTAATTATTCCAGAATATTAGTGTTACTAAATAATTATTTCAGTTATTTTGAATTTTGGTCAAATCTGGTCAAACTGTGGTCAAACAATGGTCAAACTAATTATTCAAGAAATATTAGTGTTACTAAATAATTATTGTTTTTTAAAACAATAGTTTCAAACTCAAACAGTGAAATGTGTCACTTCATGCTCAAGCAAAATTCATGAAGGTTAATAGGATTGACATCTTACTATTGTTAGGAAAACAACAAGTGCAGACTTGGAAACGAGAGAGAATAGAACCCGGAAGTTAAGCGTGCTCAGGCTGGGGGAGTGGGAGGATGGGTGACCGTTCGGGAAGTTAGATGATTTGGAATGATGAGGGGTGATTAGAGGATAAATTGAGTAGTGATGAGGGGTGGTGATTACACACTAGAGGTTAAAATAATTCAGAAATTTGAAAATAAAAAAAATAAAAAAAATAAAAAAAAATTCAAAAAAAATTTCAAAAAAAATCATAAAATTTCCTTTAGTCCCGGTTGGTGTTACCAACCGGGACTAAAGGTGGAGCTCCACGTGGCCGCGCCCTTTATTCCCGGTTCGTGTAAGAACCAGGACTAAAGGGGAGAGGCATTAGTACCGACCCTTTAGTCCCGGTTCGAAAACCGGGACTAAAGGGCCTTACCAACCGGAACAAAAGCCCCTTTTTCTACTAGTGTAGTCATTGGACAACTTACACAGAATTCAGTTCTTAAGGACGGTCCCAATGATACAACCCACCATGTACTCCTACATGGCCTCTCACCGCTACCTTTACCAAATCGTGTTCACACACTTAACTCTCAGCACCAGAACATATCGTAACACTCCAATTCATTCTTGATGAATCAGACCTGACATAACTCTAAGCAATAGCAGGCATGGCATTGTAGGAACACAACATGGCTCAATCAACTCCTACACATGCTAGTGGGTTTTAGCTATTTGTTGTGGCAATGACAGGTCATGCAGAGGAATGGGTTCAACTACCGCAGCATAAAGTAGCAGTTGAATCGTTGTTGTCCTGATGCAATAAATGAGAGCAGGAGCGAGAGAGTAGGATTGTATCGGAATGAACAAGGGGGTTTGCTTGCCTGGTAGATCAACAGGGGGGCACTGCTCCTCTGACAGGTACTCTGGATCGGTCTCCGGAGCAGGACCTATCGAGAAGGAACGGTGTCAGCAATCAATACACAATCATAAGCAACAATATGATGCATGAACATGGCATGAGTATGTGACGTGTTTTGAGCTAATGCATTTAGCATTCTATTTGGAAGAGGTCCATTTGAACCAAAGATTCAAATGCAACTCTGAAGTAAGTCCCTTTAAATGCCATAAGTGTGTTTTCTCATATACAACATGTATAAGTTGGTTTGTCATGCATGAAAATGGTGCAGATGGATAGATTGCATTTTTCTGATAATTTTTCATATATAACTTATTTCAATCTGAGCTACGGTTGAATTTCTATGAATTTTAGAAGTTTATAATATTTTCTGGATTTTCCGGATTTATTTTAAATCCAAAAAACCATTACTGCATCAACATGACAACAACATTACGTTAGCAAGTCAAAGGCGGCTGACCAGGTCAAACCTGACGTGTGGGGTCCACACGTCAGTGTCTGTGGCTAATCGTAAATTAAATTAAACCTAAACTGGTTTAGTTAATGGGGTTGGCCCCACGCGTCAGTGACCCAGGGTGGTCAAACCCTGGTCAGACGGATTCAAACCCGGTCAATCCCGCCAGCGAGGCAGAATGCGGCGGAGGTGCACGGGATTCACCTTCCGATGACCATTTGGGCGGCGGAGGCCACGGGCGAGGAGCCAGAGCTCGTCTGCGTCTTTTGGGGCAAGTGGGAGAGGCGGGGACGGCCGGAGCGAAGCTCAAGGCGCCGACGTCGCGCGGGTTCGGGGAAAATTGAGCTACGGGGCACGGCAGGGCTGCGGAGTGCCTCGACGGCCTCCTGGCATTGCACTAAGCATGGTGGTGTGCTCGGTCGCGGCCCTAGGTGGCAGTGGCCACGGCAGCGACATGAACGACGGTGAAGAGCTACGACCATAGCGGGGAGGAGAGCTACGGCGAGGAAATCGAGCACGGGGTCGGAGGGAGAACGGAGGAGAGCTCACGGTGGTTCGGCAGGTGTGCTCAGCGGCTCGAGGGAGGCTCTGGAGTCGACGGAGAGGCGCCGGCGATCTCGGGCGGCCGGAGATGAAGAAGACGGCGGTGACGGCTCCACAGGGCATCCGGTGACGCGTGGCTTGATGGAGAGGACGACGGCGCGGAGCGTCTGGGCACGAAGCGAGGGTGAGGCCGTGACGGTGGGCACGGCAACGGCGAGCGGTGGCGATGGAGGCGCTCGGGCGTTCGCGGGAGAGAGCGAGAGAGAGGAGGGGAGGAAGAACAGAGGAGGTGGGCGCGATCCAGACGCAAGGGGAAGCTTACCCCTTCGTCCAGATGTCGGCAAAAGAAGGAGGTGGCGCAGCGCGTGCGTGCGCGCGGCGACCACGCGCCCCTGGCCTCCTGGCGAGAGGTAGGGGGTGACTGGCATGGCGAACTGGCTAGGCCGGCCTGCTGGGCCGCAGAGTGCCAGGCCACAGGTAACCCAGGTAAGGTTTTTCCATTTTTCTTTTCTTTTCTATTTTCTCACATTTGTTTTGATTTAACAACAATACTAACTATTTTATTTTCTTATGCCAATTTTTGTAGGAGCTAGTGGTATTATTCCAGAGCTCCTCAACAACTGGCATAATTTTTGGTCATATATTATATATATAACATATATATATGCAATGTAAATAATTACTGGATTAATTCCAAAAGGCCAAAATAAATATTTATGAGCTCCTGAAAATATTTGTTTGAATTTTACCTATGACCAATATTTTCAGAGAGCAACATGAACATTTTCTTGGACCTTTTTGGAGCAATTTTTATCTGGGTCATTTCCATAAATGAAATCTGAGGGTTTCAGAAATACCCATTTCAAATTTAAATGAAATTTAAACATGATGCAAACATGAAGGCTGGCCTAGGTCATACGAGAACTAGGGATGTGACAGGGACTGTGATGATTCCGCTACTTCCCGACATCTTGAGGACGTTGTAGCCATGGTGGGTGACTGCCATGAACATGGCTAGCACCGGTTACCCAAGGATTGCATTGTACAGCAGGCAGATGTGGGCGACGTCGAAGTTGACGAGCTTGGTGTGGTAGTTGTCGCGCTGACTGAAGGTGACAGGGAGATGAACTTGCCCTATCGGGGTGGTGGAGCCGTCAGTCACTCCTGAGAAAGGCCTGGTGGGCTGGAGCTGATCGTATGGCACTTGAAGGCTGTCGAACGTCTCGACGGCCAGGACACTGAGCCCTATGCCGCCGTCGATGAGGGTCTTGGTGACTTGGAAATTGCTGATGACGGGCGAACAGAGCACCGGGAGAACACCGGCGGTTGCCGCACACCTAAAGGTGATGGCGTACTTGGACCATCTGAGTGGGCGCATGGCCTCGAGCTTGGGAAGGATTGCGTTCACCTTGCAAGAGAACTGCTTGAAGATGCGCTGGGAGGATGGGGCCTGAGCGCCACCTAAGATGCAGGCGATGGTGCGCGGCTCCTAGAAGCCCCCAACCCCTTCGTCCTGTTGATGGTCGTCGTTCCTTCTTGGCGGCGGCAGAGAAGGGAGACCATGGTTGCCCTAAGGTTGGTCCTCGCGAGGTTGGTCACTCCAGGCACCCTCACGAGGCTGGTCCTGCCAATGATCCTCGCGAGACTGGTCGCGCCACTCCTGGCGGGGCCCGCGGTCGTCCCAATGTCCTCCACCTCATCCACCTCCTCGGCCGGAGCCCCGGTCGTTGTGCTCGGGGCGTCGACCAAAGCGTCCATCTCGAATGGCCATGAGCTCTTGATAATCGTTGGTGTTGTGGGTGTGCACGTTGTGAATGGCGCAGAACGTACGGCTGCCCTTGGACGACTCAGGAAGATCTCGGCCGCGCTTGGTGTCCAGTTCTGCCGCAAGTACGGCCACCCCATTGTGCTTCACGTCCTTGACCTTGGCCTTCTTGTCCTCTAGATCCGCAGCGGGGAGCTCGAGGAGGGAGAGGCGCCCCTCCTCAGCTCTTGCACACTTGGTTGTTATGTTAAACAACTCCAAAGTCGTGCACAACTCCTCATGGATGGCGAGCTCCTCCTTCATCTCGATGTTGCGGAAGCCGTCTGAAAATGCTGCGATGATGGCCTCGTCTGTCACCTTGGGGATCTTGAGACGAACGCTGTTGAAGCGCTGGATATACTTTTGGAGGGTCTCTCCCGACTGTTGCTTGATGCTGCGCAGGTCACCCGCGGACGGGGGGCGATCGCGAGTGCCCTTGGAGTTGGCGACGAAGTGGTCGCGCATCTCATCCCAGGAGGAGATCGAGCCCGGGGGCAGGTTCAGGAGCCATGAGCGAGCGCCGTCCTTGAGAGCAATGGGAAACCAGTTCGCCATGACCTTTTCGTCGCTGCTGGCCGCCTCGATGCTCAGGTCATAGAGCTGCAAGAACTCCACATGGTTGGGGGTGCCGTCGTAGCAAGGAGGCAGATCTGGCTTGAACTTGCCTGGCCAAACGAGGCTACGTCACTTGGGAGTGAAGGTGTGTCAGCCTTCCATGGCCACTGGGGCCCGTCGTGGAGGCAGAGCTTGATCTTGGTGTCCCTGCGCCGCCATGGCAAGTGGCACATGGCCCTGCTGCAACAAGCGATCCTGACGTGGCGGTGCTAGGAACGGTGGAGCGTTTTCTTGCGGACGGGGGATCTCTTGGCAGCTTCTTTCCTCGTGCACGGGCACATGGCGCGGTGGATCATGCCGTGGGACCGCACATCTTGGAGCGAGGACGCCGTCCTGACAAGGAGGAGGCGGGGGCACTCCATGAGCCGTGCGCCTCGGCGCGAGGGCGCCATCTTATTGCGGAGGAGGCGGAGGCGCTTCGTGAGCCACATTGCCCGCAGCCGGGGGCGGGGGAGGCAGCGAGAGGGATGGTGCAGGGGAGCCCCCCGCGGCGTTGACGAGCTCGGCGATGCGGTCGAACCAGTCCTTGTAGAGGTCATCGACCGGGCGGTAGTGCAGGAGCTCGCGTGCCATTGATACGTCTCCAACGTATCTATAATTTTCGATTATCTCATGCAATTATATTATCTGTTTTGGATGCTTAATGGGCTTTACTAAGAACTTTCATATTATTTTTGGGACTAACCTACTAACCCAAGGCCCAGTGCAAATTGCTGTTTTTTTTGCCTATTTCAGTGTTTCGCAGAAAAGCAATATCAAACAGAATCGAAACGGAATGAAACCTTCGGGATAGTTATTTTTGGAACAAACGTGACCCAGGGGCTTGGAGTGGACGTAAAGAAACAAAGGAGGCGGCCACAAGGCAGGGGGCGCGCCTACCCCCCTGGGCGCGCCCTCCACCCTCATGGGCCCCTCATAGCTCCACCGACCTACTTCTTCCTCCTATATATACCCATATACCCCAAAAACATCCAGGAGCATCACGAAACCGTATTTCCACTGCCGTAACCTTTTGTACCCAAGAGATACCATCTTGGGGCCTTTTCCGGAGCTCCGCCGGAGGGGGAATCAATCACGGAGGGCTTCTACATCAACACCATAGCCTCTCCGATGATGTGTGAGTAGTTTACCTTAGACCTTAGGGTCCATAGTTATTAGCTAGATTGCTTCTTCTCTCTCTTTGGATCTCAATACAAAGTTCTCCTCGATCTTCTTGGAGATCTATTCGATGTAACTCTTTTTGCGGCGTGTTTGTCGAGATCCGATGAATTGTGGGTTTATGACCAAGATTATCTATGAACAATATTTGGTTCTTCTCTGAATTCTTATATCTATGATTTAATTATCTTTGCAAGTCTCTTCGAATTATCAGTTTGGTTTGGCCTACTAGATTGATCTTTCTTGCAATGGGAGAAGTGCTTAGCTTTGTGTTCAATCTTGCGGTGTCCTTTCCTAGTGATAGCAGGGGCAGCAAGGCACGTATTGTATTGTTGCCATCGAGGATAAAAAGATGGGGCTTATATCATATTGCTTGAGTTTATCCCTCTACATCATGTCATCTTGCTTAATGCTTACTCTGTTCTTATGAACTTAATACTCTAGATGCATGCTGGATAGTGGTCGATGTGTGGAGTAATAGTAGTAGATGCAGAATTGTTTCGGTCTACTTGTCATGGACGTGATGCCTATATACATGATCATGCCTATATATTCTCATAATTATGCACTTTTCTATCAATTGCTCGATAGTAAGTTGTTCACTCACCGTAATATTTATGCTATCTTGAGAGAACCCACAAGTGAAACATATGGCCCCCGGGTCTATCTTTTATCGTATAAGTTTCCAATATATTTTATTTCGCAATCTTTACTTTCAATATATATCATAAAAATACCAAAAATATTTATCTTATTATTATTATCTCTACCAGATCTCACTCTCGTATGTGACCATGAAGGGATTGACAACCCCTTTATCGCGCTGGTTGCAAGGTTCTTATTTGTTTGTGTAGGTACGAGGGACTTGCGTGTAGCCTCCTACTGGATTGATACCTTGGATCTCAAAAACTGAGGGAAATACTTACGCTACTTTACTGTATCACCCTTTCCTCTTCAAGGGAAAACCAACGCAGTGCTCAAGAGGTAGCAAGAAGGATTTATGGCGCTGTTGCCGGGGAGATCTACATCAAGTCAAGACATACCAAGTACCCATAACAAACTCTTATCCCTCGCATTACATTATTTGCCATTTGCCTCTCGTTTTCCTCTCCCCCACTTCAACCTTGCCGTTTTATTCGCCCTCTCTTCCCGTTCGCCTCTTTTTTTGCTCGCCTCTTGTTTGCTTGTGTGTTGGATTGTTTGCCGCTATGGCCTTACCAAAAAGTTTTCATCCTCACCTTAGAGGGTTGAAAGAAATTGAAAACAACGTTAGAAGACTTATGTCCTTGTAGTTTGAGCATAATAATTTCTTCGGAAACGAGCTTAAAGAACACAAAAGTTTTATGGAGTACATGAATAAAGAGGTTGATGATATGTCTAAAGAATTTTATGGTCTAAAATCTCAGTTCGCTCATCTTGAAAACTTAATAGCCCAAATTTTGGATAAGCAGGCCTCCTTAGTTAATAAGATGGCCGCCAAACCGGAAGACCTTGATGATAATAAGGATGAAGATCTAAATGTGATTGATGTGTCTCCAATTAAATCTTTGTTATGCAATATGAATCCTGATAATGATGGGACTGGAGATGAGTCAACTTAAGTTAAAAGGAGTCCCAATGATTCGGAGTTTTTAGATCTTAATACTAAAATTGGTAAAACTAGGATTGAAGAGGTCAAAACTTTACATAGTAATGAACCCACTATTTTGGATTTCAAGGAATTTAATTATGTTAATTGTTCTTTAATAGATTGTATTTCCTTGTTGCAATCCGTGCTAAATTCTCCGCATGCTTATAATCAAAATAAAGCTTTTACTAAACATATCGTTGATGCTTTAATGTAATCTTATGAAGAAAAGCTTGAATTGGAAGTTTCTATCCCTAGAAAACTTCATGATGAGTGGGAACCCACTATTAAAATTAAAATTAAAGATCATGAATGCTATGCTTTATGGGATTTGGGTGCTAGCGTTTCCACGATTCCAAAAACTTTGTGTGATGTGTTAGGTTTCCGTGAATTCGATGATTGTTCTTTAAATTTGCACCTCGTGGATTCCACTATTAAGAAACCTATGGGAAGAATTAATGATGTTCTTATTGTTGCAAATAGGAATTATGTGCCCGTCGATTTCATTGTTCTTGATATAGATTGCAATCCTACATGTCCCATTATTCTTGGTAGGCCTTTCCTTACAACGATTCGTGCAATTATTTATATGAATGAAGTGAATATTAGATTCTACGAAAGGCATGGAACACTTTCCTAGAAAGAAAATTAAATTACCTTATGAATCTATTATGAGAGCCACTTATGGATTTCATACCAAAGATGATAACACCTAGATCTATTCTTGCTTTTATGCCTAGCTAGGGGCGTTAAACGATAGCGCTTGTTGGGAGGCAACCCAATTTTATTTTTGTTCCTTGATTTTTGGTTCTGTTTAGTAATAAATAATTCATCTAGCCTCTGTTATGATTGTGTTTTTTATGTTTTAAGTAGTGTTTGTGCCAAGTAGAATCTTTGGGAAGACTTGGGGAAATTCTTTGCGATCTTGCTAAAAAAACAGAAACTTTAGCGCTCACGAGATTTGCTGCCATTTTTTTACTGGAGAGTGCGATTAGGTTGATTCTTTTTGCAGACGATTAATAGATAAATTCCTCACGTCCAGTAATTTATTTTAGAATTTTTGGGGTTACATAAGTATTCGTAACCTACAGATTACTACAGACTGTTCTGTTTTTGACAGATTCTGTTTTTCGTGTGTTGTTTGCTTATTTTGATGCATCTATGTCTAGTATCGGAGGGTATGAACCATAGAGAAGTTGGAATACAGTAGGTTTAACACCAAATTAAATAAAGAATGAGTTCATTACAATACCTTAAGTGGTGGTTTGTTTTCTTATACTAACAGAGCTCATGAGATTTTCTGTTTAAGTTTTGTGTTGTGAAGTTTTTCAAGTTTTGGGTAAAGATTTGATGGAATAAGGAGTGGAAAGAGCCTAAGCTTGGGGATGAACAAGGCACCCCAAGGTAAAATTCAAGGACAACCAAAAGCCTAAGCTTGGGGATGCCCCGGAAGGCATCCCCTCTTTCGTCTTTGTCGTATCACGGGTTCTGGCAAAACACTTAAGGTTCGAACACTTGGGTGCGCACGACGATTCCCCCCTACGGATCCATGTCCTAGCTCGTCTAAGATCTTACGGACTAACTCGACGAACTCGCAACACAAATGACACAAGATTTATACTGGTTCGGGCCACCGTTGTGGTGTAATACCCTACTCCAGTGTGGTGGTTGTGGATTGCCTCTGGGCTGAGGATGAACAGTACAAGGGGAAGAATAGCCTCCTGAGGTTGAGGTGTTCTTGTGCTTGGCGAACTTGTGTGTGTTCTGGTCTCTCTTGATCTCTGTCCTAGCTATGGTGGTGGCTAGTCCTATTTATAGAGGCCCTGGTCCTCTCCCCAAATATTGAGCGGGAAGGGAGCCAACAACGGCCAATTTGAAAGGGGACAGCTAGTACAGCTTATCTTGACAAAAGTGGTCTTCGCCTGCAAAAGGCTCTAGTGGTGACGCCGCCCTGGGCTCCATGGTGACCTCTGTTGGTGTCAAAACCGGCGGATCTCGGGTAGGGGGTCCCTAACTGTGCGTCTAAGGCGGGTGGTAACACGAGGCATGGGACACGATGTTTACCCAGGTTCGGGCCCTCTTGATGGAGGTAATACCCTACATCCTCCTTGACTTTTCTTGATGATATGAGTAGTACAAGAGTTGATCTACCACGAGATCATCGAGGCTAAACCCTAGAAGCTAGCCTAAGGTATGATTGTATGTTGTCCTATGGACTAAACCCTCCGGTTTATATAGGCACTAGAGGGGGCTAGGGTTACACAAAGTCGGTTACAAGGGAGGAGATCTACATATCTGTATTGCCAAGCTTGCCTTCCACGCCAAGGAGAGTCCCATCCGGACACGGGACGAAGTCTTCAATCTTGTATCTTCATAGTCTAACAGTCCGACCAAAGGATATAGTCCGGCTGTCCGGAGACCCCCTAATCCAGGACTCCCTCAACCTCCATCTTGCCCGAAGAATATTTTGCCCGAAAGTATTATGGTGCCTCCCATCCGGCTTGAAGAATATTTTGCCCGAAAGTATTATGATGCCTCCTGTGCGGCCGTTTATGTATATATGCATATAACCTGAAAGATTGCAGTCTTCGGCTTCAGCCCCCACGCATATAATGCGAGGGTGTTCGCAAAAACCGCGTATTCACACTTAATCCAATGTCTTGGTCCATGAAGGAGGTGGTAGCGCAGTGCACGAGGCAATCGGACTATATTGCTTTAACACTTTCACTTAGCCATAGGAGTTTGACGGTGGGACTACTATATAGCCCCTGGTACTTTCGCGCTCGTCCGAATACGGGGAGCGTATGTACATGACCGGGAAACGGCCCTTCATTAATGCGGAGGAATCCCGAAGATTCCGCTAAGTCAAAGAGTGGTTGACCAGTCTCACGCTTTATCATGACAGTCAGTTTTCGGCTTTCTGTACTGAGGTGCTTGTCGTGGTTCTAAGTCTGACAGTAATGTAGGGGGGTAAGTATAGAGAGGCGAGGTCTAAGCTATGGAGAGGTTGTAAGGACGCAAGGTTTATGAGTTCGGGCCCGTCTCGGAGGAAGTAAAAGCCCTACGTCTCGGAGCCCGGAGGCGGTCGACTGGACTATGTGTGTATGAGTTACAGAGGTGCGAACCCTTGTCTCGGAGGAGGGGGGTGGCTTATATAGAGTGCGCCAGGACCCCGGCCAGCCCATGTTATGAAGGGTTCAATGTACATTAAGGCAGGGCGTTACTGATAACGCTAGTAATAAAGTGCTATGATGACCATAAAAGCTACTTAATGACCGACCATTAGCGTGCGGAGTGACTTTAGGTCTCCTGGTCGTCGAGTGGTTGGATCTTGGTCGAGTAATTGCTTCTTGGTCGAGTGTCTTCGAGTCTGTCGAGTGGAACACCTCCAAGTCGATTGAAAGGTGATTTATTCTAGAGGTGTCCTTGGGTTGGGTAGTTAGGACAGGTCCGTGACCCTACCCTAGGTACATAGCTTCATCATTAGCCCCCGAATGGATCGAGGTTTGAGTGGGGAAGGAGTTGAGGACTTCTCCGACTTGTTTTCCATGCCGTGAGCATATCTTGTTTCGGATCAACGGACTTGAGTGATGACAGCAACTTCCTTTTGAGTCACCTTGATCCATTCTTAATTCTTCGTCGAATGAGTTTCTTTACTTGTAAGGCTCCGAGTGAAGGTGCAGAGGAGATCTTTGGTCTGACAAGTTGTTTGCTGCCCGCGGATTTAGTGGGATTCGAATTTTGGGAAGCGCGCGGGACGGGGGAGGCCGCAGTAATCGGATGGGATAGAGCGGAGCCGCCTCGATCCCTGCGCCACCTTTTTCGCCACATATCGCTCGCGCGGTCGTTACAGGATTTGACAGAGCCATTTGGGCCTACCTGTCAGCCACTCGGAAGCGGCCTCATATAAGGCGTTGGACCGGAATCCTCCGAACAGTGCGCCCCATTACCTCTTCTCCTCCTCATGCCTCTCTGCTGCGCTCGCTCTCGCCCCAGCGCCACCGCACCACACGCGTCTTGTCGGCGACAATGGTGAAGTGGTAGACAGTGGCTCTGGAGCGGGCAAAGAAGGCGACGACAAGGTCGAAGGGGAAGGCGACGAGCCGGGGCGGATCTTCCTCGAGGACTGGCCTGCCGAAGGGTTGGATCTAGGGCGACTTGATCCACTCGAGGATCTCCCAAGAAGACCTCGACGATCTGGCCGAGGGAGGGCTGATCCCCTACAACTCGGCGCGGCTTCCGAGGAAGGAATCCGAGCCGCAACCCCGGGAGGGTGAGCGCGTTCTTCTTGCCACCCACGTCGACCGTGGGTTTTCCTTGCCCCCTCATCCTTTCTTCTGAGGGTTTCTGAACTTCTTTGGGGCTCAACTCCACCATTTTACCCCCAACTCAATTGTTTATCTTGCCGCGTTCATTTCCTTGTGTGAGAACTTCTTGGGTTGTCGACCTCAATGGGGTCTTTTCAAGCATATTTTCACTTGTCGCTCCCAGACAGTGAAAAAGGCTAATCCGAGTGACGAGAGGACCCAAGTGATCCAGATGTGTGGGGGTCTTGGCATCCAAACGAGGGCAAAAAGCTCCTTTCCGGCCATGATTCTTCCCGATTCAGTTCGCGGATGGCAGTCGACCTAGTTCTACTGCAAAGACCAGTCAACGCCAGGGCAATCGACTGGCCTCCCTCCCTTTACCATGGACCGAGTGGAAAAACCCTCCCCTTTGAAGGTGCTCCCGGAGGAGAAGGTGCACGTGAAGGTGTTGGTCAACCGAGTGGTCCAGCTCATTCGTGACGGGGTCACTGGTATGGATCTCTTGGAGGTCTTCCTTCAGCGGCGCATCCAACCTCTCCAAGCCCGAGACCACCCGATGTGGATGTATTCGGGTCTAGAAGACTCCACTCGGATCCACCCGGAGGAGGTCGATGACGACACGCTGGAGAAGTGGCTGTCGAGCATTACCGGGAACAAGGACATTCCCAGAGGAGCCAGGAGAGTTCCCCCATTCGACCAGTCGCATGCACCAGAGCAGGTCTGATTCTGAGTTTTTGCTTGTAATCTGAATTCACTCGCGCAGCTGTGTGTATTGCGTCGACTGACTTTGTTCTCCCTGCTTTCTTTCAGGCCATTATTGAAATGTACTCGATGCCCAACGAGGAGCAAGAGCAAGCTCTGGAAGGTGAGGCGAGTGGTGGCGAAAGCGGTGAGTGGACTTCCGATGGTGAAGGGGATGGTGGAAGTGATGACTCAAGTGATGGGGAAGAAGTCGAGTCGCCTCCTCGCATAGAGAGGCGATCCAAGCTTGACCAAGAACGGCTGAGTGCCCGCGACAAGGCAACTGCTTAGGCTGGTCAGTCTTCGAAGCGTCCTCAGGTCTCTTCACCAACCCCGACTGATAAGGCGCCAAAGCACCCCAAAGTTGCAGAGCCGAAGACTCAGAAGGCGCTGCCAAATATCAAGATCGATATCCCTGTCGCCTCCGCGTGAGTGTCTCTCCTTGTATTCACTTGACGATCTGCACTGTTTGTTTTTCTTGTTTTAACTGGACGAACTTTGGAATTGTTAGCGCTGCCACTTCCGAGACCTCAGCTTACAGGGATGACGATGAGGTGATGGAGGATGCGGTCACTTCTAATCTGGGTATGATTTCTGCCGTACTATCTTTCTTTGGTCAATTCAACCGCATCATGCATCATTGGGTGACGTGATTTTGGCAATTTGAACTTTGCACAGCTCCCAACATTATTGACCTCCCTGATGATGATGAAGAGCCCGAGAGGTCTTTGACGAGGAAGAGTAGGCGAGCTCCTGTAAGTGAGACACTACAGTCGACGCCGAGGGCGGAACCAGTCGTTCAGGACACTGGTGACGTCAATCGGGGTTCTGTTACCCTCGCGGAGCCCCTGTCGAGTGCCTTGCCTTCTTCTTCGACTGCTCAGGCCCCTGTCGACCCGCCTTTAGTTTTTGCGACCCATCATGTCCCAGAGGACGAGGTGAATGCTACTAGGGAAGCCATACGCCAGGCGGGCATTATGATGGAGAAGATGAAGATGGTGCGGAACGCCAGCCAAGCCGCCTATGATGCCAGCTCGGCTCTCCAGAGCAACGTTCAGGTTAGTCGGCTATTTGAAGATTCTTTTCGAAATTTTTTGCGTCTATACACCCACTGGGTGCGTCAATTGAAGTTTTGGACTAGTGGGGGCACGGTGGACTGCTGGCAGTTGACTGTAGTCTTTGTATTTTGCCGAATGTATAAACCAAACTGGTAGTTTGTCTCTTCCACTCGACTTCGGCGGGCCGGTCGGGTGGGATGAGAACCGGTGGGGGCACGCTAAGTGCACCCACTGGGTGTAGTCCCCGAGACTATGGTGGACTGCTGCCAGTCGACCATAGTCTTAGTATTTATTACCTTTGTTGTTTTTTGCTATAACGATAACTTCTCCCCTTTGATTTCAGAAATCTTGCGATCTTGGAGCTTGCTTTGCTGACTTGGAGAAGCAATAGATTCAACTGAACCTTGATTTGGAGCTGGCCAGGACAGAGCTGCAAAAGGTCAGAGACGGCGCCGCGGGTAAGACGATTTTGTCGACTAGTTAGTTTTAGGCTTGAGTACCCTTCTGCTATTTCCGAATCAATCATCATTTCTTTGTAGAAAAACTAAGAGAAGCTCTGGCGAAGAAGGATCAGGACTTGGCTGCTGCCCGTAAGACCGCTCTGGCCGAACTGAAGCTGGCTTCGGTCGGCCACTTAGAGGAAGAGAATACCAGGCTGAAGACCACTCTGAATGAAGCCAACAGGGAGTGTACACGTTGGAAGAAGGACAACCTCAACCTGAACGAAAAGATGGAAGGCATCGCTCGCAGGAGGGACGATCTGGAGAGCTACTTGAGGAGCCTCGCCAAGAAGTTGTACATCAAGCATGAAGGTGCACATTTAGTTCCAACTGGTGTGTTTTTTTTTGTGTTGACTCAGTGTATGAAAATTGACTTATCCTTGGATCGTGAATGCAGAGTTCTACCAGAACTTTGAAGAGGAGACTAGGCGGATCGAACCAGGCTTGGATCCAATCAACTCTCTCGTGAAAGATGAAACTGCCATGAATCTGCTCCGACTGGAATCTCGCATTGACGGTGCCGTGGACTACTTGGCTCGACTGAAGGTCGCCATGTCATGATTGACCCGGCACTTTGGCCAGAGGCTATGCTCCAAAACGATCTCGAGTCTCTGATGACTCGACTTAACGGAATCCCTGACCGAGTGCAGGAGTGGAAGAAGTCTTCTGCTCGTTGTGGCGCTGATGTGGCTCTGTCCTTGGTTCGTGTCCACTGCAAGGAGGTGCGACAAGACAAGCTGGCAGCAATCAAGGTCTCCAACACCCAGAAGTATGACTTCCGAACCTTTATGGAGACTTTCATCGCTGCAGCCACTCGGATAGCCGACGGCGTCGACCTGGATGAGTTCGTCGAGCCTGCCAGCCCTCCTCCCGCGGAGTGAACAAACTCTTATGTCCCACCTTAAATTTGCCTCGGAATGCCGAGTGGTTTTTGTAACCGTTAAACTTTTTCGGGCTGCATGCCCGAGTACTTCGATCTGTGGTCTGGAACCTTTAGAATTTATCTGAACTTGGTTTACCATTGAATATCTTTATGAATCTCCTGCTGAGTGAACCCATCCTTCATTCAAGACAACTTTTGTACTCGCAGCGCAGTTCCGAAGGAGAGGGAAGCAGTCGACCCATGTCTTATATTTGTGGTGAAGCTCCCCAAGGGAAGGCGGCGGTCGACCCACACCCTGCTACTGTAGAGTGGGACGGAGCTCACATTGTATTTGTGGCGAAGCTCTCCAGGAGAAGGTGGCCGTTGACCCGTACTTCATTACTGTAGAGTGGGATGAATCGCGCATTGTATTTGTGGCGAAGCTCTGCAGGAGAAGGTGGCAGTTGACCCGCCCCTCGTCGTCTTTGAGGATTGAGATGTGTTTCGTGCTTAGGCGAGTACTGGACTGCAGCTAAGCCCCTGAGTGGGAGGATCGCTCTCCACTTGGTAGGATTTTTTCAAACTTAGGCGAGTGCCTGACTACAGCTAAGTCTCTAAGTGAGAGAACTTAGGCGAGTATTGGACTGCAGCTAACCCCCGAGTGGGAGGATTGCTCTCCACTCGGTAGGATTTCTTCAAGCTTAGGCGAGAGCCCGACTGCAGCCAAGTCTCCAAGCGAGAGAACTTAGGCGAGTACTAGACTGCAGCTAATCCCCCGAGTGGGAGGATTGCTCTCCACTCGGTAGGATTTTTTCAAACTTAGGCGAGAGCGTGACTGCAGCTAAGTCTCCAAGCGAGAGAACTTAGGCGAGTACTGGACTGCAGCTAAGCCCCTGAGTGGGAGGATTGCTGTCCACTCGGTAGGATTTTTTTCAAACTTAGGCGAGTGCCTGACTGTAGCTAAGTCTCTAAGTGAGAGAACTTAGGCGAGTACTGGACTGCAGCTAAGCCCCCGAGTGGGAGGATTGCTCTCCACTCGGTAAGATTTTTTCAAACTTAGGCAAGAGCCTAACTG
>NC_041388.1:363478162-363499957 GCF_002162155.2 Triticum dicoccoides
TGACTGCAGCTAAGTCTCCAAGCGAGAGAACTTAGGCGAGTACTGGACTGCAGCTAAGCCCCCGAGTGGGAGGATTGCTCTCCACTCGGTAGGATTTTTTCAAACTTAGGCGAGTGCCTGACTGCAGCTAAGTCTCCAAGTGAGAGAACTTAGGCAAGTACTGGACTGTAGCTAAGCCCCCGAGTGGGAGGATTGCTCTCCACTCGGTAGGATTTTTTCAAACTTAGGCGAGTGCCTGACTGCAGCTAAGTCTCCAAGTGAGAGAACTTAGGCGAGTACTGGACTGCAGCTAAGCCCCCGAGTGGGAGGATTGCTCTCCACTCGGTAGGATTTTTTCAAACTTAGGCGAAACTGATTCGCAGCTAAGCCCCTGAGTAGGAGGCTGGCTTGCCGCTCGGTAGAAAACTGATTTTACAAACTTAGGCGAAGCGGATTCGTAGCTAAGCCACCCACTGGGGGATTTCTTACGCAAAAAAAACAATAATAATCACTGGGAAAATTATAACGCTCTTGTCCTTGATAAATAAACTACAGGAGTTTTTCTTATTACATCTCATCCGAGTGAGAATTCAAGTATAAAAGGGGCGGAGTAGCACCGCATTCCAGGCTCGTGGCTCATCAGTCTAGCGATCGACATTGTAGAGGTGGTATGCTCCATTGTGGAGGACTCTGGTGACTATGAAGGGGCCTTCCCAAGTAGGAGCAAGCTTGTGTGGTTTCTGCTGATCCACTCGAAGGACTAAGTCTCCTTCTTGGAAGGCTCGGCTCTTCACATTTCTTGCATGGAATCGACGCAAGTCTTGCTCATAGATGGTCGATCGGATCAGGGCCATTTCTCTTTCTTCCTCTAGGAGGTCGACTACGTCCTGCCGGGCTTGTTCTGCTTCATCTTCTGAGTAGAGCTCGACTCTGGGAGCGTTGTGAAGCAGGTCACTCGGTAAGACTGCCTCGGCTCCGTAGACCAGAAAGAATGGGGTTCTTCCGGTCGATCGATTCGGGGTTGTCCTCAATCCCCGAAGGACTGATGGGAGCTCGTTGACCCACGCACCTGCTGCGTGCTTGAGATCGCGCATCAATTGGGGTTTCAGTCCTTTGAGAATTAGGCCGTTTGCCCTTTCTGCTTGTCCATTCGACTGGGGGTGAGCGACTGAAGCATAGTCGACCCGAGTGCCCTGAGAGGCGCAAAAGGCCCTGAATTTGTTGAAATCGAAGTTTGACCCGTTGTCGGTGATGATGCTATGTGGGACTCCATATCTGAATATCAACTCTCTGATGAAACTGATAGCAGTGCAAGCATCAAGATTCTTGATAGGCTTGTCTTCAATCCATTTGGTGAACTTGTCGACTGCTACCCGCACATGAGTGAAGCCGCTCCTGCCCGTTCTCAGTGGCCCAACCATGTCCAGCCCCCAAACATGTCACATCCTAGTTAGCCATGCATTAGAGTGTTGCATCATGTTTACTTTTTCATCAGAAACTTGAAATGGGGATGACAGAACCCCCAGTCCCCTCTGAAACCAACTAGGGTTTACTAAAAACTTTTTCAATGAACCTGAAATGCCCTTCTAAAATGCCCATCATTTTTGTCTTGGTTCAGAACCCCTGCCAAAAGTGGTGCACATTTTCCTAGGCCATCTTAGGGTTTTTGAATTAAATCATAAATATTTGAATTTGGGCATTTAAAATTATATAAAATATTTAAATGCTCAAATACCTCCAAACTAAAATGTTTCACGTTGGAAATAATCCAACTATGGACCAGGAGTAATTTGGTGATTTTTGAAGTTGCCTAGGTATTTTATTAAATTCAACAAAGTTGCAGATATATTAAAAAAAGAAACAGAAACAGAAAAAAAGGGGAAACTTACCTGGCGCCACCGCAGGCCCACCAGCCAGCCCACCTGGCCGGCCCAGCCCGGCCACCGCTCCAGCGAGCTGCTTGGCTCGCCAGGCAGGCAGCCAAGGTGCTCGGCGGCGGCACCGCAGCTCGCCACGCAGCTGCTCGCCGCCTCGCCGCCTCCCTCGCCCGGCTAACGCCGTGGATCGGCCTCCCTCTCTCCCCCGAACCCCCCAGACACCCCCTCTCCTCTCCAGCTCCTCCCCCTCGCACGCCCCAGCCATGGCCGACGCCATCGCCGCCACCCCCACGCCGTAGCCACGCCCTCCGTCCACCCCACGCCGTGCCACCGTGTCCAGGAGCTCCGCCGCTGTCTACTTCATCGAGCAGCCGAGCCCCGTGTGCTCGTGCGGCCCGAGACCACCGCACCGACCTCGCCCGAGCTCACCGTCGCCGGAGATCCCCTTCAACGCCGTCGCCGCCTCAGCTCGTCCCCGACCTCACCGGTGGCCTCTACGGGAGCGCTGTGAGCCTAGCTACTCCTCCGACCCTCTCTCTCTCATTCCTGAGCCGTGTAGCCACCGCACGAGGATCACACGCCCGCACCGCCGCGGACCTCGTCGCCGACGTGCTTCCGGCCACAAGATGGTGTCCATCTTACTCACCAAGTCCCGCAACACCTAGCTAGCTACTCCACGAGCCTCACCGACCCCTCTAGCGCCAAGTTCACCTCCGACCGAGCCCCGGTGGCCGCCAAAGTCGTCGCCGGCGCCAACTCCGGCCACCCCGACCTCAACAGACTCCGCCAAGAGCTGCGGTTTGTCCTCAGCTCCCCTCCGGTGGTCTCCGCGGCCCATTTGGTGGCCGAAATGGCCAAAACCACTCCCGCCGCCGCGTCGGGCTCGCCGGCGGCTAAACGCCGGTGCAGCCGACCCGGGTTTGACCACGGGTGGGCCCTGGTTGACTCCCCTGAGTCAATGACAGGTGGGGCCTAGCCCTGTTAATTAAACAGGATTAGTTTTAATTAAGTTTTAATTAAAATAATCACCCTGACATGCGGGACCCACTGTCAGGTTTGACCCAGACCTGTTCCGTTGACCTGCTGACGTCACACTGACGTCAGGCTGACGCAGTAATTGATTTTCTGGATTTAATTTAAATCAGGAAATTCCAGAATATAATTTAAACTTCAAAAATTCATAACTTTTATTCTGTAACTCCAAATTGGACAAATTATATATGAAAAATGATCAGAAAAATCCAATCTATCCATCTGTACTATTTTCATGCATGATCAAACAAGTTAAATTAATGTTTTAAGCAGAACAAGGAAAAGCACTTTAAAAGGCCATATTTGAATTTGAAATTTGAATCCTTGATTCAAATTTGTTCAAACCCTTCTGGTTTTAGTTGCATTAGCCCAATACACTCATTTTGCCATGTCTCATGCATGCATCATATTGTTGCATACTGTTTGGTAATGTTTGTGTATCGGTGCTCTCTGCGGCAGGTTCTGTCTCCGAGGAATACCGTGATTACCCTAACGAAGAACCGTATCAGTGCATCGAACCATCAGGCAAGCAACCAACCATTTGATCATATCGATACAATCCCATGTTCTCGCTCCTGCTCTCTTTTACTGCATTAAGACAACGCGTTTCAAACTGCTGTGTGCTACGGTAGTTGAACCCATTTCCTCTGCATGACCTGTCATTGCCACAGTAACTAGACGAAACCCACTAGCATGTGTAGGAGTTGTCTGAGCCATATGTATGTGTTGTTCCTACCTTGCTATGCCTGCTATGCTTAGAGTCGTGTCAGGTCTGGTTCATCGGGGTGATGGGCTAGAGTGAAATGATTATGTCGGTAATGAGAGTAGTGTGGTGAACACGATTTGGTAAAGGTATCGATGAGAGGCCATGTAGGAGTACATGGTGGGTTGTTTCATTGAAGCCGACCTTAAGCACTGAGATCTGTATGCGTGATTTAAGATACAGCTACTACCATGCATTGGGCCCTGAAATATGACCCCGCTCGACTTCTTATTCACCCTAGCTCTCTGTCTAGGAGTTGCAAGTAGTTTCTGGTGTTTGTAGCCTACTGGAGGCCGTGGACAGCGCTGACCGTAGGGGTGGGCTGTGATGCGGTAGGTACGTGGCCGGGTGTACCGAATACCCGTTAGGTATCTCGGGAACCCTGTTCACATCGTTCGGGGCCGTATGGGAAACCCCGGCCGGACTCCCTGCGGATGGAACCTGAATAGGCGATAAACCTGGACTAGAGGCTTAAGTGTTTAGGTAGGTCGTGGTCTACACCCACGTCGGCTTTCGCTTGAAGTCTGCCGAGCACATGTCGTGTGCAGACGCTAAGTGGTGGAAACATGTATGAAGAAGTACACCCCTGCAGGGTTATCATAATCTATTCGAATAGCCGCGTCCGCAGTAAAGGACTACTTGGTTGCCTATACAGTTCATAGACAAGTAAATGGAAATTGTTAAAAGCCTCAAGATAAGTGTGAGTGCCGAGGATGGCTCTTCCGTAGGAAGACGGAGGTGGATCCTCGGTAGTGTATTGAAGTGGTGAGTAGTGGACTCGTGTGCGCAAAACCATTTCAAGTTGGAGTATCGTAGGATAGTTTAGCCAAGAGTCAAAGCTGGCTTGCTGCAATAACTCCACCAACCCTTCTTGATAACATGCATGTATGTAGGATCTGATGTAAGTCTTGCTGAGTACCTTTGTACTCATGTTGCTATAATTTACATTTTTACAGAAGACGCTGCAACCCCTTCTGATGGGTTCTTTGTAGACGTTGACATCAACGAGTAGGCTAAAGACCCAGGTGGTGACCCTGAGCTTGTGAAGGACCACGTAGTATAGTTAGGCTTTCCAAGCCTCTTTTATTTTACTAGTTGTCTGTACTCAGACAAGCTACTTCCGCTGCTGGTTTGTATGACTGTATGACTTGTATGTTGGGTCGTGAGACCCGTACCTTGGTGTATGTTATGTATGGCTCCCTGAGCCTTAAATAAAGTACTTGTGTCGTAGAGTCATGTTGTGATGCTTCGTTGTATTTGCACATATCGAGCATATTGTGTGTATGATTGAAATGCTTGGTATGTGTGGGATCTGACTATCTAGTTGTTATCTTTAGTAGCCTCTCTTACCGGGAAATGTCTCCTAGTGTTACCGCTGAGCCATGGTAGCTTGCTACTGCTCTGGAACACTTAGGCTGGCCGGCATGTGTCCTTCTTCGTTCCTGTGTCTGTCCCTTCTGGGAAATGTCACGCTTTGAGTACCGGAGTCCTGTTAGCCCGCTACAGCCCGGTTTACCGGAGTCCTGCTAGCCCAGTGCTACAGCCCGGACCCACTTGCTGATGACCGACACGTTCGAAGCTGGGTCATGGATGCCTGTCCCTGTAAGTCTGTGCCACTTTGGGTTTACGACTAGTCATGTCAGCCCGGGCTCTTTATCATATGGATGCTAGCGACACTATCATATACGTGAGCCAAAAGGCGCAAACGGTCCCGGGCAAAGGTAAGGCGACACCCGTGGGGATACCGTGCGTGAGGCCGCAAAGTGATATGAGGTGTTATCGGCTAGATCGATGTGACATCGAGTCAGGGTCCTGACAGCGTTGGCATCAGAGCCGGACTGCCTGTAGGTTCTCCAAGCCAAACTGGTCGATGTTGAGTCTAGAAATTCTTTAGTTATATGTAGGGGAATTGCTTGTGGGTTGGAACGTAAGGCTCTTTTTACTCCTTTATCTTATGACATTCTGATCTGAGTCGGTCCATTCTTCTACCGGGGGTTAAGGAATTAGGATCTATTCTCTCTATCAGGATCACGTGTTACTAATCAGTAGTACCTTATAAGATTGATGGATACAAGCCTAGTTCAGTTCTACTACCACATTATGTTGTTAGAATGGATTCAGAACTTTGATATGATGATGTTGAGTGTGTATGAAATCCTTTGTCAAATGTCTCAAAATCCTTCTTGAGCATTTACAGCTGTTATGCTGCCGAAATTTCGCTAGAAATTCTAATGCCTTTGCATTATGATTGTGCTTTCAGATGGCCACTCGCGACCTCAATCAAGTGGTTCGCCTGACCCGATGCCTAGATGTACCCGGCCATACTGCCAAGTTGGTCAGGGTAATGACTGAGGCTGGATACCGCTGGTATCCCGAGTACACGGTCGAAGAGCAATTCCGAGATTTTAATCAAAGTCAGTATCTCTGCATTGTCAGGATATTTCCATCTTATCCTGGATCCACCGAGCCTCTTCACTGCTCTTATGGACTCGGGGTTACCATTGAGATGGCTGTGCAGGACGCCGCCTACCCTATGATGACCATTATGCGAGTCAGATCTGGTATATTTCGGGACTCTGATTTCCGGTATATGCCAGGATCACTTCCGGGAGCACAAGGGTATCTCCAGGCTATTTATGCTGACCCCACTCAGGAGGATTCACGGACTCGCACCACTGCTGAGATGCTCGAGGATAAGGACCGTGAAAATCGGGCCTTAAGGTTAGAGCTCTTCAATACCCGTGCTGACCACTGGGCCACTTTGACTCGGTTCGCACCGGCGGTGCAAGCTGGATTCTCATATATGCGCGATCTCTATCCTGTGAGATCTGCTCTGCCAGACGTGATGGTTTGGCGTGATGTAGGAGGCATCACCCCACCTCGCGGGCCCCGCAGGCCACCGTTTGTTGGTCCAAGGCCTCATCCTAGCCCCTATGGTCCACAAGCTCCGCGAGATCGTCTGTTTCCGGATGATCATGTTGAGCTCCCAGGCTATGGAGTTGACTTCTACGAGGACTACTACGGATCGGTCTGAGTTGGTGGTAGTATCACTAGTTCGCACTAGCTGTGTCGTCTATCGTCCCGCGTGACTCGTGGGATATGACCTAGTTTGTACTCCTTCCGGAGGTGTAGAAAATAATGTATAGGAGCTTGGAATGCCTCCGATGAGATGTAATCCTCTTTTCACCGTAATAGTACTTGTTTGGTCTTGTACTAAACCCTGTATGGTGTGTATGACGATGGAATAAAGAAGCAGTTTCTGTATCTACCATGTCATACGGATGATCATCTTGCATTTCGAGTTATTCCTTACATTTTACCCTATGTCGGAATTTTATCATCCTGACTAAATCATTGTCTTGTTTACCTAGGATGGTCAACACGCGCGCTAACCCTGCTTCTCAAGAGCAGGCCGAAGGCAGTGAAGCCAGGGATGTAAATCTGCCTCATCCTCCTTCACTAGCCGAGGTTATGATGGAAGCTGAGAGAAACAAGCGGGAGACTAACCGTTTGTTGGAGCGTATTGAACAGAACACAGCACACCATCAGAGGACTAACGTGGTGTCACTCAGTGATTTTATCAAATTACATCCACCCACGTTCCACCACTCCGTTGAGCCTCTCGACGCTGATGACTGGCTTCGCAGTATCTCTCACAAACTGCGTTCCGCGCTGGTAGCGGAGGCTGACAAGGTCACCTTTGCTGCATATCATCTTGAAGGCCCCGCCAGTCTATGGTGGGAGAATTATGGAGCTATGCGCCCAGCGGGCCATGTCACTACTTGGGCTGAATTCAGCGAGGCTTTCCGTGAACATCACATTCCGGAGGGTCTCATGGACCGTAAACGTGAAGAATTTTGCAATTTCACCCAAGGCCGACTTTCTGTGGATGCTTACAGCAGGGAGTTTGGTAATCTCGCACGATATGCAACCGAGGAAGTGTCTACCGATGCCAAGAAGCAAGCAAGGTTCCGTAAGGGCCTTAGTCCTGAGCTTCGCCGTGACCTCCATCTGCATGAGTGCACAACTTTTCAGAAACTTGTCAACAAAGCCATCAGTGCCGAAACTGGTCAGACTGACTATGACGCAACACGCAAGCATGGCCGTGACATGGGTTCCTCATCCGGTGCTGGTCCTCAGAAGCGCCTCGTGTGGGTACCCAACACCGCCCTGCCACCCAGGTTTACACCGAGGCCATCCTTCCAGGCGCCTCGCCCCGTTCAACAGTCTGCTCCAGCCAAGCCCTATGGGGGTCCAACTAACAATGCTCCTCCACGTACCAGTTCCGTGACTTGTTTCAAGTGTGGGGAATCTGGTCACTATATGCGTGAGTGTCCCCAGACCAACCCAAATCAATCTGCTAAAGCTGTTGGCCGTGGCAAGCCGACAGGAAAAATATTCCACGCCAAGCCGGTCACCGCTTCACGTGGCCATGTCAACTGTATCTCTGCCGAAGAAGCTCAAGAGGATCCCAACGTCGTTCTCGGTACGCTTCTTGTTAATTGCCACCCGGCATCTGTTCTTTTCGATACAGGAGCCTCTCATTCTTTTATATCCGAAAGTTATGCTCGTTTGCATAACGTTGCATTCTGTAACATGCCATCCACTATGGAAATTTCTACCCCTGGTTCTAGATGGCAGACCTCTAGGGTAAGTTATGGAAATGAAATCCAAGTCGACAGACTTGTTTTCCTCGCGTCTTTGATAGCCCTTAAATCTTCAGATATTAATATCATTCTGGGTATGGACTGGATGCCGGCTCATCATGCCCAAATCGATTGCTTCTCTAGGACTGTCCAACTCACCCATCCTTCGGGAAAGATAGTCAATGTCTTGACCCGAATAGCCAAGCGACAATTATATTCTCTTAACGCTAGCCCTTTGCCAGACCTTGAGGACGTTCCGGTAGTCCGTGACTTCCCGGATGTCTTTCCAGAGGAATTGCCAGGTGTTCCACCTGACAGGGATGTTGAGTTTGTAATAGACCTCATTCCAGGAACCGTTCCGATTGCTAGAAGACCTTATAAGATGGCACCCCTAGAACTAGCCGAACTTAAGAAACAACTCGATGAGTCCTTGAAAAAGGGTTTCATCCGACCTAGCTCTTCTCCGTGGGCTTGCCCCGTCCTATTCGTCAAGAAGAAGGATGGTACGGACCGGATGGTTGTAGATTACCGACCTGTCAATTTGGTCACAATCAAGAACAAATATCCACTTCCCAGGATCAACGACCTGTACGATCAGCTCGATGGATCCTCAGTCTTCTCCAAAATGGATTTGAGGTTGGGCTACCATCAAATCAAAATCAGAAACGGGGACATTCCTAAAACGGCCTTTGTTACTCGTTATGGCCAATACGAGTACACCGTCATGTCCTTCGGATTAACCAACGCTCCAGCCACCTTTTCTCGGTTAATGAACTCAATCTTCATGGAGTATTTGGATAAATTCGTCGTGGTTTACCTCGATGATATACTCATCTACTCCAAGAACGAGGAAGAACATGCCGAACATCTAAGGCTAGTGTTGCAGAAACTTCGAGAGCATCGCCTTTATGCCAAATTTTCTAAATGTGAATTCTGGTTGCCAGAAGTGACCTATCTGGGTCATGTAATATCTGGTAAAGGTATTGCTGTTAACCCTGAGCGAGTTCAAGCCGTCCTTAATTGGACTCCACCTGAATCGGTCAAGCAAGTTCGGAGCTTTCTGGGCTTAGCGAGCTATTGTCGTCGCTTTGTCGAGAACTTCTCCAAGGTTGCTAAACCTCTAACCGAACTCCTCAAGAAAGATAAGAAGTTCGAATGGACTCCACAATGTGAGCACAGCTTTCAGGAACTAAAAATACGCCTGACCTCTGCTCCCGTACTGGTACCGCCAGACTTCTCCAAGGACTTTGTTATCTACTGCGACGCCTCGCAACAAGGGCTAGGTTGCATTCTCATGCAAGATCGACACGTAATTGCTTACGCTTCACGGCAATTGCACCCACATGAGGAGAATTATCCCACTCATGATCTAGAGCTTGCAGCCGTAGTCTATGCACTTAAAACCTGGCGACATTACCTCCTCGGTAATCGTTGCGAAATATTCACTGATCACCAAAGTCTGAAGTACATCTTCACCCAACCGGATTTGAATCTCAGGCAAAGACGTTGGGTCGAGTTGATCACAGATTTCGACTTAGGAATAACCTACACCCCAGGGAAAGCCAACGTCATGGCTGATGCGCTAAGTCGTAAATCTTATTGTAACAATCTGATGTTACAACAAAGTCAACCGCTTCTCCATGAGGAATTTCGGAAGCTTAACCTCCACATTGTTCCTCAAGGATTTCTTTCCACCTTGGTGGCGAAACCTACTCTTACGGATCAAATCATTGCTGCCCAGAAGCGAGATAAGGGAATAGCTAAGATCAAGGAGAACATTGCTAGCGGAGGTGCTAGTTGTTTCTCCACAAATGATCATGGTGTTGTGTACTTTGAGAACCGTCTAGTGGTTCCCAAGAACCAGCATCTACGGCAGTTGATCCTTAAGGAGGCTCATGAATCTCCTCTCACTATTCATCCCGGTGGTACTAAGATGTATCAGGACCTACGCCAGAGGTTCTGGTGGACTAGGATGAAGAGAGAAATTGCTCAGTATATTGCTAATTGCGACGTCTATCGTCGTGTAAAAGCAGATCATCAACGGCCTGCTGGCACCCTTCAACCCCTAGCTATTCCTGAATGGAAATGGGATAAAATTGGTATGGATTTCATTACCGGTTTTCCCAGGACTAAGAGAGGGAATAATGCTATCTTCGTTGTGGTCGATCGTCTTTCCAAAGTAGCCCATTTCTTACCTGTTCGTGAGAGTATAACCGCTAGTCAGCTGGCAGACTTATACATCTCCCGAATAGTGTCTCTCCATGGTGTTCCTTTGGAAATTAACTCGGATCGAGGAAGTCTTTTCACCTCTCGATTTTGGGAAAGTTTCCAAAATGCTATGGGAACCCGTCTCTCCTTTAGCACCGCCTTCCACCCTCAGTCGAGCGGTCAAGTGGAACGCGTCAACCAGATTCTAGAAGACATGCTTCGAGCCTCGGTTATCTCATTCGGAATGAATTGGGAGAAGTGCCTTCCATTTGCCGAATTCGCTTATAACAACAGCTATCAATCTAGCTTGGGTAAAGCCCCTTTTGAAGTTCTCTATGGACGATGGTGTCGAACACCCCTTAACTGGTCAGAGACCGGGGAAAGACAATTCTTTGGCCCGGATATGATTCAGGAAGCAGAAGAACAAGTTCGCATCGTTCGTGAAAAGTTGAAAACAGCCCAATCTCGTCAAAAGAGTCAATATGACCGAAAACATAAGGCTATGACTTTCGAGGTTGACGAGAAGGCTTATCTTCGGGTCACCCCTCTGAAGGGAACCCATCGTTTCGGTATCAAAGGCAAATTGGCTCCTCGTTACATTGGACCTTTTCGCATTCTCGCCAAACGAGGAGAAGTTGCCTACCAGTTGGAACTACCTCCGCATCTCTCCAGAGTCCACGATGTCTTCCACGTTTCCCAACTCAGGCGTTGCTTCTCGGATCCTATCCGTGAAGTGGACCACGAAACGCTTGATCTCCAAGATAATCTTACATACCAAGAGTACCCCATTCGTATCCTCGATCGGGCCGAGCGTACCACTCGACGTCATAATATCAAGTTTCTCAAGGTTCAATGGTCGCACCATTCTGAGGATGAAGCAACTTGGGAAAGGGAGGATCGTCTTCGACTTGAGTATCCCGCCTTCTTCCCGGAGGAACCCAAATCTCGGGACGAGATTCTTTTGAGTGGGGGTGAGTTGTCACATCCTAGTTAGCCATGCATTAGAGTGTTGCATCATGTTTACTTTTTCATCAGAAACTTGAAATGGGGATGACAGAACCCCCAGTCCCCTCTGAAACCAACTAGGGTTTACTAAAAACTTTTTCAATGAACCTGAAATGCCCTTCTAAAATGCCCACCATTTTTGTCTTGGTTCAGAACCCCTGCCAAAAGTGGTGCACATTTTCCTAGGCCATCTTAGGGTTTTTGAATTAAATCATAAATATTTGAATTTGGGCATTTAAAATTATATAAAATATTTAAATGCTCAAATACCTCCAAACTAAAATGTTTCATGTTGGAAATAATCCAACTATGGACCAGGAGTAATTTGGTGATTTTTGAAGTTGCCTAGGTATTTTATTAAATTCAACAAAGTTGCAGATATATTAAAAAAAGAAACAGAAACAGAAAAAAGGGGAAACTTACCTGGCGCCACCGCAGGCCCACCAGCCAGCCCACCTGGCCGGCCCAGCCCGGCCACCGCTCCAGCGAGCTGCTTGGCTCGCCAGGCAGGCAGCCAAGGTGCTCGGCGGCGGCACCGCAGCTCGCCACGCAGCTGCTCGCCGCCTCGCCGCCTCCCTCGCCCGGCTAACGCCGTGGATCGGCCTCCCTCTCTCCCCCGAACCCCCCAGACACCCCCTCTCCTCTCCAGCTCCTCCCCCTCGCACGCCCCAGCCATGGCCGACGCCATCGCCGCCACCCCCACGCCGTAGCCACGCCCTCCGTCCACCCCACGCCGTGCCACCGTGTCCAGGAGCTCCGCCGCTGTCTACTTCATCGAGCAGCCGAGCCCCGTGTGCTCGTGCGGCCCGAGACCACCGCACCGACCTCGCCCGAGCTCACCGTCGCCGGAGATCCCCTTCAACGCCGTCGCCGCCTCAGCTCGTCCCCGACCTCACCGGTGGCCTCTACGGGAGCGCTGTGAGCCTAGCTACTCCTCCGACCCTCTCTCTCTCATTCCTGAGCCGTGTAGCCACCGCACGAGGATCACACGCCCGCACCGCCGCGGACCTCGTCGCCGACGTGCTTCCGGCCACACTCCGGCCACAAGATGGTGTCCATCTTACTCACCAAGTCCCGCAACACCTAGCTAGCTACTCCACGAGCCTCACCGACCCCTCTAGCGCCAAGTTCACCTCCGACCGAGCCCCGGTGGCCGCCAAAGTCGTCGCCGGTGCCAACTCCGGCCACCCCGACCTCAACGGACTCCGCCAAGAGCTGCGGTTTGTCCTCAGCTCCCCTCCGGTGGTCTCCGCGGCCCATTTGGTGGCCGAAATGGCCAAAACCACTCCCGCCGCCGCGTCGGGCTCGCCGGCGGCTAAACGCCGGTGCAGCCGACCCGGGTTTGACCACGGGTGGGCCCTGGTTGACTCCCCTGAGTCAATGACAGGTGGGGCCCAGCCCTGTTAATTAAACATGATTAGTTTAATTAAGTTTTAATTAAAATAATCACCCTGACATGCGGGACCCACTGTCAGGTTTGACCCAGACCTGTTCCGTTGACCTGCTGACGTCACACTGACGTCAGGCTGACGCAGTAATTGATTTTCTGGATTTAATTTAAATCAGGAAATTCCAGAATTTAATTTAAACTTCAAAAATTCATAACTTTTATTCTGTAACTCCAAATTGGACAAATTATATATGAAAAATGATCAGAAAAATCCAATCTATCCATCTGTACTATTTTCATGCATGATCAAACAAGTTAAATTGATGTTTCAAGCAGAACAAGGAAAAGCACTTTAAAAGGCCATATTTGAATTTGAAATTTGAATCCTTGATTCAAATTTGTTCAAACCCTTCTGGTTTTAGTTGCATTAGCCCAATACACTCATTTTGCCATGTCTCATGCATGCATCATATTGTTGCATACTGTTTGGTAATGTTTGTGTATCGGTGCTCTCTGCGGCAGGTTCTGTCTCCGAGGAATACCGTGATTACCCTAACGAAGAACCGTATCAGTGCATCGAACCATCAGGCAAGCAACCAACCATTTGATCATATCGATACAATCCCATGTTCTCGCTCCTGCTCTCTTTTACTGCATTAAGACAACGCGTTTCAAACTGCTGTGTGCTACGGTAGTTGAACCCATTTCCTCTGCATGACCTGTCATTGCCACAGTAACTAGACGAAACCCACTAGCATGTGTAGGAGTTGTCTGAGCCATATGTATGTGTTGTTCCTACCTTGCTATGCCTGCTATGCTTAGAGTCGTGTCAGGTCTGGTTCATCGGGGTGATGGGCTAGAGTGAAATGATTATGTCGGTAATGAGAGTAGTGTGGTGAACACGATTTGGTAAAGGTATCGATGAGAGGCCATGTAGGAGTACATGGTGGGTTGTTTCATTGAAGCCGACCTTAAGCACTGAGATCTGTATGCGTGATTTAAGATACAGCTACTACCATGCATTGGGCCCTGAAATATGACCCCGCTCGACATCTTATTCACCCTAGCTCTCTGTCCAGGAGTTGCAAGTAGTTTCTGGTGTTTGTAGCCTACTGGAGGCCGTGGACAGCGCTGACCGTAGGGGTGGGCTGTGATGCGGTAGGTACGTGGCCGGGTGTACCGAATACCCGTTAGGTATCTCGGGAACCCTGTTCACATCTTTCGGGGCCGTATGGGAAACCCCGGCCGGACTCCCTGCGGATGGAACCTGAATAGGCGATAAACCTGGACTAGAGGCTTAAGTGTTTAGGTAGGTCGTGGTCTACACCCACGTCGGCTTTCGCTTGAAGTCTGCCGAGCACATGTCGTGTGCAGACGCTAAGTGGTGGAAACATGTATGAAGAAGTACACCCCTGCAGGGTTATCATAATCTATTCGAATAGCCGCGTCCGCGGTAAAGGACTACTTGGTTGCCTATACAGTTCATAGACAAGTAAATGGAAACTGTTAAAAGCCTCAAGATAAGTGTGAGTGCCGAGGATGGCTCTTCCGTAGGAAGACGGAGGTGGATCCTCGGTAGTGTATTGAAGTGGTGAGTAGTGGACTCGTGTGCGCAAAACCATTTCAAGTTGGAGTATCGCAGGATAGCCTAGCCAAGAGTCAAAGCTGGCTTGCTGCAATAACTCCACCAACCCTTCTTGATACTATGCATGTATGTAGGATCTGATGTAAGTCTTGCTGAGTACCTTTGTACTCATGTTGCTATAATCTACATTTTTACAGAAGACGCTGCAACCCCTTCTGATGGGTTCTATGTAGACGTTGACATCAACGAGTAGGCTAAAGACCCAGGTGGTGACCCTGAGCTTGTGAAGGACCACGTAGTATAGCTAGGCTTTCCAAGCCTCTTTTATTTTACTAGTTGTCTGTACTCAGACAAGTTACTTCCGCTGCTGGTTTGTATGACTGTATGACTTGTATGTGGGGTCGTGAGACCCGTACCTTTGTGTATGTTATGTATGGCTCACTGAGCCTTAAATAAAGTACTTGTGTCATAGAGTCATGTTGTGATGCTTCGTTGTATTTGCACATATCGAGCATATTGGGTGTATGATTGAAATGCTTGGTATGTGTGGGATCTGACTATCTAGTTGTTTATCTTTAGTAGCCTCTCTTACCGGGAAATGTCTCCTAGTGTTACCGCTGAGCCATGGTAGCTTGCTACTGCTCTGGAACACTTAGGCTGGCCGGCATGTGTCCTTCTTCGTTCCTGTGTCTGTCCCTTCGGGGAAATGTCACGCTTTGAGTACCGGAGTCCTGTTAGCCCGCTACAGCCCGGTTTACTGGAGTCCTGCTAGCCCAGTGCTACAGCCCGGACCCACTTGCTGATGACCGACACGTTCGAAGCTGGGTCATGGATGCCTGTCCCTGTAAGTCTGTGCCACTTTGGGTTTACGACTAGTCATGTCAGCCCGGGCTCTTTATCATATGGATGCTAGCGACACTTTCATATACGCGAGCCAAAAAGCGCAAACGGTCCCGGGAAAAGGTAAGACGACACCCGTGGGGATACCGTGCGTGAGGCCGCAAAGTGATATGAGGTGTTACCAGCTAGATCGATGTGACATCGAGTCGGGGTCCTGACAGCGTTGGTAGCTTTAGTTGCATTAGCCCAACACACTCATATTGCCATGTTTCATGCATGCATCATATTGTTGCACATTGTTTGGTGATGCCTGTGTATCGTTATCCTTTACGACAGGATCTGTCCCCGAGGAGTACCGTGACTACCCTAACGAAGAACCGTATCCGTGCATCGAACCATCAGGCAAGCAACCAACCATTTGATCATATCGATACAATCCCATGTTCTCGCTCCTGCTCTCTTTTACTGCATTAAGACAACGCGATTCAAACTGCTGTGTGCTACGGTAGTTGAACCCATTTCCTCTGCATGACCTGTCATTGCCACAGTAACTAGATGAAACTCACTAGCATGTGTAGGAGTTGATTGAGCCATATGTATGTGTTGTTCCTACCTTGCTATGCCTGCTATGCTTAGAGTCGTGTCAGGTCTGGTTCATCTGGGTGATGGGCTAGAGTGAAATGATCATGTCGGTAATGAGAGTGGTGTGGTGAACACGATTTGGTAAAGGTATCGATGAGAGGCCATGTAGGAGTACATGGTGGGTTGTTTCATTGAAGCCGACCTTAAGCACTGAGATCTGTATGCGTGATTTAAGATACAGCTACTACCATGCATTGGGCCCTGAAATATGACCCCGCTCGACTTCTTATTCACCCTAGCTCTCTGTCCAGGAGTTGCAAGTAGTTTCTGGTGTTTGTAGCCTACTGGAGGCCGTGGACAGCGCTGACCATAGGGGTGGGCTGTGATGCGGTAGGTACGTGGCCGGGTGTACCGAATACCCGTTAGGTATCTCGGGAACCCTGTTCACATCGTTCGGGGCCGTATGGGAAACCCCGGCCGGACTCCCTGCGGATGGAACCTGAATAGGCGATAAACCTGGACTAGAGGCTTAAGTGTTTAGGTAGGTCGTGGTCTACACCCACGTCGGCTTTCGCTTGAAGTCTGCCGAGCACATGTCGTGTGCAGACGCTAAGTGGTGGAAACATGTATGAAGAAGTACACCCCTGCAGGGTTATCATAATCTATTCGAATAGCCGCGTCCGCGGTAAAGGACTACTTGGTTGCCTATACAGTTCATAGACAAGTAAATGGAAACTGTTAAAAGCCTCAAGATAAGTGTGAGTGCCGAGGATGGCTCTTCCGTAGGTAGACGGAGGTGGATCCTCGGTAGTGTATTGAAGTGGTGAGTAGTGGACTCGTGTGCGCAAAACCATTTCAAGTTGGAGTATCGTAGGATAGTTTAGCCAAGAGTCAAAGCTGGCTTGCTGCAATAACTCCACCAACCCTTCTTGATAACATGCATGTATGTAGGATCTGATGTAAGTCTTGCTGAGTACCTTTGTACTCATGTTGCTATAATTTACATTTTTACAGAAGACGCTGCAACCCCTTCTGATGGGTTCTTTGTAGACGTTGACATCAACGAGTAGGCTAAAGACCCAGGTGGTGACCCTGAGCTTGTGAAGGACCACGTAGTATAGTTAGGCTTTCCAAGCCTCTTTTATTTTACTAGTTGTCTGTACTCAGACAAGCTACTTCCGCTGCTGGTTTGTATGACTGTATGACTTGTATGTTGGGTCGTGAGACCCGTACCTTGGTGTATGTTATGTATGGCTCCCTGAGCCTTAAATAAAGTACTTGTGTCGTAGAGTCATGTTGTGATGCTTCGTTGTATTTGCACATATCGAGCATATTGTGTGTATGATTGAAATGCTTGGTATGTGTGGGATCTGACTATCTAGTTGTTATCTTTAGTAGCCTCTCTTACCGGGAAATGTCTCCTAGTGTTACCGCTGAGCCATGGTAGCTTGCTACTGCTCTGGAACACTTAGGCTGGCCGGCATGTGTCCTTCTTCGTTCCTGTGTCTGTCCCTTCTGGGAAATGTCACGCTTTGAGTATCGGAGTCCTGTTAGCCCGCTACAGCCCGGTTTACCGGAGTCCTGCTAGCCCAGTGCTACAGCCCGGACCCACTTGCTGATGACCGACACGTTCGAAGCTGGGTCATGGATGCCTGTCCCTGTAAGTCTGTGCCACTTTGGGTTTACGACTAGTCATGTCAGCCCGGGCTCTTTATCATATGGATGCTAGCGACACTATCATATACGTGAGCCAAAAGGTGCAAACGGTCCCGGGCAAAGGTAAGGCGACACCCGTGGGGATACCGTGCGTGAGGCCGCAAAGTGATATGAGGTGTTATCGGCTAGATCGATGTGACATCGAGTCGGGGTCCTGACAAAACAGCAAAGGGCCAGATGAGTGGAATGGTTTTGAGGGCTGACGCGTGCTTGTGCTGCATATTGGAGTAATACTGACACCCTTCACACTTGTCGACTATCTCTTTCGCCATCTCATTGGCCCTTGGCCAGTAGAACCCCACTCGGTATGCTTTAGCCACAATGATCCGGGAGGATGCATGATGACCACAGGTCCCCGAGTGGATATCATTAAGGATCATAAGACCTTCTTTTGGTGTGATACACTTCTGGCCGACCCCAGTCGCGCTTTCCCTATATAACTGTCCCTTTATGACTGTAAAGGCATTGGATCGACGGACGATCTGTCGAGCCTCTTCCTCGTCTTCTGGGAGTTCTTTCCTTAGGATGTACGTGATGTACAGTTCTGTCCAGACGGGAGTGATAACCAGCACTTCCATTATCAGATCGACCACAGCTGGAACTTCAACTTCAGTCGGATCCGTGGAGCTTTTTGGCTGTGGGGCTTCTTCCGTGAAGGGATCCTCCTGGACTAATGGTATGTGGATGTGTTCCAAAAACACATTGTTGGGAATGGCTTCTCTTTTGGAACCTATTTTTGCCAAATCATCAGCTGCTTGATTTTTCAGTCGGGGTATGTGATGAATTTCTTCTCCAGCTTTCTCACTGCATTGCAATAACCAGTCATGGCTAGACTTTTAACATCCCATTCCTTCATCACCTGATTAACCACCAAATTTGAGTCGCCATAGACCATGAGGTGACAGACGCCGAGTGAGATGGCCATGCGCAACCTATATAAAAGTGCTTCATATTCTGCCTCATTATTGGAGGAATCAAAATGGATTTGAAGAACATATCTGAGTTTATCTCCTCTGGGGGAGACCAACACCACTCCGGCACCAGAACCACTCAGCATCTTGGAGCCGTTGAAAAATATAGTCCAATGCTCCGAGTGAATCTGAGTCGGCAGCTGCTGTTCAATCCACTCGGCGACGAAATCTGCGATTGCTTGGGACTTGATAGCTTTCTTTGCCTCAAACTTGATATCAAGGGGAAGGAGTTCAATCGCCCATTTTGCCACTCGACCAGTTGCATCCCTGTTATGCAGGATCTCCGATAATGGAGCGTCGCTGATGACTGTAATGGAATGATCAGAGAAGTAGTGAGCAACTTTCCTGGTGGTCATATAGATCCCATATACAAGCTTCTGATAGTGAGCATATCTTTGCTTCGATGGGGTCAAGACTTCAGAAATATAATATACTGGGCGCTGAACTTTGACGGTTTTCCCTTCTTCTTCCCGCTCGACCATAAGTACCATACTGACGACTTGTCCTGTGGCTGCAATGTAAAGCAGCAAAGGCTCTTTGCTGATTGGGGCAGCAAGCACCAGCTGGGTGGAGAGCAGAGCTTTGAGCTCTGCAAACGCTGCATCAGCTTCAGGAGTCCACTCGAACTTGTCAGACTTCTTCATCAATCGGTAGAGACGTAATGCCTTTTCACCGAGACAAGATATGAATCGACTTAGGGCGGCCAAACAACCAGTAAGCTTCTGGACGCCGTGCACTCGCACAGGGCTTTTCATTCGGAGTATAGTGCCAACTTTTTCTGGATTGGCGTCGATTCCTCGTTCGGAAACGAGAAAGCCGAGTAACTTTCCGCCAGGGAATCCGAATGTACACTTTGATGGATTAATCTTGATATCATACCTCCTGAGGTTGGCAAAGGTTTCAGCAAGGTCAGTCAGCAGGTCGGAACCCTTCCGTGACTTGACCACAATATCATCCATGTATGCTTCTACGTTTCAACTATTTTGAGTGAGTAAACACTTCTGAATCATCCTCATGAATGTGGCTCCTGCATTCTTGAGGCCGAACGGCATGGTAACATAACAGAAGCACCCGAATGGAGTGATGAAAGCTGTCTTGATCTCGTCAGGTCCATACAGACGGATCTGATGGTACCCGGAATAGGCGTCTAAGAAAGACAGTCGCTCACATTGTCAGGACCCCGACTCAATGCCACATCGATCTAGCATGTAACACCTCATATCACTTTGCGGCCTCACGCACGGTATCCCCACGGGTGTCGCATTACCTTTGCCCGGGACCGTTTGCGCCTTTTGGCACACGTATATGACAGTGTCGCTAGCATCCATATGATAAGGAGCCCGGGCTGACATGGCTAGTCGTAAACCCAAAGTGGCACAGACTTACAGGGACAGGCATCCATGACCCAGCATCGAACGTGTCGGTCATCAGCGAGTGAATCCAGGCTGTAGCACTGGGCTAGCAGGACTCCGGTGAACCGGGCTGTAGCGGGCTAACAGGACTCCGGTATTCATCGCGTGACATTTCCCCGAAGGGACAGACACAGGAACGAAGAAGGACACATGCCGGCCAGCCTAAGTGTCCCGGAGCAGTAGCAAGCTACCATGGCTCGGTGGAAACACTAGGAGACATTTCCCGGTAAGAGAGGCTACCAAGGATAAACAACTAGGTTGTCAGATCCCACACATACCAAGCATTTCAATAACATACACACAATATGCTCGATATGTGCAAATACAACATGGCATCACAACATGACTCTACAACTCAAGTATTTTAATCAATAGGCTCCGAGGAGCGAGATATTACAAACATGGGTCTCACGACCCAACAATCAGAGCATACAAGTCAAAGCACAAGCGGAAGCTATCATGTCTGGGTACAGACATCTATAAATGAAAAAGGCCGAGAAGCCTGACTATCTATCAGATCCTGCCGAGGGCACAAGATCGTAGCTGAGGTAACAAGCTAAACGTCGAAGTCCACGTGGAACTACTAGTGAGACTGAAGTCTCTCTGCAAAACATAAAGTAGGCAAACGTGAGTACAAATGTACCCAGCAAGACTTACATCAGAACTATCTACATATGCATCATTATCAACAAAGGGGATGGTGGGGTTTAACTGCAGCAAGCCAGCTTTGACTCGGTGGCTATCCTAAACTACGACTGCAAGCGACTCTTTTGAGGTGGCGCACACGAGTCCACATATTCACCATATCAATACACCACTATGGATCCGCTCCCGTCTCCCTACGAGAACACCATCCATAGCACTCACGCTTATCTTGCGCATTTTAAAGTATCCACTTTCACTTGTCTATGAACTGATTTAAGCAACCCAGAAGTCCTTTTCCGCGGACACGGCTATTCGAATAGATGATGTTAACCCTGCAGGGGTGTACTTCTTCATACATGTTTCCACCACTTAGCGTCTGCACACGACATGTGCTCGGCAGACTTCAAGCGAAAGCCGACGTGGGTGTAGACCACGACCTACCTAAACACTCAAGTCTCTAGTCCAGGTTTATCACCTATTCGGGTTCCATCCATGAGGAGATCCGGCCGGAGTTTCGCTCATAGCCCCAAACGATGTGAACAGGGTTCCCGAGATACCAAACGGGCATCCGGTACACCATGCCACGTACCTACCGCATCACAGCCCACCCCTACGGTCAGCGCTGTCCACGGCCTCCAGTAAGCTACAAACACCAGAAACTACTTGCAACTCCTGGACAGAGGACTAGGGTGAATAAGAAGTCGAGGGGGGTCATATTTCAGGGCCCAATGTATGGTAGTAGCTGAATCATGGATCACAAACACAGAACTCAGTTCCTAAGGACGGCTGCAATGAGACAACCCACCATGTACTCCTACATGGCCTCTCACCGCTACCTTTACCAAATCGTGTTCACACACTTAGCTCACACACAGTAGGACATGTTCACACGCCTCTGATTCATCCCCGATGAATCAGACCTGACTCAACTCTAAGCAGTAGCAGGCATGACAAACAAGCATGAATGAGTAGGCACAACAGGGCTCAAACAATTCCTACTCATACTAGTGGGTTTCATCTATTTACTGTGGAATGACAGGTCATGCAAAGGATAAAGGGGTTCAGCTACCGCAGCAGGTAACAGATGAATCGTTGTTGTCCTAATGCAGTAAAAGAGAGCAGGAGCGAGAGAGTAGGATTGTAT
>NC_041388.1:363499967-363531987 GCF_002162155.2 Triticum dicoccoides
GTCCGAGTCAAACCTGACGTGTGGGACCCACACGTCAGTGACAGGGGGTTAACAGGGGTTGATTTAGTTTAATTAAAAGGTTAGGGGGGGTCGGGCCCACTGGTCAGCGTCAGGGGGGGGTTTATTTTAGTTTAATTAAGGATTAAGACACTAGGGCCCACATGTCAGTGTCAGCAGGGGGGTAATTAAATTAAAATAAACTAACTAATTAACAGGGGGGCTGGCCCCACCTGTCATCGACCCAGGGGGGGTCAAACCCCTGGTCAGCTGGGCCTAACCCGCCGGCGGCTCGTCGCCGGTGGCAACAGGCGCGGCAGAGGGCGCGGGCTCGCTCCTCCGGCGTCCAAATGGACGGAGGAGAGCGGCTACGGGGAGCTGGAGCTCACCCGCGCCCATTTCAGCAAGCAGCAACAGCTAGGGCGGCCGGAGACGATGGCCTCGAGCTCGGCAGCGGTGGCCGGAGCTCGGGCGTGCTCGGTTTCGGCGTTATACGGCACGGCGGGCGCGACCGATGGGCTCTACGGGATGCTGGGGTCACCAGGAACACCCGGAGGCAACGAACGCAGGCGGAGAAGCTCGGGAGCACGGAGCTCACCGGCCATGGCGGACGGCGGCTTCGGTGCTCGTGGGGCGGCGGCTATAGGGCGCAATCGAAGGGGGAAAGAGGGAGGGGAGGCGTAGGAGCTCACAGCGGTGCCGTAGGGATGGTTAGCCGGCTCGGGGGCGCGCCGGAGTGGCCGAATCGACGGAGAAGATCCTCGGCGGCCGGCGAGGGGAAAACATCGGGGGTGGCGTTCCGGGGCTCTTCTGGTCGCGTGACACGGCGAGGAGGTCGAGGGAGGACCGGCGGAGCTTCCTGGGGCGTCGGTGAGGCTAGGGGTGGCCGGTGGCCATGGGTACGGCGACGATGGCGGCGAGCTCCGCTCGGTGCTGTGCGCGAGAGGGAAACAGAGGAGGGAATGGGGTCCAGGGGGAGAGAGGGGAGGTGCAGGGGGCGAGGGCGTCTCCGTGGCGTGAGGGGGAGGCTCGGGAACGCCTCGGTGGAAGCAGGAGGTGGCCGAGGCGGCATCGGCGCTCGCCACCGAGCTGCTTCGGTGCGAGGGGAGGAAGAAGACAAGGGGGAGGAGGTGGGCTGGGCCGGCCAGGTGGGGGGGGGGAGCTGGGCCGGCTACAGGTAAGTGGCCCAGGTACTTCCTTCTCTCTCTCTCTTTTATTTCTATTTCAGTTCTGTTTTCTTTTTTTTTAATTCTTTTGCCACTGTTTTGAATTAAAATAATAATTCAAACAATGCCAAAGCTCCTCTGAATATTTTATATTGCTAGATGGACTTTTCCAAAAGCTTATAAAATATTTCAGGGGGTATTTGAAATTATATTCTAATTATATGAATATAATTCAAATTCAAATAGCTAATGAATTAAATCCAAAGTCCCAAAAATAAATCCTTAAAAATGTTCAATATTTTGGTTGGGAGCAGAACCCTTACCAAAAATTATCAAACATTTAAGAAGAGCCTTTTGGAGCAATGAATGAGATTTCTAGGGTTTTTGCCCCTCTTTTATTTAGGGTTTTGAGGCTTCCAATATTCCTCAATTCAAGTTTCAAAAATATAGACATGATGCACACATGAAGCTAGCCTAGAGCAATGCCAGAAACTAGGGATGTGACACACATCCCGCAGTCGAGTCGACTATCTGGTCGATGCGGGGGAGAGGAAAATGATCTTTTGGGCAGGCCCGATTGATATGTTTAAAGTCAACGCACATGCGAAGTGACTTGTCCTTCTTCGGGACCATGACAATGTTGGCGAGCCACTTGGAGTGGTAGATCTCTCGGATGAACTCCGTTGCTAAGAGCCGAGCCACCTCTTCGCCAATAGCTTTTCTCTTTTGGACGGCGGACCGTCGAAGATGTTCCTTGATAGGTTTTACTTTTGAGTCGACTCTCAGGCGATGCTCAGCCAGCTCCCTGGGAACCCCTGGCATGTCAGAAGGCTTCCATGCGAAGATGTCCCAGTTCTCACAGAGGAACTGGATGAACGCTTCTTCCTATTTGCAGTCGAGCATTGTCGAGATATGAGTCGGGGCGGCGCTGGTGTCGGTTGGGTGGATGTGAGATGTCTTCGTGTCGCCAGTCGACTGGAAAGCTGACTCTATAGCGGGCTTCTTGGCTCACAACAGATCACTCGGGTCTGCAGTCTTCTGGTATTCCTGCAACTCCACTACTGCCATCTGTGCGTCGGCGATCTTCGAACCCTTCTAAAAACATTCTTCCGCTTTCTTCCGATTGCCCGTAATGGTGATCACACCTTTGGGGCCAGGCATCTTCAATTTGAGATACACGTAACATGGTCGGGCCATGAAGCGTGCATAAGCCGGTCTGCCCAAAATAGCGTGATAGGCACTCTAGAAGTCTACAACTTCAAATGTCAACTTTTCTTTGCGGTAATTCTTGGAATCACCAAAAACCACATCAAGAGCAATCTGGCCGAGTGATTCAGCCTTCTTCCCAGGAATGACTCCATGGAAACTCATGTTGCTGGCACTGAGTCTGGACATCGGAATGCCCATCCCCTTCAACGTCTCAACGTATAATATGTTCAAACCACTGCCACCATCCATCAGGACTTTGGTCAGTCGAGTGCCTTCAACAACTGGGTCGACCACCAAAGCTTGCCTCCCAGGGGTGGCGATGTGCGTTGGGTGGTCGGACTGGTCGAATGTTATGGCAGTCTGAGACCATTTCAGGTAACTAGGTGTCGCCGGAGCGACCATATTCACCTCTCCGTTAATAACTTTCAGTCGACTTTGCTCTCAACATCAGCAAAAATCATCAGGGTGGAATTGACTTGAGGGTATCCGTCATCACTGTCCTCTTTGTCCTCGACCTTGTCTGACTCCTTTTCCTTACCCTTGGGCTGCTTGCCCTGGAACTGCTGGATCAAGAGTCAACACTGCCAAGTGGTATGTTTCGGGTAAATAAAATTACCCTCTTCATCTTTCTTCGTGTGGACGAGACACGGTAAGTCCAACACATCATTTCCCTCTTGGTCTTTACCCTTTTTGGGGTTCCCATGCCCTTTAGGTTTCCCTTTAGACTTTCCTTGGGCCAAAGCTAAGGCTTCCCCGGGAGCCGCTGGCTCGGCTTTCCGCTTCTGTTTCCGATTGGAATTGCCTCCAGTTTCTTGGGCGACTGACTTGAGCTTGCCACTCCCAGTCGATCCTCATCTTCGCCATTAGCGTACTTGGTGGCAATCTCCATCATCCGATTCAAGGACCTATCTCCGATTCGACCGAATTTGAAATTCAGTTCTCTATACTTGACGCCTTCCTTGAAGGCACAAACTACTTGGTGGTCAGGCACATTCTCCACCGAGTGATGTAACGTGATCCATCTCTGGATGTAATCCCTCAAAGTTTCATTCGGCTTTTGCACACAAGACTGCAGTTCCGTCAGTCCTGGCGGTCGCTTGCATGTGCCTTAAAATGCGGTGACGAACACTCGGGAGAGATCTTCCCAAGTGTAAATGCTTCTAGGTGCTAACTGGTTTAGCCACGCTCCGGGCGAGCCCTCCAACATGAGAGGCAGGTGCTTCATGGCCACTTCATCATTGTCGCCGCCAATCTGGACGGCCACTCGGTAGTCCTCAAGCCAAGTATCGGGCTTGGACTCGCCAGTGAACTTAGTGACTCCAGTCGCCAACCTAAAATTGGGAGGAATCACAGCAGCCCTGATGGCTCTACTAAAGCCCTCTGGCCCCGAAACATGTACTCTGCTGCTGGCAGGCGCATCTCTGTCGTGGCCTTCTCGGTGAGCCCTGTTCCTGTCGACCAGACCTTGGACGAGGATGGATCTCGCGTCAAAGCCTGGCCCTCTGGGGTCGACTGGAATCCTTCGCCCACCACTATGAGGGCGCCTGTCATCATGCTGGCGAGGCACATATGACCCGCTCCTCGGGGGAGGCGTGGGCACTCGACGTCGACCGTCACGATCGACTCGGTGATCATACTACTCATGGTTCCCATACTGGTCACGCCGGTCTCCACATCCCTCATGCCTCAGGGGCGGTCTCGGGCTATGAGCCGACTGGACTGTGTCCGCGGCAACGGATCTGCTGTGAATTCTGTTCCGCGACTAAGAAACAGCGGAATTCTGATCTCCTGCTGCCCGGAGTAACACTCTGATCTGCAACAAGCCTCTGCCAGCCTCCGACTGGGAAGGCTGAATCGACTCCGCTATATGGGCCGCAGCTGCTAAATTCTGAATCGGAGTCCGATATACCTGCGGGGGCGGGAAGGGCTGACGTCTACTGGATTCGGGAACCCGTTGTCGCACACGCTCGTCGAGTGCTCGCTGGAGGTTCTCCAGTCGAGTGCGCTCGGACAAGTTTGCCAGGCGCGCGTCCTCCAAGGCGCGAGCCTGGGGGATTTCTCCAACAATAGGAGTGTGCAGCGCATCCATGTTCCGGCGGCGAAGTTCTTCTCTCTGCAGCGACGTGAGAGGCTCGGGAAGATACTCCTCATGGGGACGCGACGGGTTGCCTCCTCCTGCGCCTCCGTCGGTGCGGGTAAAACCGGGGGGACTAGGCGGTCCATCGACCATCAGAACCTTCGCCACCGGATCGCTGCTATCACACTCGGATGCAGTCTCTTCGGAGCCAGTCAAACAGGCCGTAGAGGGATTCGTCGGGCTCGATCGCCGCAACTTGAGGGGTGGCCGACTGACGGGCCACCGCGTGTCTCACCCACCGCTGAAGTCTCGACTGACCGGAGCGCTTGTGCCGTTGGGAAACGGGGAGGGAGGACAACACATGAGCCGACCGGTAGGGGGCCGATGGTTGCCGCAGGAGAACGCAGTGGACGCACACGCTAAAGTGCGTTGCCCCGCGGACAGGGAGTGCGTCCATGTCGAGCAGAGCCTCTTGAAGCCAGGCGGAGTCATCGGCGATGAATGTGAGCGCGCCGAGACGGATCTCGCGGCCCTCCACCAAACTCCGTCGAAAACCATGATGATTCGGGTCGGAAAAGATTGCAACTCCTCTAAGTCCACTAAAACACCCGCCCCACGGTGGGCGCCAACTGTCGTGGTTCTAAGTCTGACAGTAATGTAGAGGGGTAAGTATAGAGAGGCGAGGTCTTAGCTATGGAGAGGTTGTAAGGACGCAAGGTTTACGAGTTCGGGCCCTTCTCGGAGGAAGTAAAAGCCCTACGTCTCGGAGCCCGGAGACGGTCGACTGGATTATGTGTGTATGAGTTAGAGAGGTGCGAACCCTTGTCTCGGAGGAGGGGGTGGCTTATATAGAGTGCGCCAGGACCCCGGCCAGCCCATGTTACGAAGGGTTCAATGTACATTAAGGTAGGGCGTTACTTATAACGCTAGTAATAAAGTGCTATGATGACCATAAAAGCTACTTAATGACCGACCGTTAGCGTGCAGAGTGACTTTTGGTCTCCTGGCTGTCGAGTGGTTGGATCTTGGTCGAGTAATTGCTTCTTGGTCGAGTGTCTTCGAGTCTGTCGAGTGGAACACCTCCAAGTCGATTGAAAGGTGATTTAATCTAGAGGTGTCCTTGGGTTGGGCAGTTAGGACAGGTCCGTGACCCTACCCTAGGTACATAGCTTCACCAGTGCTCACCATGATGAACTAGGGCACAATCACAGTAGTTCTCCCAGTGCTACCTTAGCCGATATAGCGGAACAAAGGTACCAAAACATGGGAGCCGGGCAAACCCAACATTTGACCAAAGACATGATTCGGAGCTGATGCATATAAGGTCAAACTTGCGACGCCGAACACTCCCTAAGGTATTCGGTCTTTTATAACATATGTCGGGCTGAACAATGCCCTTAATAATAAACCCTGATGTCAGGACCCCGATTCCAAGTCTCATCGGTCTAGCTAGTAACACCTCATATCACTTTGCGGCCTCACGCAAGGTATCCCCACGGGTGTCGCCTTACCATGGCCCGGGACCATTTGCGCCTTTTGGCTCACGTATATGATAGTGTCGCTAGCATCCATATGACAGAGAACCCGGGCCGACATGGCTAGTCGTGAACCCAAAGCGGCACAGACCTATGGGGACATGCATACTTGAATCACATCGAGCATGTCAGTCATCAGCGTGTGAATCTGGGCTGTAGGACTGGGCTAACAGGACTCCGGGGAACCCGGGATGTAGCAGGCTAAGCAAGACTCCAGATGTCACCGCGTGACATTTCCCCGAAGGGACAGCCATAGGAACAAAGTGAAACACATGCCGGCCAGTCAAGTGTCCTGAGCAGTAGTGTTGAGCTAGCAGGACTCCGGTGAACCGGGCTATAGCGGACTACTATGGCTCAAGGAGCACTAGACTATATTTCCCCATAAGAGAGACTGCCAAGGATAAACTACTAGATTGTCGGATCCCACACATACCAAGCATTTCAATCATACACACAATATGCTCGATATGTGCAAATACAACATGGCATCACAACAAAACTCTACAACTCAAGTACTTTATTTAAAGGCTCCATAGAGCCATACATAACATGTTCATACAGGTAGGGCTCACATGACCCAACACTCAAGTCATACAAGCATACAAGCACATGCAGAAGCAAATAGTCTAAGTACAGACACTAGAAAGAAAGAAGGTTGGTCGAAGCCTGTCTATCTACATAGGGCCCTCCATGGCCAGAATCACCACCTGGGTGCCAAGTTACTCATTGACGTCGAGGTCTACATAAAACCAATCGGAGGGAGCGGTGTTGTCATCTAAAAACAGTAATTAAAGCAACATGAGTACAAAGGTACTCAGCAAGTCTTACAACAGATCCTACTATACATGCTCATTCTCAAGAAGGTGGTGGAGTTATTGCAGCAAGCCAGCTTTGACTCTTGGCTAAGCTATCCTACGAGACACCATTGTAAAATAGTTTCCGCACACAAGTCCACTAATCACCAACACAATACTCCACCGGGGATCCTCCCTCGTCATCCTACAAGAGGGTCATCCTCGGTACTCACACTTATCTTGAGTTTTTTAGTAGTAACCATTAACTTGTCTATGAACTGTATAGGCAACCAAGTAGTCCTTTACCGCGGACGCAGCTATTCGAATTGATGATGTTAACCCCGCAGGGGTGTACTTCTTCATACACGCTCTCACCACTTATCATCGTTTACACGACATGTACTCGGAAACCTTCAAGCGGAAGCCCAACGAGGGTGTCGGCCACGGCCTACCTAAACACTCAAGTCTCTAGTCTAGGTTTATCGCCTATCCAGGTTCCATCCGCAGGGAGTCCGGCCGAGGTTTCCACATACGACCCTGAACGATGTGAACAGGGTTCCCGAGACACCAAACGGGTGACTCCATACACCGTGCCACAGTGTATCTACCGCATCATAGCCCACCCCTAGGGTCAGCGCTACACACGGCCACCAACACATAACCTACAAACACCATAAACTAGTTGCAACTCCTGGACAGAGTACTAGGGTGATTAAGAAGCCGAGAGGGTCAATTAAGGATCCCAACGCATGGTAGTAACTAATTCTTAAATTACACATACATATCTCAGTTCTTAGGGACGACCTCAATGAAACAAACCACCATGTACTCCTACATGGCCTCTCATCGATACCTTTACCAAATCATGTTCAACACATCCTTCACATTACTGACATAATCATTTCACTCTAGCCCATCACCCAGATGAACCAGACCTGACACAACTCTAAGCATAGCAGGCATAGCAAGGTACAAAGCACATACATGGCTCAATCAACTCCTACACATGCTAGTGGGTTTCATCTAGTTATTGTGGCAATGACAGGTCATGTAGAGGATAAGGGTTCAACTACCGCAGCACACAGCAGTTTGAAACGTTGTTGTCTTAATGCAGTAAGTGAGAGCATAAGCAAGAACATGGGATTGTATCGATATGATCAATGGGGCTGCTTGCCTGATGGAGTAGTAGTAGGGTACTGCCCTTCAGTTGGATACTCGGAGATATCCTCGGAGGCAGAACCTACCATGAAAGACACCACAGAATACAATCATCACATGGCAATATGCAAAACTATGATGCATGCTATGACATGGCAATATGATGTGTCCTACCTAATGCAATGTGAAACAAGTTGAGTTGGGTCCATTTGAATCAAAGATTCAAATGGAAGCTTATGTTTTTAAGCTTTATAAGTGTATTATCTTGTTCCACCTAAACATCAAGTTTAAAGTGTTTTTTCATGCATGAAACCATTACAGATGGAAAGATTGAATTTTTCTGATCAAATTTCATATATAAATCTTTGCATTTGGAGTTATAGATTAAAAGTTATGAATTTTTGAAGATTTGGTTATTTTCTGGAATTTCCTATATAAGAATAATTCTAGAAAAGGATTTATAGCGTCAGCCTGGCGTTAGTGTGACATCAGCGGGTCAAAGGCGCCAGCCCAGGTCAAACCTGACTGGTGGGCCCCATCTGTCAGTGTAACAACTAACTAACAGAGTTAGTTAGTGTTTCGGTAGCACTAAACTAGGTTAGTTAGGCCTGGGCCCACATGTCAGTGAGTCAACCTATTAACTAAAATAATTAGTGTTAACTAAACTAATTCCAAATAGATAGGGGCATGGCCCACACGTCAGTGACTAAGGGGAGGTCAACCTGGGCCCACGCGGGGTCAAACAGGGTCAAACTCGCCGGCGTTTAGCCGCCGGCGAGGCCAGATGCGGTGGAGCAGCGCGGGATTCACCTACAAGGCGCCGTTTTGCGCGTGGAGCACAGCTATGAGACACGGACGCTCGTCTGCATCCAACCAGGGTGGTGGCGCGGCCGGGGAGTGGCCGGAGTGGCCCCGGCGACGAGCTTGGCAGCGACCGAAGCTCGGGTGCAGGTGGGGATGAGGCTGTGGTGCGCAAATGAGCGCGGTGAGGTGCTACCGGGGCTCTATGCGATGCGGGGAGCGCGTTGGGCGCATGCCCGGGACCAAATGGTCACCAGAGCATTGCCGGCGACGAGCACGGGCGGTGGCGCATTCGGGTGAGCATGGTGCAGTCGCTACAGAGTGCTCAAGAGGAAACGAAGGGGATGGGGAGATGGCTGAGCTCACGGGGGTCACGACGAGGCAGTCGGCGAGGTCGGGGGAGAGCTGATGCGGCGGGGACGGCGAAGGGGATCTCCGGTGGCCGGAGTTGGGGAGGACGAGGTCGGGGCGATTCCAGAGCGGGCGAGCGCTTGGGGCTCAGCCTGCTCGACATAGTCGATGACGGCGGAGCTCGTGGACACGATGGCGTGGCGCAAGGATGACGGAGGGCGTGGCTACGGTGACGGTGCGGCGGCAGAGGCGTCGTCCATGGCGGGAGAGGGCGAGGGAGAGGCGTTGGTGGTGAATGGAGGGGTCTGCGGGGACGGCGCGACGACATGGAGGTCGTCCGCGGCGTCGAGGCGGTGACCAGGTGAAGCAGAGGAGCAGGGAGGTGGCGTGGCGAGCTCGGGCGTGCGCACCATGTCCCTCCTCTGCCTACTGGCAGAGGTAGGCGATGACTGGCACGGGCCAGCACAGTGCTGGGCCGGCTAGTGGGCTGCCAGGTGAGCTGCGCCAGGTTAGTTCCTTTCCCTCTTTTTTTCTATTTTTTATTTATTCTATTATTTCTGTAACTTCAGGGCTTTATTAAAAATGCCAGGGCATTTCCAAACACCATAAAACTAGTCATGGCTACTGCTTAGAATATATGCAACAGTAAACATTTTAGTTTATGATTATTTGAGCATTTAAAATATTTTATAGCATTTAAATTCCCAAATGCAAATACTATATGAATTAATCCAATGACCTTAAGATGTCCTAGAAAAATGTGCACCATTTTTGTCAAAGGTTTTAATCCAAAACAAAAAGGTGGGCTTTTTGGAAGGGCATTTCAGGTTCAGTGAAAAAGTTTTTAGTAAACCCTAGTTGTTCTAGGGGGGTGTTGGGGGTTCTATCATCCCCATTTCAGTTTTTTTGGGAAATTAAACATGATGCAACACTCTAATGCATGAACTAGCTAGGGTGTGACAACTCACCCCCACTCAAAAGAATCTCGTCCCGAGATTTAGTATCCGTTGGGAAGAAGGTGGGGTACTCGAGTCGAAGACGATCCTCCCTTTCCCAAGTGGCTTCTTGTTCAGAGTGGTGTGACCATTGAACCTTGAGAAACTTGATGTTATGGCGTCGAGTGGTATGCTCGTCTTGATCAAGGATACGAACGGGATATTCCTGATATGAAAGATTATCTTGTAAATCAAGCATTTCATGGTCCACTCCACGGATAGGATCCGTGAAGCAACACCTGAGTTGAGAAACGTGGAAGACATCATGAACTCTGGAAAGATGCGGAGGTAGTTCCAACTGGTAGGCAACTTCTCCTCGTTTGGCAAGAATGCGAAAGGGTCCAATGTAACAAGGAGCCAATTTGCCTTCGATACTGAAACGATGGGTTCCCTTTAACGGATTAACCCGAAGGTAAGCCTTCTTGCCGACTTCATAAGTCATGAGCTTATGTTTACGATCATATTGGCTCTTTTGACGAGATTGGGCTGTTTTCAATTTCTCACAAATAACGCGAACCTGCTCTTCTGCTTTCTGAATCATATCGGGGCCAAAGAGTTGTCTTTCCCCGGTTTCTGACCAGTTAAGAGGTGTTCGACATTTTCGTCCATAGAGAACTTCGAAAGGAGATTTGCCCAAGCTAGCTTGATAACTATTGTTATAAGCGAACTCCGCGAATGGAAGGCATTTCTCCCAATCCATTCTGAATGAGATGACAGAAGCTCGGAGCATATCCTCCAGAATTTGATTGACTCGCTCTACTTGACCACTTGATTGGGGGTGGAAGGCGGTGCTAAAAGAGAGACGAGTTCCCATAGCATTTTGGAAACTTTCCCAAAATCGAGAGGTGAAGAGACTCCCATGGTCTGAGTTAATTCCCAATGGGACACCATGAAGAGACACTATTCGGGAGATGTATAAATCAGCTAGCTGGCTAGCGGTGATACTCTCACGAACAGGTAGAAAGTGGGCCACCTTGGAAAGACGATCGATCACGACGAAGATAGCATTATTCCCTCTCTTGGTCCTGGGAAACCCAGTAATGAAATCCATACTGATTTTATCCCATTTCCACTCAGGAATAGCCAAAGGTTGAAGGGTGCCAGTAGGGCGTTGATGCTCTGCTTTAACACGGCGACAGACGTCGCAACTAGAAATGTATTGAGCAATTTCTCTCTTCATCCTAGTCCACCAAAACCTCTGCGTAAGTCTTGATACATTTTAGTACTACCGGGATGAATGGTGAGAGGGGATTCATGAGCTTCCTTAAGAATCAACTGACGTAGATGTTGTTTCTTGGGAACTACCAAGCGGTTCTCGAAGAATTCAACACCTCGCTCATCCATGGATAAATATTTAGCAACTCCACTAGCGATGTTTTCCTTCATCCGGGATATTCCCTTGTCATACCGCTGGGTGGTTATGATCTGATCCATAAGGGTCGGTTTCGCCACCAGGGTGGATAGGAATCCTTGAGGAACAATGTGAATGTTAAGCTTACGAAATTCCTCGTGGAGAAGTGGTTGACTTTGTTGTAACATCAGGTTGTTACAATAAGATTTACGACTTAGCGCATCAGCCATGACATTGGCCTTGCCCGGGGTGTAAGTTATTCCTAAGTCGTAATCCGAGAACAACGTCTTTGCCTGAGATTCAAATCAGGTTGGGTGAAGATATATTTCAAACTTTGGTGATCAGTGAAGATCTCGCAACAATTACCGAGAAGGTAATGTCGCCATGTTTTAAGTGCATGGACTACAGCTGCAAGCTCTAGATCATGCGTGGGATAGTTTTCCTCATGGGGGTGTAATTGCCGTGAAGCATAGGCAATTACCTGACGATCTTGCATGAGTATGCAACCTAGTCCTTGCCGCGAGGCATCGCAATAGATAATAAAGTCCTTGGAGAAATCTGGTGGTACCAGTACGAGAGAAGATGTCAGGCGTCTTTTGAGTTCCTGAAAGTTGAACTCGCACTATGGGGTCCACTCGAACTTTTTATCTTTCTTGAAGAGTTCAGTTAGAGGTTTAGGAACCTTGGAGAAATTCTCGACGAAGCGGCGACAATAGCTCGCTAAGCCAAGGAAGCTCCGAACTTGCTTGACCGTTTCAGGTGGAGTCCAATCAAGGACGGCTTGAACTAGCTCGGGATTGATAGCAATACCCTTACCAGAGATTACATGGCCTAGATAGGTCACTTCTGGCAACCAAAATTCACACTTGGAGAATTTGGCATAAAGGCGATGCTCTCGAAGTTTCGTCTATACCAGCCTTAGATGCTCGACATGTTCCTCTTCATTCGTGGAGTACATGAGTATATCATCGAGGTATACTACGATGAATTTATCCAAATACTCCATGAAGACCGAGTTCATTAACCGAGAGAAGGTGGATGGGGCATTGGTTAAACCAAAGGACATCACGGTGTACTCATATTGGCCATAGCGAGTAATAAAGGCTGTTTTGGGAATGTCCCCGTTTCTGATTTTGATTTGATGGTAGCCCAACCTCAAATCCATCTTGGAAAAGACTGAGGATCCAGCGAGCTGATCATACAGATCGTTGATCCTGGGAAGCGGATACTTGTTCTTGATAGTGACCAAGTTGACAGGTCGGTAATCTACAACCAGCCGATCCGTTCCATCCTTCTTCTTGACGAAGAGGACGGGGCAAGCCCAAGGAAAGGAACTAGGATGGATGAAACCCTTTTTCAACGACTCATCGAGTTTGTTCTTAAGCTCGGCTAGTTCTAAGGGTGCCATCTTATAGGGTCTTCTAGAAATTGGGACGGTTCCTGGAACAAGGTCTATCACAAACTTGACATCACTGTCAGGTGGAACACCTGGCCGTTCTTCTGGAAAGACATTCAGAAAGTCTCGAACTACCGGAATATCTTCAAGGTCCGGAAGAGGGTTGGCATTTAGGGAGTAAATATGGCGCTTGGCCACTCGAGTTAAGACATTGACTGTCTTGCCCGATGGGTGAGTAAGTTGAACGGTTCTAGTGGCACAATCAATCTTAGCATAATGAGCTGACATCTAGTCCAGACCCAAGATGATGTTTATATCCGAGGACATGAGAGCTATTAAAGATGCAAGGAAGACAAGTCTATCGACAAGAATTTCATTTCCATGGCTTACTCTAGAAGTTTTCCATTTGGAGCCCGGAGTTTGAATTACCATGGAAGTGGGCATGTCACAGAATGTTGTGTTATGCAATCGAGCATAGTTCTCAGATATGAATGAATGAGATGCTCCAGTATCGAAAAGAACAGATGTCGGGTGGCAATTAACAAGGATCGTACCAAGGACGACGTTAGGATCCTCATGAGCCTCCTCAGCTGAGACATAGTTGACATGGCCACGTGCAGTGGTGGCTAGCTTGGCGTAGAATGTCTTTCCCGTTGGCTTACCACGGCCAACGAACTTTCCAGACTGATTGGGGTGGTTGTTCTAGGGACACTCTTGACTATAGTGACCCGGCTCTCCACACTTGAAACATGTCACAACATTGGGGCGTGGGGCAGCATTAGCAGCGGGGCCACCATAGGGTTTTGGCGGTGCAAACAGCTGGTTGGGGCGAGGCGCCTCAAAGGATGGCCTCGGAATGAACCTGGGTGGCAGCGCTATGCTTGGAATCCACACCCCGCGCTTCTGAGATCCAGAGCTGGATGAGGAGCCAAAATCACGAGAGTGCTTGCGTGAAGCGTCATAGTCAGACTGGCCTGTCTCAGCACTGATGGCTTTATTGACCAACTTCTGTAAGGAGGTGCACTCGTGAAGACGAAGATCGCGGCGAAGCTCGGGGCTAAGTCCCTTGCGGAACCTTGCCTGCTTCTTAGCGTCGGTGGATACCTCTTCAGGAGCATATCGTGCCAAATTCCCAAATTCATGACTATATGCATCCACAGTCAGTCTGCCTTGGGTAAAATTGCAGAACTCTTCCCTCTTACGATCTTTGAGACCTTCCGGGATGTGATGCTCACAAAAAGCCTCACTGAATTCATCCCAAGTAGTGATTTGGCCGACCGGGCGCATAGCCTCAAAGTTTTCCCACCGAAGGCTAGCAGGGCCTTTGAGGTGATAGGCAGCATAGGTAACCTTATCAGCTTCGGCTATGTTAGCAGAACGTAGCTTGTGGGTGATGTCGCGAAGCCAGTCATCCACGTCGAGGGGCTTGACGAAATGATTAAACTTTGGTGGGTACATCTTGATAAAGTCATTGATTGACACCAAGTCGTTTCGCTGATGGCATGCAGTGTTCTGCTCAATCCGCTCCATCAAGCGGTTGGTCTCATGCTTGTTTCTTTCTGCCTCCAGCATAACTTCGGCCAGAGAAGGCGGGTGAGGCAGATTTTCACCCCTAGCTGCACTGGCTTCTCCCTGCTCCGGGCAGCAGGGTTGCTGCGGGTGTTGACCATCCTAGGAAAAACAAGACAATGGTTTAGACAAGGATGGCACAAACTTGGCAAGGAAGTGCAGAATGTAATGGATAACATGGAATGCTGAGATGTTCATTGCACGGCATGGTAATATAGAAACCGTCATATATATACCATTGGTCATACACAACGTACATAGTTTAGTACAAGCCCAGGCTAGAGTACAACTACGGTGAAAGACATTACATCTCATCGGAGGCATTCCAAGCTCCTATACATTATTTTTCTACACCTCCGAAGCTTGATACACACCAAGTCGTATCCCACAGTCACGCAGGACTGTGGAGAATAAAACTATTATAGTACTAGTGAAACTACTACTAGCTTAGACGGCTCCGTAGTAATCCTCATAAAAGTAACCACCAACGCCTAGAACTGGAACATGATCATCTGGGAACAGACGGTCCTGCGGAGCCTGCGGACCATAGGGACTCGGATGTGGCCTTGGTCCCACAGACGGTGGCAGACGGGGACCACGAGGAGGGGTGATGCTTCCTACATCATGCCACTCCGTACAATCTGGCAATCCAGACCGCACAGGGTACAGGTCCCTCAGGTCCATGTATCTTGCCTGCACCGCAGGTGCAAACCGAGTCAAAGTGGCCAAGTGACCAACACGAGAGTGGAAAAGCACCACACGCAAGGCCCGATTTTCGCGGTCCTTAACCTCGAGCATCTCGGCAGTGGTGCGGAGTAGTGACTCCTCATGTGTAGAGTCATAGTACAAAGCCTGATAGTACCCCTGTGCTCCAGGAAGTGAGGCTGGCATGTAGCGGAAATCAGTGTTCTGAAGCAAGGCAGTCCTGGCTCGAATGATAGTCATCATTGAGTAAGCTGCATCCTGCATAGACATCTCAATAGTGACCCCAAGTCCATAGGAACAGTGAAGGGGTTCAGTGGCTCTAGGATAAGAGGGATATATCCTGACGGTACAAAGGTACTGGCTCTGGTTGAAGTCTCAGAACTGCTCCTCGACGGTATATTCTGGATACCATCGATATCCTGACTCGACCATCACTCGAACAAACATAGCCATGTGACCGGGTACATCGAGGCACCGGGTCAGACGAACCACTTGGTTCTGGGAACGGGTGGCCATCTGAAAGCACGGAATAATGCAAAGGCATTAGAATTTCCTAGGAGAAGTCGGACAGCATAACGGTTGTAAATGCTCAGAAAAAGATTTGAGACATCCACAACAGTTTGCAATACCACTCAACAGCATCATATCAAGGTTCTGGTTCAAATGACAACATACTAAAAGTAGTAGAAACTATATTGAGGCTTGTAACAACAATCCTATAAGCTACTACGAATTAGTAACACGTGAACCTGATAGAGAGAAGAGAGCCAAGTCCTTAACCCATGTAGAATGAGAAGAGAATGGCTCAGATCAGAGGGCATAAGGTAAAGGAGTAAAAGAGCCTTACGTTCCCTCCCACAATCAATTCCCCTACATATAACTAAAGCATCTAGAATCGACATCGACCAGTTTGGCTCAACGAACCTACAGGCAGTCCGGCTCTGATGCCAACGCTGTCAGAACCCCGATTCCAAGTCACATCGATCTAGCCGGTAACACCTCATATCACTTTGCGGCCTCACGCACGGTACCCCCACGGGTGTCGCCTTACCATGGCCCGGGACCGTTTGCGCCTTTTGGCTCACGTATATGATAGTGTCGCTAGCATCCATATGACAGAGAATCCGGGCCGACATGGCTAGTCGTCAACCCAAAGCGGCACAGACCTATTGGGACAGGCATACATGAATCACATCGAGCATGTCGGTCATCATCATGTGAATCCGGGATGTAGCACTAGGCTAACAGGACTCCGGGGAACCCAGGCTGTAGCAGGCTAGGCAGAACTCCAGATGTCACCACGTGACATTTCCCCGAAGGGACAGACATAGGAACGAAGTGAAACACATGCCGACGAGTCAAGTGTCCTGAGTAGTAGTGCTGGGCTAGCAGGACTCCGGTGAACCGGGCTGTAGCGGACTACTATGGCTCAAGGAGTAGTAGACTACATTTCCCCGTAAGAGAGGCTGCCAAGGATAAACAACTAGATTGTCGGATCCCACACATACCAAGCATTTCAATCACACACACAATATGCTCGATATGTGCAAATACAACATGGCATCACAACAAAACTCTACAACTCAAGTACTTTATTTAAAGGCTCGAGAGAGCCATACATAACATGTTCATACAGGTAGGGGCCACATGACCAGACACTCAAGTCATACAAGCATACAAGCACATGCGGAAGCAAATAGTCTGAGTACAGACACTAGAATGAAAAAAGGCTGGTCGAAGCCTGTCTATCTACATAGGGCCCTCCATGGCCAGAATCACCACCTGGGTGGCAAGTTACTCATCGACGTCGAGGTCTACATAAAACCCATTGGAGGGGGCGGTGCTGTTATCTGAAAACAGTAATTAAAGCGACATGAGTACAAAGGTACTCAGCAAGTCTTACAACAGATCCTACTATACATGCTCATTCTCAAGAAGGTGGTGGAGTTATTGCAGCAAGCCAGCTTTGACTCTCGTCTAAGCTATCCTACGGGACACCACTGTAAAATAGTTTTCGCACACGAGTCCACTAATCACCAACACAATACTCCATCGGGGATCCTCCCTCGTCATCCTATGAGAGGGGCATCCTCGGTACTCACACTTATCTTGAGTTTTTAGTAGTAACCATTAACTTGTCTATGAACTGTATAGGCAACCAAGTAGTCCTTTACCGCGGACGCGGCTATTCGAATAGATGATGTTAACCCTGCAGGGGTGTACTTCTTCATACAAGCTCTCACAATTTATCGTCATTTACACGTCATGTACTCGGCAACCTTCAAGCGGAAGCCCAACGAGGGTGTCGGCCATGGCCTACCTAAACACTCAAGTCTCTAGTCCAGGTTTATCGCCTATCCAGGTTCCATCCGCAGGGAGTCCGGCCGAGGTTTCCACATACGGCCCCGAACGATGTGAACAGGGTTACCGAGACACCAAACGGGTGACTCGGTACACCATGCCATGGTGTATCTACTACATCATAGCCCACCCCTAGGGTCAGCGCTACGCATGGCCGCCAACACATAACCTACAAACACCAGAAACTAGTTGCAACTCCTGGACAGAATACTAGGGTGATTAAGAAGCCGAGAGGGTCAATTAAGGATCCCAATGTATGAAAGTAACTGATTCTTAAATCACACAGACATATCTCAGTTCTTAGGGACGGCCTTAATGAAACAACCCACCATGTACTCCTACATGGCCTCTCATCAATGCCTTTACCAAATCATGTTCAACACATCCCTCACATTACCGACATAATCATTTCACTCTAGCCCCTCACCCAGATGAACCAGACCTGACACAACTCTAAGCATAGTAGCATAGCAAGGTAGGAAACACATACATGGCTCAATCAACTCCTACACATGCTAGTGGGTTTCATCTAGTTACTGTGGCAATGATAGGTCATGTAGAGGATAAGGGTTCAACTACCGCAGCACACAGCAGTTTGAAATGTTGTTGTCTTAATGCAGTAAGTGAGAGCAGAAGTGAGAACATGGGATTGTATCGATATGATCAATGGGGCTGCTTGCTTGATGGAGTAGTACTAGGGTACTGCCCTTCAGTTGGATACTCGGAGATATCCTCGAAGGCAAAACCTACCATGAAAGACACCACAGAATACAATCATCACATGGCAATATGCAACAATATGATGCATGCTATGACATGGAAATATGATGTGTCCTGCCTAATGCAATGTGAAACAAGTTGAGTTGGGTCCAATTGAATCAAAGATTCAAATGTAAGCTTATGTTTTTAAGCTATATAATTGTATTATCTTGTTCCACCTAAACAGCAAGGTTAAAGTGTTTTGTCATGCATGGAACCATTACAGATGGAAAGATTGAATTTTTTTGATCAAATTTCTTATATAAATCTTTGCATTTGGAGTTATAGATTAAAAGTTATGAATTTTTGAAGTTTTGGTTATTTTCGGGAATTTCCTATATAAGAATAATTCCAGAAAAGGATTTACTGCATCAGCCTGGTGTCAGTGTGACATCAGCGGGTCAAAGGCGCCAGCCCAGGTCAAACCTGACTGGTGGGCCCCATCTGTCAGTGTAACAACTAACTAACATAGTTAGTTAGTGTTTCGGTAACACTAAACTAGGTTAATTAGGCCCTGGGCCCACATGTCAGTGAGTCAACCTATTAACTAAAACTATTAGTGTTAACTAAACTAATTCTAATTAGACAGGGGAATGGCCCACACGTCAGTGACTGAGGGGAGGTCAACCTGGGCCCACACGGGGTCAAACAGGGTCAAACTCGTCGGCATTTAGCCGCCGGTGAGGCCAGACGCGGCGGAGTAGCGCAGGATTCACCTACAAGGCGCCGTTTGGCACGCGGAGCACAGCTACGGGACGCGGACGCCCGTCTGCATCCAACCAGTGTGGTAGCGCAGCCGGGGAGTGGCCCGAGTGGCGCCAGCGACGAGCTTGGCGGCGGCCGAAGCTCGGGTGCAGGTGGGATGAGGCTGTGGTGCGCAAGTGAGCGTGGCGAGGTGCTATGGGGGCTCTACGCGGTGCGGGGAGCATGTTGGGTGCATGCCCGGGACCAAATGGTCACTGGAGCATTGCCGGCGACGAGCCCGGGGAGTGGCGCGTGCGGGTGAGCACGGTGCAGTCGCTACGGGGTGCAAGAGATGAAAAGAGAGGATGGGGAGATGGCTGAGCTCACGGGGGTGACGACGAGGCAGTCGGCAAGGTCGGGGGTGAGCTGATGCAGCGGGGACGGTGAAGGGGATCTTCGGTGTCAAGATTTGGGGAGGACGAGGTCGGGGCGATTCCAGAGCGGGCGAGCGCTCGGGGCTCGGCCTGCTCGATGTAGTCGACAATGGCGGAGCTCATGGACACGACGGTGCGGCGCGAGGATGATGGAGGGCGCGGCTACGGCGACGGTGCGGCGGCAGAGGCGTCGGCCATGGTGGGAGAGGGCAAGGGAGAGGCGTTGGGGGTGAATGGAGGGGTCTGCGGGGTTGGGGCAACAACGTGGAGGTCGTCCACGGGGTCGAGGCGGTGACTAGGTGAAGCAGAGGAGCAGGGAGGTGGCATGGCAAGCTCGAGCATGCGCGCCGTGTCCCTCCTCTGCCTACTGGCAGAGGTAGGCGATGACTGGCACGGGCCAGCATAGTGCTAGGCCGGCCAGTGGGCTACCAGGTGAGCTCCTCCAGGTTAGTTCCTTTCCCTCTCTTTTTCTGTTTTTTTATTTATTCTATTATTTCTGTATCTTCAGGGCTTTATTAAAAATGCCAGGGCATTTCCAAAAATCATAAAACTAGTCATGGCTACTATTTAGAATATATCCAATAGTAAACATTTTAGTTTATGATTATTTGAGCATTTAAAATATTTTATAGCATTTAAATGCCCAAATGCAAATACTATATGAATTAATCCAATGACCTTAAGATGTCCTAGAAAAATGTGCACCATTTTTGTCAAAGATTTTAACCCAAAACAAAAAAGGTGGGCATTTTAGAAGGGAATTTCAGGTTCATTGAAAAAGTTTTTAGTAAACCCTAATTGTTCCAGGGGGGTGCTGGGGGTTCTGTCATCCCCATTTTAGTTTTCTAGGAAATTAAACATGATGCAACACTCTAATGCATGGACTAGCTAGGGTGTGACACCCTGAGTGTCCAGGTATGTGCAATATCCTAACGTGGCCACATGCCTAGAACATCAGTATCCTTCTCGGTTGTATTGAGTATCCGAAGGATGTGAACAACAAGAGACAGTAAAAAAGGTTTACGTAGGGTCTTAATCTGAAAAGAAACCTTTGAGAGGGTCCCTGCTGCACGTCTGCGCCTGTATCTCCATTGTGCCGTGTCCTGGATGGGTGTAGCACGATTGTCATCTGTAAAAGAGAAGAACTTAGGTGAAAGTTGTCATGCCAGAAAATTGGTTATTATCAATAAACCATTAAAATTCAAGATAAGTCAAATTGAGCCAAACTAGCCCTGATTACACGTGGGCAGCCCCTTGTACCGTCTATAAGGGTTTAACCCTCAAACCAATCTCATGTATATGTAGTGATGCAGCGGACTCGTCTAACCGTGTCCGTGGTCTTGACGACCTGTCATTTTTCCTGGTTGGTGAGGCCGTCTAGTGCTCGGTTGTTAAAGCCGCCACACATTCTTCCGCGCGTAGAGAACACTCAATATTTCCAATAATTGTGATGGTGCCACATGGACTGGGCATCTTAAGCTCGAGAGAAGCGTAATGCGGTACTGCATTAAAACGAGCGAAAGCCGCTCTTTCGAGTAGTGCTTGATAGCCACTTCAGAATGGAGCGATGTAGAAAGTTAACTTTTCGCTTCGGAAGTTGTCGGGAGAAGTGAATACAACCTCTAATAATAAAGAGCCCGTACAGCGGGCCTCTAGGCCTGGTATTACTCCCTTTAAGGTAGTATTACTGTCGCTTATTTTTGTCGGGTCTATCCCCATTTTGCGGACTGTGTCCTAATATATCAGATTTAGACCACTGCCGCCGTCCATAAGGACTCGTGTGAGATGGTATCCATTTATTATTGGGTCTAACACCAAGGCAGCCAATCCTTCATGCCGGATGCTTGTCACGTGATCCCCGCGATCAAAAGTGATCGGGCAGGCCAACCAGGGGTTGAACTTTGGGGTGACGGGCTCTATGGCGCGTATGTCTTGGAGTGCACGTTTGCTTCTCCTTGTCTTCGTTTGGTGTCTCCCCCCTTGTGTTCGGCGTTTAGATTACCGGCCTGCTTGAAGACCTAGCATTCTCTGTGGGTGTGATTTGCAGGTTTATCGGGGGTGCCATGAATCTTACATAGTTTGTAAAGAATCCTGTGTAGGCCAGACGGTCCATCTCTGCTGCCTTTGAAAGGCTTTTTCCGCTGACCTGGTCGAGAACCCTTGAATCCGGCGTTTACCGCCGTATTGTCTGGGTTATCTTATTTATTTCGACGCTTGTTTTTATTGCGTCGTGGTTCTCCATTGCCATCCCTGACTTCGGATGTGTTTGGGTCGCTGGTGCTATTGCGGGCTAACCAGCTATCTTTGCCCGTGCAAAAGCGGGTCATGAGGCTTGTCAGGGCTGCCATTCTTCTTGTTTTTTCTTGACAGAGCTGTCTGGCGAGCCATTTGTCTCGGACGCTGTGTTTGAAAGCTGCTAAGGCTTCGGCGTCCGGACAATCGACTATTTGGTTCTTCTTAGTGAGAAACATGTTCCAAAGCTGTCAGGCTGACTCTCCGGGCTGTTGAATTATATTACTTAAATCATCTGCATCTAGAGGTCGGACATAGGTCCCTTGAAAATTAGCCCGAAAAGCATCCTCGAGCTCCTCCCAACTTCCAATTGAGTTTTCGGGGAGGCTTTTCAGCTAGTGCCGAGCTGGTCCTTTAAGCTTGAGGGGCAAGTATTTGATGGCATGGAGATCGTCTCCGCGAGCCATATGGATATGGAGGATAAATTCCTCAATCCAGACCCCAGGGTCTGTGGTCCCGTCGTACGCCTCTATGTTCACTGGTTTGAATCCTTCTGGGAATTCATGGTGCAGCACCTCATCGGTGAAACATAGGGGGTGTGCGGCACCCCTGTATTTGGGTGCATCATGGCGTTTAGACGGTTGTAGTATTCGGTTTTGACATTGTGCCGGAGCATGCTTCCTGGATCCATAAATGGATCTAGTCATACTGGATTTTTATCACAATTCCTCACGTAGATCGTGTGTTGACTTATGTGCAACCTTGTTAGCCGCTCTATCGCAGTCGCAAGGTGGTTGATCCGGCCGGTTATCCGTATGATTTTTCGGCTTGTGTGGGCTCTAAGGCCTCATCGTCGAATTCAGGTAATAGCTTGCGCTTTGGATAGCTCTTTGTGTGGTAACTTCCACCAGACATTTCTTCGTTGTCGAGCACTTTGTTCCACCTGCTATTGAGCGTATTTTGTGCGGCCTTAAGCCTTTGCTTCTGCTTCTTCAGACTCCTCGCTGTGGAAATAAGCCTTCTGCGGAGGTTCTCTTGCTCCAAGTGCGTTTCCGGGATGATGTGTGCATCTTCGTCCAGACTGTTTTCCTCCCCAGAGGGGGTTTGATGAGGTTTATCCTCGGCGTCGCCGTGTTCGGACGTTGGATCCGTACTATGTCCGCTGTTTGCAGCTTCATCGTGCTCTGCCGCCGGGGCAATGTGGTCGTCGTTTCCTCTAGAGTCGACTGGAGTGTTATTTTCTCTTGCGTTGTTATCGCTGTTTTTGCCGAGGCAGGATTTGGAGCGGCGCCTACGCTGACGCTTTGTTTGTTTCTTGGAGGGGTCATCCTCCGCTGTCTCCTCCCGTTCCTCGTCGTCGTTTTATTTGGGTGTATCCACCATGTATATGTCATGTGATGATGTGGCTGTCCAGTGCCCTGTGGGCACTAGTTCCTATTCCTCTCATGCATCGTCGTCCATGTCGTCGATGTCTGCGGAGTCGAAATCGAGCATGTCGGTTAAATCGTCGATAGTGGCTACTAAGTGGGTGGTGGGTGGGCAGCGAATTTCTTCGTCGTCTGCATCCCATTCTAGCCGGACATAGTTCGGCCAAGGTTCTCCTGACAAGGAGAGAGACCTTAATGAATTTAGCACATCACCAAAAGGCGAGTGCTGAAAGATATCACGGAGGTGAACTCCATGATCGGCGCCCAATCGGATTCGATAGGCACGGATGCAGGCGGCTCAGAGTCCATGGCCGGAGACGAATCCCGTAATCCGATGACACGGCTCTCGTAAGGGGTGAAGTCAGTATCCGGTTCTATCGCCACTGAGAATGCGGCCTCCGTGGCGGGGTCTATCACTTCGTCCTCGGATGGCCCGATTTGCTACGGATTGAAGGCCGAAGTAGTTGTAGATGCGATCTCCCGAACATTGTCCAACGGTGGAGTTACGTCATGCTCGTCGTGATTGTGCGGCACACCTGACATAGGCTCGAATCTATTGAAGATCAAGTCTCTGCGGATGTCGGCAGTGTAGTTTAGGTTTCCGAACCTGACCTGATGGCCAGGGGCGTAGCTCTCGATCTGCTCGAGATGGCCAAGCGAGTTGGCCCGCAGTGGAAGCCGCCGAATACGAAGATCTGTCCGGGGAGGAAAACCTCTCCCTGGACCGCATCGTTACCGATGATCGAAGGGGCCATCGAGCCTTACGGTGATGGCACAGTGGAACTCTCAATGAAAGCACCAATGTCAGTGTCAAAACCGGCGGATGTCGTGTAGGGGGTCCCGAACTGTGTGTCTAAGGCGGATGGTAACAGGAGGCAGGGGACACGATGTTTACCCAGGTTCGGGCCCTCTTGATGTAGGTAATACCCTACGTCCTGCTTGATTGTTCTTGATGATATGAGTATTACAAGAGTTGATCTACCACGAGATCGTAGAGGCTAAACCCTAGAAGCTAGCATAAGGTATGATTGTATGTTGTCCTACGGACTAAACCCTCCGGTTTATATAGACACCGGTGGGGGCTAGGGTTACACAAAGTCGGTTACAAGGGAGGAGATCTACATATCCATATTGCCAAGCTTGCCTTCCACGCCAAGGAGAGTCCCATCCGGACACGAGACGAAGTCTTCAATCTTGTATCTTCATAGTCCAACAGTCCGGCCAAAGGATATAGTCCGGCTATCCGAAGACCCCGTAATCCAGGACTCCCTCAACCTCCATCTTGCCGTCCTACTGGTCTTGGTCTCGTTGCACCGATACGGAAACATTTGCTTGACGCCTCGGTACTCCGCGCCTGCGCTTGCCCCCTTAGCACCAAAGAGGAAACAAGGATGCTGCACGCGCTGGCGCCCGCCTGGTCTCAATCATCATGGCTCATGTCACGAGAACCTCGCGAGGTTTGCCTGGCCTTGAACTCTCTGCCCCTCGCGAACCAGCCTGGTGAGGCCGCTCCTGAGGAGGTCTTGCATCATCCACCTCGCAAGGCTTGGCCCCTCGCGAGGGTCTTGAATACCTTGTTGATGAAGATGGGCCATACAGGCCTGCTAGCAAAGCCACGCCATGGGCCGCATGCAGGCAAGTCTGGGGACCCCCAATCCCAAATCGTCGACAGTAGCCCCCGGGCCCAAGGCGCGCTCGGGCTTGGCTTCGAGGCGAAGCCAAAGGTCAAGTGCGGAGCGCCGCGGGCGCCAATAGCCTATGTCCTTGGTCAATGCGTGGCGGTTGATTGGACGTGGGCGTCTCCGCTTCCCCACGCTGCCTCAGCAACTACCCGACTTGACAAGTCCCTGCGACATGCAAGGAAAACCATCATTACCTGTGATCGTGGGGGCTGTTGGTTAGCCTTCTCCTGGTATTAATGGGAGGTGGGCAGAGCCCCCGTCGCCCATCTTTCCTCTGGCTCTCCCACTTCTTCTCCTTCCTTGCTCCTCTCCTGCTACCAATGGCGTCGTCGAGGAGGTTCACTGCCGCGGAGAAGGGGAAGGCCCCTCGCGAGGGGCCCAGCTCTCCGGTGCCCAAGCGTGGACGCGACCATCCACGCAAGCGCACCGCAACCCCCGCCGCAGCGCCATGCAACTGTGGTGGTGCCGCTTCGCGGGGCAGGGGTCGCTCCGGTTGTGGCGGTCCCGTTGATGAAGGGAGACGTGCCGTGGTCGCGCGGCCTCCCCAGCCGCGCTTCCATTCGGCGGAGATGCTATTGGAGTTCGTCATCTGGTCGGAGAACCCAGCCGGCAACTAGCTTCAGCTCCCGCGCTTCTTCGCTGACGAGCTACCGGCCTCAGGTCCAGGCGGGCTTTGGCTATAGGCAGATGGCTGCTGCAGCAGGGCTTCCTGGGTCGCGGTCGGGGTCTCTGCCGCGAGAAATATAGCTCTGGCGCATGGTTGAAAAACTTTCGCCCGCGCGTGCGGCCTAGGCAGGCGGTGCACCCTCCACTTCAAGTACGGCGGCGACGCGACCCTCTATGTGAGGGTGTTTGGGGAAGCTAGTCGCCGCGCCGAGTGCTTCCCCGAGGTGAACGACGGCGAGGAGGTGCTTGGCCTTGGCGACGGCCGTGACGAGAATGAGGGCGAACCCGCCCTTGGTGCTAACCACGTCTCATCCGGCTATGGCAGCTCTTCCCCCAGCGATAGCTCTAGCAGTGGTCGCTACGACCAGCCGCCACGCCGCCGTGCCCGCTTCGAAGGCGGTGGCGGGTCGTGATACGTCTCCAACGTATCTATAATTTTTGATTGTTCCATGCTATTATATTATCAATCTTGGATGTTTTATATGAATTTATATGCTATTTTATATGATTTTTGGGACTAACCTATTAACCCAGAGCTCAGTGCCAGTTTCTGTTTTCCCCTTGTTTTAGTGTTTCACAGAAAAGGAATATCAAACGGATTCCAAACGGAATGAAACCTTCGGAAAAGTTATTTTTGGAAGAAAGCAATACAGGAGACTTGGAGTGCACGTTAGGGGATCAACAAGGAAGCCACGAGGCAGGGGGGCGCGACCACCCCCCTGGGCGCGCCCTCCACCCTCATGGGCCCCTCGTGGCTCCCCTGATGTATTTCTTCCACCTATATATATCCATATACCCTAAAACGACCGGGGAGCACAATAGAGCGGGAGTTCCGCCGCCAGAAGCCTCCGTAGCCACCGAAAGTCAATCTAGATCCATTCTGGCACCCTCCCGGAGGGGGGAATCCCTCTTCGGTGGCCATCTTCATCATCCCGGTGCTCTCCATGACAAGGAGGGAGTAGTTCTCCCTCGGGGCTGAGGGTATGTACCAGTAGCTACGTGTTTGATCTCTCTGTCTCTCATGTTCTTGAGGTGGTACGATCTTGATGTATCGCGAGCTTTGCTATTATAGTTGGATTTTATGATGTTTTCTCCCCCTCTACTCTCTTGTAATGGATTGAGTTTCCCCTTTGAAGTTATCTTATCGGATTGAGTCTTTAAAGATTTGAGAACACGTGATGTATGTCTTGCCGTGCGTATCTGTGGTGACAATGGGATATCACGTGATTAACTTGATGTATGTTTTGGTGATCAACTTGCGGGTTCCGCCCATGAACCTATGCATAGGGGTTGGCACACGTTTTCGTCGTGATTGGAAAGAATAACTTTGAGGTGGTTTCGTACCCTCCCATACTCTCTTCGTTTGTTCTCCGCTATTAGTGACTTTGGAGTGACTCTTTGTTGCATGTTCAGGGATAGTTATGTGATCCAATTATGTTATTATTGTTGAGAGGACTTGCACTAGTGAAAGTATGAACCCTAGGCCTTGTTTCCTAGCATTGCAATACCATTTGTGCTCACTTTTATCATTAGTAACCTTGCTGTTTTTATATTTTCAGATTACAAAAACCTTTATCTACTATCCATATACCACTTGTATTACCATCTCTTCGACGAACTAGTGCACCTATACAATTTAGCATTGTATTGGGTGTGTTGGGGACACAAGAGACTCTTTGTTATTTGGTTGCAGGGTTGCCTGAGAGAGACCATCTTCATCCTACGCCTCCTACAGATTGATAAACCTTAGGTCATCCACTTGAGGGAAATTTGCTACTGTCCTACAAACCTCTGCACTTGGAGGCCCATCAACGTCTACAAGAAGAAGGTTGTGTAGTAGACATCAAGCTCTTTTCTGGCGCCATTGCCGGGGAGGTTAGCGCTTGAAGGTATATCTTCAGATCTTGCAATCGAATCTTTTTGTTTCTTGTTTTAGCACTAGTTTAGTTTATAAAAGAAAATTACAAAAAAATGGAATTAAGTTTGCCTCATACGCTTCATCTTTTTAATATCTTTCGTGAGTATGATGGAATGGAAAATTGTGCTCAAATGCTAGAAGAAGAATGCATTAAAATGTTTGGCACTAAATCTTTGAATAATGAGCATGATTGCAATGTTGTTAGTACGAACTCCTTGAATATCCATAGTACTAATGATGATTGCACTAGTTATGATGAAAATGTCTCCTATAAACATGTCAATTTTTGTGGAGTGCATTGGGTTTGCAAGTACACACGAAATAGGGAAGATAGATATTGCAAGAGGCATAAGCACTTAGAAACTAAATTGTTGCAAGAAAGGCTAGATGTTTGTGCTGAAGATTTAAATTTTCTTGGCCGTACTTGTGGACTTTGCAATTCACAGGGTCATTTAGCTATCTGATGCAAATTGTTTCATGATCTAATCGTGTCCAAAAATTGTGATGAGTTGATTTCCCTTTCACATTATAATGAACTTAGTTTTCTTATGGGCTACGAAGAAATGAAACATATAACTAAGCATCTTCCAAAAATTTCCCGTTATAAACTTCTTGATTTTGATCTAGAGGAAATTTATATGTATTGTGCGGTGAATTGCATTGAAAATCCTTATATTGCCAATTACATAAAGAAAAGAAAACAAATAGAAGATGAAGAGAATACTAATGAAAGGGAAGAGACTTCACAATACCCTCCTATTATTTCTTATGATGAATCAGGTAACGAGGAGGAGCCTCATATTCAACCAATCTCATTAATAAGGAGCTCCAAAAAGAGGATTGAACCCACACATGATGTGGTGAAGAAGAAGAAAAGAAAAAGGAAGAGAGGTAAAAAGATATCTCTCCCAAATAATGCTGCTCCTATTACTATTATGCCTCAAGAAAATATAATTGTGGAAGATAATGATACTTCTTATGATCTTGAAAATCTTTTTGGCAGTTGCTTGGAAGAATATGATAATTGCTATACTATTGGTGCTATCCATACTATTAATGATGAGAGTGATTGTGCTTATGATATGAAAAGGCCCAAGCTTGGGGATGCTATGTTTGATGAAGATGATGTTTTTGAGAATATATTTGCTGCAATTAATGTTTGTCCCAAGCTTGGAGATGCTACGTTTAATGAAGATGATAGTTTTATTCTCCCAAGTTTTGACATGCAAATTTATAATGATGATAGCATGCCTCCTACTTATGATGATTATTGTGATGATACTTATGCTATAAAAAGTAGTGATTATATTTATAAAACTTGTCATGATTATAGTTACCCCTTTTCTGAACATTACTCTTTTAATGTGGAAACAATTTATAGTATTCGAGTTTCTTATGATACTCCCACTATTCCGAATGAGAAGAATTTTGCTTATGTGGAGAGTAATAAAATTTCTATGCTTGTAGATCATGAAAAGAATGCTTTATGTGGTAGTTATATTGTTGAATTCATTCATGATGCTACTGAAAATTATTATGAGGTAGGAATATATTCCTGTAGGAATTGCAATAATACCAAGTTTCCTCTCTATGTGCTTAAAGTTTTGAAGTTATACTTGTTTTACCTTCCTATGCAAGTTGATTCTTGTTCCCACAAGTTGTTTGCTCAAAAAATCCCCATGCATAGGAAGTGGGTTAGACTTAAATGTGCTAGTCATATTTTTCATGATGCTCTCTTTATGTTACAATTCTTATCTTTTATGTGAGCATCATTGAAATCATCATGCCTAGCTAGGGGTGTTAAACGATAGCGCTTGTTGGGAGGCAACCCAACTTTGTTTTTGTTCCTTACTTTTTGTTCCTGTTTAGTAATAAATATTTAATCTAGCCTCTTTTATTATTGAGTTTTTATGTTTTAATTAGTGTTTGTGCCAAGTAGAACCTTTGGGAAGACTTGGGGAAAGTCTTTGCGATCATACTGTAAAAAACAGAAACTTTAGCGCTCACGAGAATTGCTGCCAGTTTTTGTTGGAGAATGATATTGAGTTAATTCTTTTTGCAGATGATTAATAGACAAATTACTCACGTCCAGAAATTTATTTTAGAATTTTATGAGTTCCATAAGTATACGTTTGATCCATATTAATACAGACTGTTCTGTTTTTGACAGATTCTGTTTTTCGTGTGTTGTTTTCTTATTTTGATGAATCTATGGCTAGTAAAATAGTTTATAAACCATATAGAAGTAGGAATACAGTATGTTTAACACCAATGTAAATAAAAAATGAGTTCATTACAGTACCTTGAAGTGGTGGTTTGTTTTCTTTTGCTAACGGAGCTCACGAGTTTTCTGTTAAGTTTTGTGTTGTGAAGTTTTCATGTTTTGGGTAAAGATTCGATGGACTGTGGAATAAGGAGTGGAAAGAGCTGAATCTTGGGGATGCCCAAGGCACCCCAAGGTAATATTCAAGGACAACCAAAAGCCTAAGCTTGGGGATGCCCCGGAAGGCATCCCCTCTTTCGTCTTCGTTCATCGGTAACTTTACTTGGAGCTATATTTTTATTCACCACATGATATGTGTTTTGCTTGGAGCGTCAATTTATTTTCTTTTGTTTTGCTTACTGTTTTAATAAAATACCAAGATCTGAAATTCTTAAATGTTAGAGAGTCTTCACATAGTTGCATAATTATTCGACTACTCATTGATCTTCATTTATATCTTTCGGAGTAGTTTGTCATTTGCTCTAGTGCTTCACTTATATCCTTTTAGAGCACGGTGGTGGTTTTATTTTATAGAAATAATTGATCTCTCATGCTTCACTTATATTATTTTGAGAGTCTTTAGAACAGCATGGTAGTTTTCTTTGGTTATGAAACTAGTCCTAATATGATGGGCATCCTAGAGGGATATAACAAAAACTTTCATATAAAGTGCATTGAATACTAAGAGAAGTTTGATACTCGATGATTGTTTTGAGATATGAAGATGGTGATTTTAGAGTCATGCTAGTTGAGTAGTTGTGAATTTGAGAAATACTTGTGTTAAAGTTTGCGATTCCCGTAGCATGCACGTATGGTGAACCATTATGTGATGAAGTCGGAGCATGATTTATTTATTGATAGTCTTCCTTATGAGTGGCGGTCGGGGACGAGCGATGGTCTTTTCCTACAAATCTATCCTCATAGGAGTATGCGCGTAATACTTGGTTTCGATAATTAATAATTTTTTGCAATAAGTATGTGAGTTCTTTATGACTAATGTTGAGTCTATGGATTATACGCACTCTCACCCTTCCACCATTGCCAGCCTCTCTAGTACCATGCAACTTTTGCCGGCACCTTAAACCCATCATATACCTTCCTCAAAAAAAGCCACCATATCTACCTATTAAGGCATTTCCATAGCCATTCCGAGATATATTGCCACGCAACTTTCCACCGTTCTATTTATTATGACACGCTCCATCATTGTCATATTGCTATGCATGATCATGTAGTTGACATTGTATTTGTGGCAAAGCCACCGTTCATAATTCTTTCATACATGTCACTCATGAGTCATTGCACATCCTGGTACACCACCGGAGGCATTCATATAGAGTCATATTTTGTTCTAAGAATCGAGTTGTAAGTAAATAAAAGTGTGATGATCATCATTATTAGAGCATTGTCCTAGTGAGGAAAGGATGTTGGAGACTATGATTCCCCCACAAGTCGGGATGAGACTCCGGACGAAAAAAAAGAGGCCAAAGAATCCCAAATTAAAAAAAGGCCATAAAAAAGAGAAGGCCCAAATAAAAAAATAAAAAATGAGAGAAAATGTCATGACCGGTTCTCCGGACATAAATTTCCAGAAAAGACCGCCGTGCTCGTCAACCCCAGAATTACTGTTAGCTGATGAGGCTCCAACTTGATACAGAAATTCCAAGCAGAATACAACATATGTAGTACAAGACCATTCTGGCCTGTGAGTACAACAAACGGTTTCTAGTGGTTGATGGCGGAAGCGGTCTGTGAAACATCAGTGTCTATGGGGCTCCATTTCCCACAGGAACAGCTGACCAGGTTAACTCCTATCTTCGCGAGGCTGCTATCTCCATTGTGTGGGTTTCGGGGCTGGCATCGCGTCGCTCCTCTCCGAGCAAGAAAATCTGGCCAAGACAATAGCCAGGGACAAGCCAGTGAGTACTTTGAATGTACTCGCAAACATTTTGAACACAGGTGTAATATAACAATGATGTGCTAAAAATATTTTATGCTCATGACGTCAGTCACAAAAGATAAATGAAACTCTGATGCGTGCAAGCAAGTTATTTATAAAAACGCAATAACATGGTAGTATAAAAATTTATGAAACAAATAACAAGCAATGCCACAGTCGGGCGTCTTAGCGACACCACATAAAGGACTTTAAAAGAAATGCCACAGTCGGGCGTCTGAGCGACACCACATAAAGGGCTTTAAAAGAAATGCCACAGTCGGGCGTCTGAGCGACACCACATAAAGGGCTTTAAAAGAAATGCCACAGTCGGGCGTCTGAGCGACACCACATAAAGGGCTTTAAAAGAAATGCCACAGTCGGGCGTCTGAGCGACACCACATAAAGGGCTTTAAAATAAACAATCATAGTGAATATCCCGGAGGTAGAACCATCCCAGAGATACTCGATAATAACAATAATATCACGGGTTAGTCAACAATAATAATAATCATAGTTATCACAAGTCACGAGTAGTAATTCCATTTCTGGTT